>NC_080541.1:228097900-228437900 GCF_028640845.1 Ahaetulla prasina | reverse complement strand
GAGGAATTTCCTAACAGTGAGAACAGTTAACCAGTGGAACTGCTTGCCACCAGAAGTTCTGGGTGCTCCAACCCTTGGAGACCTTTAAGAAGAGATTGGGCAATCATTTGTCTGAAATGGTATATAGGGTTTCCTGCCTGAGTGGGGAGTTGGACTAGGAAGACCTCCAAGGTCTTTTTCCAACTCCTCGTTACATACACCGTTCTATCTAAACGCCGACACGATCTGAATTCTGTCTTTATTTTGAGCAGAAGAAGCTCAGCCTCGCAGGTCATCTGTGGGTGAAGGCCAAGACACAAGGGTTGGATCCAGGCCTCGCAAAAGGAGCCTGAAGGAAAGATCTCGAAGGTTGAGAAGAAGGTTGTGCGGATGGGAATTTTGCAAGGATAGGTGGCCCACGGCTCCCAAGAGTTCGTTTAGTGACCGTTCAAAGTTATGACGGCACTGAAAAATGTAACTTGGGACCGTTTTTTCACAGTTACGACTTTTGCAGCATCCCCGTGATCAAAATTCAGACACAGAACAACAATACCAAAAAAAGGTGGAAGGGATATTAGAGGTCTTCTAGTCCAACCCCCTGGCCAAGCAGCAACTCTATACCATTCTAGACAAATACCTGTCTGGTGTCTCTTCTTAAAAACCTCCAGTGTTGGAGCACCCACAACTTCGGGTGGCAAGCAGTTCCACTGGTTAACTATCCTCACTATTAGAAAGTTTCTCCTGAATTCCAGGTTGCTTCTCTCCTTGATGAGTTTCTGTTTCATTCACTGTTTCTCGCCCTGCCTTCAGGGGCTTTGGAGAATAGGTTGACCCCCCCCCTCTTCTTTGGGGTGGCCCCTCAAATATTGTAATATACCCTGTTTCCCCCAAAATAAGACTGTTGTGCCTCGTCCTCCCTCCTTTCCTCAGCCGGGCCCCTCCCGTCTCCTCCCGGGCCTGCTATCAGATTCGGAGTCTGATAATGAAGAGGAATGGCCTGTCATGCCCCCAGCCCTGCCCCCATGGCCGGACAGGATGTCAGGAATGAACAAACAAACCTCACTTCTACAGCGTGTGAGCAGGGAGCCAGCCACGTGCTGGAATTACCGGCAGCAGATCCAGTGGAAAAGAATTCACAGTGGGAGGACCCCGCTTCTGGAGATCTGAGAGGCGACGCCAGCAGAAGGAAGGGAGGGGCAGGCCTGGATAAATGCTGAGCCATGGAGCCACACCCCACAGCCTATATAAAGGACCTGCTTTTGGCATTCCAGCTTTGAGTCAAGCAAAGTCTCAGTTTGCTGAAGTCACAACTTGGATTCCTGCCTGCCCTGAGAAATCTGAAAGGAATTTGGCAAAGCTGCAGAGGCTTCGTGGCCACGCCTGATACGGACTTCCTAGACCCGGTCGTCGGAGGGGGAGGGGGACACGACAAAGACTCAACCCAAAAAATAAGCCCTAGTACGATTTTTCAGGATGCTCGTAATATAAGCCCTACCTCAAAAATAAGCCCCAGTTAATATCGTCAGCCAAACCGGACGTATTTAGTACTGTATTTTCCCAAAAGTAAGACCTAATTGGAAAATAAGCCCTAATGCCTCTTGGAGCAAAAACTAATACAAGACCCGGTCTTATTTTGGGGGAAAACAAAGTAGATATTAGCTATAAACCAGAATACATTACAGATGTTGTACCTTGATGAACATACCTTGTAAATGTTGTACCTTGATGAACGTATCTTTTCGTTTATGTACACTGAGAGCCTATGCACCAAGACAAATTCCTTGTGTGTCCAATCACACTTGGTCAATAAAAATTCTATTCTATTCTATTCTATTCAGAGTAACAGAGTTGGAGGTCTTTCAGGGTCCTAAAGCTACGATCCAGGCGATTCTCTGAAAAGTTGCAGTCTTGTTGCAGGAGATTGTTGACAGGGGGTGTGGAAAGAGGCCGGTTTGCAGTAACGAGTTCAAGCAGGGTCCCCACAGATCTAAAATGATTATTTTCAAAGCTACAAGCCTCGGTTGGCAACCCTCGATGGGGATGGAGGGAGAACGACACCTATTTGCGTTGACAAATTACAAATCAGGATCCCTGCGGACGCAAAGGCCTGGTGTTTGCAAGGGGAGGGGGAGGCCCTGGCTTGTGCACATAATCCCCACGTGCTAGTTAGCCGTCCCCTGGATGATTCCAGAGGATGAGGCTTTTAATGGGCACCGAAGGGGCCGCACGAAGCTGCCAAACCGGAAAAGAGCCATTATCAGCGGAGGAGGTCTCCTATTTCTTGTCAAGCTGGGGCTGACCCCCCTCCCCAGCCACCTCACCCCCACCAGCCACATCAAAGGACGGCGGTTTAACCTCTGCCGCCCCCCTGGCTATGAAGAGGTTTCGGAGCAGAATGGGGGGAAAAATTGCGGATTTCCAAGTGGCCATGATTGGAGAGAAATTGTTTGGACCAGAAGCATCGCTCGCTTTAACAGAATAACAACAGAACAGAGCTGGGACTTTGGAGGTCTTCTAGCCCAACCTGCTGCTCAAATCAATCCCTCAATCATTCAATCAATCAAAATAGAGTTGGAAAGGGACCTTGGAGGTCTTCTAGTCTAACCCCCCTCCTCAATCGATCGATCAATCAATCAGAATAGAGCTGGGACTTTGGAGGTCTTCTAGTCCAACCGCCTCAATCAATCAATCAATCAGAATAGAACTGGAAGGGACCTTAGAGGTCTTCTACTCCAACCCCCTGCTCAATCAATCAATCAATCAATTGGAATAGAGCTGGAAGGGACCTTGGAAGTTTTCTAGTCCAACCCGCTGCTCAACTGATCGATCGATCAATCAATCAATCAATCAGAATAGAACTGGAAGGGACCTTAGAGGTCTTCTACTCCAACCCCCTGCTCAATCAATCAATCAATCAATCAATCAATCAAAATAGAGCTGGAAGGGATCTTGGAGGTCTTCTAGTCCAGTCCCTTGCTCCTCCTCTCCTTGAAGATATGTAGACTTCAACTCCCAGAATTCCCTAGCCAGAATGTCAACAACAACCGTGCTGACAAGGGAATTTGGGGAGCTGTCCACCCATGTGGAAGTGGCTCCAGCTGGGGACCCACCCACCCATCCACCCCCAAGAGCAACAATATTTTGGCAACGACACAAAAGCTACAACATGCCGGCTGGGGGATTCTGGGAGTTGAAGTCCACAAGTTTTAAAGTTGCCAAGACTGGAGACTGTGCTCTACCCTGTGGGCTAGCTCTTGGCACCATGGCCTTCCGCTATGCCCTGGTAGCTCCACGCATTGCCTAAAGCCCAGAGCAGGACGACGGCAGCCGCCATGCCTCGGCAAAGGCCCAGGAGAGCCGGCTCATTCCTGCTTCCCTGGCTCACCGCCTCCTCCACGCCCCTCACTTGGCAGAGGGGCTGTTATTGCCAAGCCAAGAAAATAGCTCAGCGGGCATCCGACCAGGGGGAGACCAACAGCAGCCCTTTGTTCCTGCCCCACCCTGGACTGCAGGCTGACATGAGCACATGGGGGGTGTTTGCTCCCCACTGATCTGGGCCATCGGTGGCTGCAGGCAGAGGCCTGGATGGGGAGCTCAGGGAGTGGGGGGGGGGCAAAGAAGGAGGAACAGCTGGACCAGGGCAAACGCGCCCTCTGCTGGGAAGTGTCTTTCAGTGCAGAGGTGCCCAAACAGCCATGGCAATCATCAATCAATCAGAATAGATCTGGAAGGGACCTTGGAGGTCTTCTAGTCCAACCCCCTACTCAACCAATCAATCAATCAAGCAGAATAGAGCGTGAAGGGACCTTGGAGGTCTTCTAGTCCAACCCCCTACTCAATCAACCAACCAATCAATCAATCAATCAATCAATCAAGCAGAATAGAGCTGGAAGGGACCTTGGAGGTCTTCTAATCCAGCCCCCTGCTCAAGCAGGAGATCCTCGACCATTTCTTCTTTAAAAAAAAAAAATTCCAGTGATGGAGCACCCATAACTTCTAGTGGCAAGCTGTTCCACAGGTTAATTGTCCTCCCTATCAGGAAGTCACTGGAAGCTTTCAAGAAGGGACTGGACTACCATCTGTCAGAAATGGTGTAGGGTCTCCTACTTGGGCAGGGGGGTGTTGAACTAGATGACCTACAAGGACCGACAAGGTTGTAACTGTGAAAAACGGTTGTAAGTCGCATTTTCAGTGCCGTTGTAACTCCGAACGGCCACTAAATGAACTGTTGTAAGTTGAGGACTAACTGTATCGAAAACCTCTACATGTCATCCTCGACGTACGGCCGCAACTGAGCCCCGAATTTCCGTTGCTAAGCAAGACAGTAGTCGAGTAAATTTTGCTCCATTTTACGACCTTTCATGCCACCGAAAGTCATAAGAGTAGGACTTCCTGTGCTAAATTTATTCTAGAAATGTTTAAGGCCACCCACCTCTGCAATGATTCTAAGTGCCATACCTTCAAAATACAGATAAAAATCATAAATACCAGAAGGAAAAAAGCCAAATATAAGGTAGAGACAGTCCTTGACTTACAACAGTTCGTTTAGTGACCATTCAAAGTTAGAACGGCACTGAAAAAAAAGCAACTTACGACGGTTTCTCACACTTAGATCTTTAACATCTCTGGTCAAGATAATATTAATACTTAGGAAATGATGTATTCAAGTTGGCGGTATCGATGGTCATTAAAGGGTGATCTTGGAAGTACAACAATCCAGAGTACATACAGTGTTTTCACTTCTCAAGATAATTGACAGCCTTTGGCTCAGACTGCTAAGACAGTCTGTTATTAACAGCAGCTGCTTGCAATTACTGCAGGCTCGAGTCCCACCAGGCCCAAGGTTGACTCAGCCTTCCATCCTTTATAAGGGAGGTAAAATGAGGACCCAGATTGTTGGGGGCAATAAAAGTTGACTTTGTATATAATATACAAATAGATGAAGACTATTGCTTGACATAGTGTAAGTCGCCCTGAGTCTTCAGAGAAGGGCGGGATATAAATGCAAGGGCCGTGGTGGCTCAGGCTGGAAGACAGTCTGTTATTAAACACAGCTGCTTGCAATTACTGCAGGTTCAAGTCCCACCAGGCCCAAGGTTGACTCAGCCTTCCATCCTTTATAAGGTAGGTAAAATGAGGACCCAGATTGTTGGGGGCTTTTAAGTTGACTTTGTATATAATATACAAATGGATAAGACTATTGCCTTACACAATGTAAGCCGCCCTGAGTCTTCGGAGAAGGGCGGGATATAAATGCAAATTAAAAAAAAAAGTGATTCCCTTAAACAACTATGGCAAGAAAAGTCGTAAAATGGATCACAAACTCATTTAACAAACGTTGCACTGAACAACAGAAATCTGGCGCTCAGTTGTGGTCGCAAGCCGAGCATTAGCTGTCGTTCCCACTTGCCTAGAAACCTTCTCTCTGTCTATGTGTGTGTGTGTGTGTGTCTATTGTGTTTGTGTACACACTCAGGTTAACACTGGCTTTTAAAGTCCCAACCAAATTGTTCCCTGCCATCGTTTTCCCTCTTCAGGAAACGTGGCCACGTGGCCTCCTCACCAAACTCAGCCAAGCCCCCTTTCCCCTCCCTGACGGGTGACGTGAAAACAAATTATGATTAATGTTCGCCGGTTTGTTTCAGTCCCCGCTCCACAATATTCCAATATTAAAAAGAAAGTTAGATGCTGCGGAATCTAAATCTGCAGGCCGGGGAGCTTTCTAACCTTGTGCAGTTGAGCTTCCTCTGCCTGGTTTTTAATATAATATAACATAATATAATATAACAACAGAGTTGGAAGGGACCTTGGAGGCCTTCTAGTCCAACCCCCTGCCCAGGCAGGAAACCCTACACCATTTCAGACAAATGGCTATCCAACATTTTCTTAAAAAATTCCAGTGTTGGAGCATTCACAACTTCTGCAGGCAAGTTGTTCCACTGATTAATTGTTCTAACTGTCAGGAAATTTCTCCTTAGTTCCAAGTTGCTTCTCTCCTTGATCAGTTTCCACTCGTTGCTTCTTGTTCTACCCTCAGGTGCTTTGGAGAATAGCTTGACTCCCTCTTCTTTGGGGCAACCCTTGAGATATTGGAACACTGCTATCATGTCTCCAGTGATGGGATTCAAATAATTTTAACAACCGGTTCTCAGCTCTAATAATTTCTTCCAACAACCAGTTTGCCAAACTGCTCAGTAAGTTAACAACGGGTTCTCCGGAAGTGGTGCGAACTGGCTGAATCCCACCACTGCGTGTCTCCCCTAGTCCTTCTTTTTATTAAACTAGACATTAGTTTAATGGTTTTTGGGCAAGAAATCAAGAAAATGCCATTTTCTCCTCCCCCCTCCTTTTTTTTTTCTTTTCTCCTTATTTTGGACCTCTTCTCCCCTTTTAATTTTCAGCTCAGAGCTAAGCATGTGAAGGGGTTAAACAGGAAGGAACAGCGAATTTTTTTTGGGGGGAAGAATCTGTTCGCCGGCATCCAAATATTCAGGGAAAGTGGTCCTCAATTTACTAGCCATTTGTTTAGTAACCGTTCAAAATTGCAACGGCCACTGCAAAAAGTGACTTACGACTGCTTTTCACACTTAACGACCATTGCAGGATCCCCTGGGTTTCTATCTGGGTTGGATAGCCATTTGTCTGAAATGGTGTAGGGTTTCCTGCCTCGGCAGGGGGTTGGACTAGAAGACCTCCAAGGTCCCTTTCAACTCTGATATTATTATTATATATTATCTATGTCTAACTATATCAGTGGTGAAATCCAATTTTTTTTTTACTACTGGTTCTGTGGGCGTGGCTTGGTGGGCGTGGCAAGGGAAGGATACTGCAAAATCTCCATTCCCACCCCACTCTGGGACCTCAGCTAAGTCTTGCGCCCCCGGTCATTGTCAGCTGTGGATTCAAAGTGGTATTGGTCATTACCTGTCTCTGTTGGTTTGGTTTGGTCAGTTATTCGTTTCCTTAACTGATCTATGTGGCGCGCCACATCGGTTGTCTGGTAGCTCTACCACACGATTTTGGCCCTGTTACTTTTGTTACTTGTCCGCGACCAACTAGGGCCGTCCCCATAGTTTCGGCCCACACCGGTCGCCTATGCTCATTTCCCTTGTTTTTCTAGCTCCCCTTGTAACCCTCGGGTGTGTAATGGGGTTCAAACGTCAAGTGGGCACCGGAGTTTCGTCCCATTAGCAATTCGGCTGGGCTTTTTCCCGTGGCTGTGCTTGGGGTTCTGTGCTGGACGGCCAGGAAAGTCTATTTTTGTTTGCCAGTCACCTGGCTTGAGCCTGGACAATGCCTCCTTAGCGCCCGGACGGAACGCCTGCAAGGCCATTCGACGCAGGGTGGAAAGGTGCAGAGAGGGCATGTCGGATGCCTTCCTCTGCCAGGTACTCTTCAAACTGGGCTGCCGTGAATTGGGCTCATTGTCGGACACCAGAGTGTCCGCAACCCGTGAGTTGCGAATAGGTGGCGCAGGGTTGCGATTACTGCTTCGGCTGTGGTGGACTTCATAAAGTATGATCTCTAACCATTTGGAAAATGCGTCCACCACCACTAGGCGTTGGCCGTGAAAGGGCCAGCAAAGTCAATGTGGATTCTTGACCAAGGCCCTTGGGGCTTTTCCCATTCTCTGACTGGGGCTGTTGGGGTAGCGGTCTGGACTCTTGGCAAGCTTGGCATTTCCTACCCTCTCAGCAATCTCTGCGTCCATGAGTGGCCACCATACATAGCTTCTAGCTAACCCTTCATCCTTACGATGCCTGGGTGACCCTCGTGGAGGAGGTCCAATACCTGCCCCTTAACTTAACAGGAATTATTACACGATCACCCCATAACAGGCACCCCTTGAGCCGAGAGCTCATCACGTTTCTTAACAAATTCTTTGAACTGCTCGCCCGGCGCAGCGGGCCACCCTCTCTGTACCCAACCGAGTACAGTCCTTAACACAATGTCGGTATGATGCGAGCCACTTCCTTTGATGTGACTGGGCCAGAGTCCAACGAGTCAATAAGGAGGATGGGTGTCCCGGAGTGGGGTCTTCGGTCGCCTGGCAGTGGGCATCGGCTCAACGCTCTGCATGCCCCACTTCTTTCCGGTCGATGCTGCAGCTTGTATGAGTAAGCGGCTAAAATATAGTCCATCGAGTCAAGCGTGGCGAAGTGCCACAGGCGTTGGCCGGTCGCCAGCCAGTAATCCCAGTAACGGTCTGTGGTCAGTCCAAAAGACATACTCATGGAATTTTTGACCCCTGATACAATGGCTAATGCTTCTTTGTCTAATTGGCTGTAGTTCCTCTCTGGGAGGACATCGTTCTAGAGTAGAACGCTATAGGGGCTTCTGTGCCGTTTGGAAGTCTATGGCTGAGTACAGCCCCACCCCATAAGGGGACGCCATAAACCAGCACTAGGGGTAGTGAGTCGTGATATTGGATGAGCAGGCTATCACTTGAGAGCAGGTTCTTTACTGCTTCAAAAGCCCTATTTTCTGACTTTCCCAAGACCAAACAGTATTTTTCCTAAGAGCCTATGCAGCGGTTCCAAGAACGGTTGCTTTGTTCTTTAAAAGACCGTAAAATTAACCAATCCCAGGAATGCCTGCAGCTCTGCTTTGTTTTTGGGCGCTGGAGCCTTCCTAATTGCCTTAACTTTGCTCTCAGTAGGGTGAATTCCTTTCTTGTCTATCCGTAGCCCAAGAAATCGACGATTCGACCCTATCTGACATTTATTTGTCTTGACTTTTAATCCGCTGTCCGGAAAATGCTCAAGACCTTTCTTAACGCTCCCCAATTCCTCCATGTTTTCCCTGAAATTAGGACATCATCAAGTAGGAACTACCCTGGGAGCCCTTGCAGTAGTCGTTCCATCAGGTTTTGGAACAGCCCTGGTGCCACACTAACCCCAAATTGCAATCGGTGCACTTGAATGCCCCCTGTGCGCCACAATCGTTTGGGCTTCGCTGTGCGGGCGTCTACTGGCAGTTGTTGGTAGGCTTGGGCCAAGTCTAACTGCAAAGACTTGCCCTTGCCCCAAAGAGTGCAATAAATGTTGCACCACGGGAACACGCTTTTCTGTAAGGCTTTGTTAAGCGCCGCCTTGTAGTCAGCGCAAATTCTAATTGACCCGTCCGATTTGATGGGGTGACGATTGGCGTCTCCCACTTTGCGTGATCGACTGGCACCAAAACCCCTGATTTATGAGCTTGTCCAGCTCCTTATCAATTTTGGTTTTAGGGCAAAGGACTCTCGCTTTAAGCCTAATGGGGGCTACCTGGGGTCTAAGTTGAAGGAAATAGGGGTCCCTTGTACTTGCCCAGGCAGTCCTTGAAGACATCTTCGAACTCGTTAAAGAGAATGTCTTTCAAATTGCAGTCACTTCTGTAGATGCCAGTCACTCCCATGCCCAGGGCACGAAACCAGTCTAGTCCCAACAGACTGGGCAGAGTTCCTTCGGCGATCGTGATGGGCAGGGTCTTTTGTGAGGGCCGTACTGACTCGGACGGAGGTGGTCCCTCGAACAGGGATGCGATTCCCCTGGTAGTCGTGCACTCGTAGCCGCTGTGCTTGCAGATGGCGCTCCGCGACGGACGGCAGCGACTTCACCAGGGTGTCCCAGGACATGATGGTGATCGCTGATCCCGTGTCCACTTCAAGCCTGCACCGCACTCCCCTCGATCTTGGGCTTTGAAAATCTTCTTTCCACTTTGGTTGAGGCGCGCCTATAATGACAGTCGTTTGGTTAGACTTCGCGCCTTTCTTGTTTGAACCAATCGCGGGCCGCCTTTCCGGTTCCGCTTTTGATTGGCCGATTTGAATTTTCGGCGGAAGGTTGGGCCGCCTGCAAACCTGAGCTAAGTGTCCTTTCTTCCCACGGCATGTTGCGCCTTTAAACCTGCAGCGTTGGCGCTGATGCTGCCCTCCGCAGCTTCCGCACTCGTCACGGTCCTCAGTGTCGCTTTCGGTCCGCAGACCCTTCCTCATCCTCGCCTCACCTTCGGATTCGGACTGAATCTCCTCCTGGTGTACTGGCGCTGGCTTTGCGCGCCTTGGATTGAAGAGGCTTTGCAGAGTCTCTGCTGCTTTAGTAGACATTTCGTGCTCTGGCCTCGCCCAGAGCGGTGGCTAGTGTCAGGTTGCTCCTGGCTAGCAGTCGTCGCCAGGCGGATGTCCTTGACCTCGGATGAGTTGCTCGAGTAGCACTCGCCTAAGTCTCGGTATCCGCAGTCCTTGGACGCCTTCTTAAAGCCCATGTAGTCACCGATGGACTCGCCTCCATCTGTCACGTTCTCCGAATTCAAACCGCTGCACGTTGACGGCGCGCCGGAGAAATGGTTCTTCAGCAAAGTCTGCAGAGTCGGCCACGATACCGATTGTATCGGCGCTGGCTCTGCCAGGGCTTCCGGATCGACAATGACCTCGGCCCGCAATGGCTTAGGAAGTAAGCCTTTGCGGTTATCAGGGATCCTGTAGTTCGTTGGCTTCTAGAAAGCTTTCAAACGGGTCATATGTTCCCCATTTCTCCTTGCCGGGTTGTACGGTGCGGGTGGCGTGTTTGCCATTTCCGCTTTCTGCCCTGAGTTTGCTGGGTTCGAACTAGCGTGCTTCAGCTCGGTTCTGGTTCTCCTTAGCCTCGAGATCCCACCGCCGCCAATGTTAAGTTCGGGAAGTAACGAGGCTGGAGACCAGGGTAGTGACAACAGCTCTTTAATATAGGGTGAACCCAGCAACAGGCTGGGGAAAAACCTCTCCTTTTATACAGTTCTGTTGAGGCTTCCAATCAGCAACGTTGATTTCCGCTCAAATATTTAAAGGCACAACTGTTAATACATAACTGTTCAAGGTAACCACTTGATGGCTTGTTATTATACCTTGTACATTTGACTCAATAGTCTCAATAGCCCTCCCATTTTAGCCCAGCATTCCCGTAGGGACCTAAACCGGATGAAACCCAACTCGCTGCGAGCAAAAAACGCCACATCATCCCTCAAATGTGAAATCATCACGTAGATTTTGCTAAGTGAATAAATTTCAGACAAATGTATCAACATTTTCAAAAATTCCAGTGTTGGAGATCACAATTCTGCAGGCTGTTCACTTATTAATTGTTCAACTGTTGATTCTCCAGTTCAAGTTGCTTTTTCTTGATGTTTACCATTGCTTCTGTCCTGCCTTCAGGTGCTTTGGAGAATAGCTTGATTTCTGCATTGAGATATTAACACTGCTATCTGTTAGTGATATTCAATATTAACAATTCTCTGCTCAATAATTTCTTAACAAAGTTTGAAACTGCTCATTTAACAACTTCTTAATGGTGCTGAACTGTTGAATCATTATGTGTTAGTCCTTCATTAAACTAGACTATTTAATGGTTTTAAGAAATCAAGAAAAGATTTTTTCCTTTTTTTCTTTTCCCTTATTTTGACCTCTTTCCTTTAATTTTCAGCTCAGAGCTAAGCATGTGAATTAAACAGAAGGAACAGAATAAAGAATCTGTTGATCCAAATATGAAAGTTCCTCAATTTAAGCCATTTGTTTAGTAACTGAAAATTCAAGCACTGAAAAATTAAAACTTTTCACATTAAGAATTAGGATTTTTCTATCTCTATACTTTTCAAATATTTCTGTCATTATAGAAGATAATTTTCTTTGATATTATTATCTAGAACATATCATTGAAATTTTTTAAATTTCATTTTTCAAAAGGATACTGAAAATCTATTAATATTTAAAAGATGATTTACATTCTGAATCAAAATAGAATCAGAATTTATTTCAAATTATATCTTTTATCACCATATCATCTAATCATTATCTATCATTTACATCTCATTTTCATCATCTCTATTTCTACACTTCTTCCTTCCTTTCTTCCTTTCCTTCCTTTCTTTCTTTCTTTCTCTTTCACAACCTGCATATCACACATATCTACTATCTATCTATCTATTCATCTATCTATCTTCTTCATCTATCACTATCTATCATTCAAAAATCAGTATTGTGTCTTCTGCTGGAATCTATCACCTATTTTATTCACAGTTTCTGTGTCTGCATTTATCATCAAAGCTATCTTGTCTGCATTTCATTTCACTATCTGAAATATCAATCATGAGCGCCTCTCACTGGCCTTGCTCTGCCAAACAGAACAGAGGCTCACTGGGGACCCCGGTTTGCATAAAAGCTTTTAAGAAGAAAGTCTGCAACACACACACACAAGATACACACACACACACATACACAAATGTCTGAAATGGTGTAGAGTTTCCTGCCTGGGCAGGAGGTTGGACTAGAAGACCTCCAAGGTCCCTTCCAACTCTTGTTATTATGTTAATTATACACGATCACATTGGACACACAATGGGTTGTCGTGTCCAACCCATTGCGACCCCATGGACACACACACACCTAGACACATACAAACACAAACACACACACACGCCTACACACAAAAACACACACAACAAAGACAAACATGCTTTTAAAAACATAAAAAAACACACACATTTTAAAAGAACACAAATAAAAGACATAGACTAATCATGTTTATATTTCACACAAAACACACACATGTACTCACAGAGAAAATATATTTTTAAACACAGACTATATATATTATAGAAATATTTATTATTAATCAGACTATATATACATAAACACATACATAAAGTATTTCTACATATAACATATATATACAGGTTCAAGAAATAATACACACACTTTTTGCGGAACCTCCCCTTTTCATGCTTCTGTGATACCCAGGTAGTCCTCGACTTACAACCACAGCTGGGACCAGAATTTCCACTGCTAAGACAAACGGTTGTTAAGCAAGTCGCGGCTGATTTTGTGACCTTGTTGGGGAGGGCTGTGAAAGGAATCCGTGCAGTCGTTAAGTGAAGGACACGGTCATTATTCAAAACAGATATCAGACTAAGAGTTATCAGACTGCCTTTGAATGATTAGGATGTATTATTTTTGATTGTTTTGGGGGAGGTTAGGAATTGATGAGAATTGAAGGATTATAATTTAGTTAGGAAGGAAAAATTTTTAGTAGAATTTTTAGAATAGAATAGAATTTTTATTGGCCAAGTGTGATTGGACACACAAGGAATTTGTCTTGGTGCATATGCTCTCAGTGTACATAAAAGAAAAGATACGTTCATCAAGGTTCAACATTTACAACACAATTGATGATCAATATATCAATATAAATCATAAAGATTGCCAGCAACAAGTTATAGTCATACAGTCATAAGTGGAAAGAGATTGGTGATGGGAACTATGAGAAGATTAATAGTAATAATAGTAATAGATTCAGTAAATAGTCTGACAGTGTTGATGGAATTATTTGTTTAGCAGAGTGATGGCCTTCAAAACTGTTTTGTGTCTAGTTGTTCTGGTGCAGTGCTCTATAGCGCCATTTTGAGGTAGGAGTTGAAACAGTTTATGTCCAGGATGCGAGGGATCTGCAAATATTTTCACGGGCCCTCCTGATTCGTGCAGTATACAGGTCCTCAATGGAAGGCAGGTTGGTAGCAATTATTTTTTCTGCAGTTCTAATTATCCTCTGAAGTTTGTGTCTTTCTTGTTGGGTTGCAGAACCGAACCAGACAGTTATAGAGGTGCAAATGACAGATACACCTCTGTAGAATTGGATCAGCTTGGGCAGTTTGAGCTTCCTGAGTTGGTAGAAAGAACATTCTTTGTTGTCCTTTTTGATGATGTTTTGATGTTAGCTGTCCATTTTAGATCTATATGATAGAACCCAGAAATTTGAAGGTTTCTACTGTTGAAACTGTGTTGTCAAGTATTGTGAGAGAAGTATGGAAGGTTTTTCCAAAGTCTACCACTATTTCTACGGTTTTGAGTGTGTCAGCAGATTGTTTCACACCACAAGGCTAGTCATTTGACCTCTTGTCTATGCATGATTCACATTGTCTCGAATGAGACCAATCACTGTGTCATCTGTATATGTTTGTTTTATTTTACTACCTTGTGTTCGTTCCAAGTCAAAAGGGGAAAAATTTGTAAAACTTTTCAAAAACAAGGACACGGTCCTTAAGCGCCATCCGACTTTCTTCATTGCCTTTGGTTGTTGGAAGCCAGCTGGCTGGGAAGGTCAAATGGGATCATCAGTTGCCGAGCCTCTGAATTTTGATCTTGTGATCCCTCAGGATCCTGCCACGGTCCTAAAGGTGTTGAGAAGTGGTCATACGTTCCTTTTTTTCCAGCGCTGTCATCAATTTGAAGCCGTCACTAAACGAATGGTTCTGAAGTCGAGGACTACCTGAGCAGCAACCTCCTTCTTGTAATGTGACATTGTGGGCTCGAAACTTTCCACGCACAAATGACAGATCTCGGAAATAAGTTGCTAAAATCTGAGCAGTAGTTTTTTCTGTGATGAACAGAGGCTCAATTTTATAAAAGCTTTTGAAAGTCTGAACAAAACACAAGATAAACACACACATAAAAATATGAAATGGTGTAGATTTTTCATTGGACTAAAGACCTCCAAGGTCTTCCAACTCTTGTTATTATGTTATATTAATTATACACAATCACATTAACACTGGGTTATCTGTACCATTGCAATGGAAAATGAAATACAAACAAAACACACAGTACAAAAAACACACACAACAGACAAACATGACACATTAAACACACACACATTTACAAAGAAACACAAACAAACAGACATACAGACACAATCATAGACGTACACATATACACACAAACACACACACATGTACAACACACACGCAGACAAACATATACACACAAACACAGACACACATATACACACAGAAATACACAGACACAATCAGACACATATACACACAAACACACACACTAAAGAACACATACACACATATACACACATCTATACAAAACACAAGAAACAAAACACATTTTAAAAGAACCTCATGCTTCAGATAAGGTAGTCCTGTACAACCACAGCTGGGACCAGAATTTCCACTGCTAAGACAAACGGTTGTTAAGCAAGTCGCGGCTGATTTTGTGACCTTGTTACTGTGAAGAATCCTGCAGTCTTAATGAAGGAACTATTATTCAAAACAGATATCAGACTAAGAGTTATCAGACTGCCTTTGAATGATTAGGATGTATTATTTTTGATTGTATTAGAATTGATGAAATTGAGGATTATAATTTAGTTGAAGGAAAAATAGTAGAATAGAATAGAATAAATTTTATTGGCCAAGTGTGATTGGACACACAAGGAATTTGTCTTGGTGCATATGCTCTCAGTGTACATAAAAGAAAGATCGTTCATCAAGGTACAACATTTACAACACAATTGATGATCAATATATCAATATAAATCATAAGGATTGCCAGCAACAAGTTATAGTCATACAGTCATAAGTGGAAAGAGATTGGTGATGGGAACTATGAGAAGATTAATAGTAGTGCAGATTCAGTAAATAGTCTGACAGTGTTGAGGAATTATTTGTTTAGCAGTGATGGCCTTGGGAAAAACTGTTCTTGTGTCTAGTTGTTCTGGTGTGCAGTGCTCTATAGCGTCGTTTTGAGGGTAGGAGTTGAAACAGTTTATGTCCAGGATGCGAGGGATCTGCAAATATTTTCACGGCCCTCTTCCTGATTCGTGCAGTATACAGGTCCTCAATGGAAGGCAGGTTGGTAGCAATTATTTTTTCTGCAGTTCTAATTATCCTCTGAAGTTTGTGTCTTTCTTGTTGGGTTGCAGAACCGAACCAGACAGTTATAGAGGTGCAAATGACAGACTCAATAATTCCTCTGTAGAATTGGATCAGCAGCTCCTTGGGCAGTTTGAGCTTCCTGAGTTGGCGCAGAAAGAACATTCTTTGTTGTCCTTTTTTGATGATGTTTTTGATGTTAGCTGTCCATTTTAGATCTTGCGATATGATAGAACCCAGAAATTTGAAGGTTTCTACTGTTGAAACTGTGTTGTCAAGTATTGTGAGAGGTGGAAGTATGGAAGGGTTTTTCCTAAAGTCTACCACTATTTCTACGGTTTTGAGTGTGTTCAGTTCCAGATTGTTTCGGTTGCACCACAAGGCTAGTCATTTGACCTCTTGTCTATATGCGGATTCGACATTGTCTCGAATGAGACCAATCACTGTTGTGTCATCTGTATATGTTTGTTTTATTTTTACTATACCTTGTGTTAAGTCAAAAAAAAAAATTTGTAAAACTTTCAATTGACATCCTTGGATATTTCTTTCATTGCCTTTTTTTAAACATTCAAGGTCAAATGGGATCATCAGTTGCCGAGCCTCTGAATTTTGATCTTGTGATCTCTCAGGATTCTGCCACGGTCCTAAAGGCGTTGAGAAGTGGTCATACGTTCCTTTTTTTCCAGCGCTGTCGTCAATTTGAAGCCGTCACTAAACGAACGGTTCTGAAGTTCGAGGACTACCTGAGCAGCAACCTCCTTCTTGTAATGTGACATTGTGGGCTCGAAACTTTCCACGCACAAATGACAGATCTTGGAAATAAGTTGCAATCCAAGCTAAGCTTAGCTTTTTTCAACTGCCTCATGTGTTTTCTTTGTGTTTGTAATTCAGTAGGCATTGTCTAAGAGGTTCAGAGCCACATTCAGTTTTAAGCAAGTTATATTTCTTTCATTTATTACATTTAATATGCTGTTTCTATTATGATTGAGTTCTTTGATTGCCATGAATTTTCTCTGCGGCCAAGAAACTAGGAGGCGGTGAGTTCTAGACTTGTTGTAGCCATGAAATCTGGCTTGACTTAAATTCAGTCTATTCAGTCCTGCCTTACATGAAAGGCAATCATGATTTGGTCCAATCACTGACTGAGTTCTAGTCCTGCCTTACATGAAACAATGAACTTTAATCTAGGAGACTGATTCAGTATTTATTGAAAGGCAACTGGGTGACTTAATCATCATGTTGGTGAGTTCTAGTTCTGCCTTAGGCATGAAAAATGACTTTAATCACCAGAGACTGTGATTCTAGTCCTGCCTTATATTCACCTGATTTAATCACCAGGAGACAGTGAGTTCTAGTCCTCCTTAGGCTAAAAGCTTGGGTGTCTTTGAGTCAATCACCAGAGACTGGGAGTTCTAGTACACATGAAAGCCAGCTGATGAATTATTTGTTTAGCAGAGTGATGGCCTTCAAAAACTGTTCTTGTGTCTAGTTGTTCTGGTGTGCAGTGCTCTATAGCGTCTTTTGAGGGTAGGAGTTGAAACAGTTTATGTCCAGGATGCGAGGGATCTGTAAATATTTTCACGGCCTCTTCTTGATTCGTGCAGTATACAGGTCCTCAATGGAAGGCAGGTTGGTAGCAATTATTTTTCTGCAGTTCTAATTATCCTCTGAAGTCTGTGTTTCTTGTTGGGTTGCAGAACCGAACCAGACAGTTATAGAGGTGCAAATGACAGACTCAATAATTCCTCTGTAGAACTGGATCAGCAGCTCCTTGGGCAGTTTGAGCTACTGAGTTGGCGCAGAAAGAACATTCTTTGTTGTCCTTTAATGATGTTTTGATGTTAGCTGTCCATTTTAGATCTTGCATATGATAGAACCCAGAAATTTGAAGGTTTCTACTGTTGATACTGTGTCAAGTATTGTGAGGGAAGTATGGAAGGGTTTTCCTAAAGTCTACCATTTCTACGGTTTTGAGTGTTCAGTTCCAGATTGTTTGGTTGCACCACAAGGCTAGTCATTTGACCTCTGTATGCGGATTCACATTGTCTGAATGAGACCAATCACTTTCATCACATGTTTGTTTTATTTTACATACTTGTGTTCTTAAGTCAAAAGGGGAAAAATTTAAAACTTTTCAATTAAAAAAAAGGACATCCTTGATCCGATTTTTTTCATTGCCTTTGGTTGTAAGCCAGCTATAAGGTCAAATGATCATCAGCTCTGTTTCTGAATTTTGATCTTGTGATCCTAGGATCCTGCCACGGTAAATGTTAGAAGTGGTCATATTCCTTTTTTCCAGCTGTCATCAATTTGCCACTAAAGAACAATGGTTCTGAAGTGAGGATCACCTGAGCAGCAATCCTTCTTGTAATGACATTGTCTCAATTCAAGGAAAAATACAGATCTAAAGTTGCAATCCTTGCTAGCTCAACTGCCTCTATGTGTTTTTTGTGTGTGTGAAAACCAAGGCATTGTTCCAAGATTCTGCAGAGCCACATTTTCAGATTTTGCAGATCTGGGTTTTATTTTTTATTTCTTTCATTTATTACATTTAATATCTTCTCAACATTTGACTCAGATTGATTGCTGAATTTTCTCTATTTCAAGAAACTAGCTGTGAGTTCTAGACTTGTTGTAGCCATGAAATCTGGCTGGTGACTTAAATGATCTCCAGATCTGAGTTCTAGTCGCCTTAATGAAAGGCATCACTTTGGTCATAGATGAGTTCTAGTCCTGCCTTAGGCATGAAAGGCAACTGCAACTTTAATTCATAAATGAGTTCTAGTACCAATGAAAGGCAACTGTGACTTCCAATCATCTTTCATGAGTTCTAGTTCTGCCTTAGGCATGAAACAATCGACTTTAATCACCAGAGACTGTGAGTTCAGTGCCTTAGCATGAAAGGCATGACTTTAATCACCAGGAGACAGTGAGTTCTAGTCCTGCCTTAGGCTAAAAGCCAGCTGGGTGTCTTTGAGTCAATCACCAGGAGACTGGGAGTTCTAGTCCCGCCTTAGGCATGAAAGCCAGCTGGGTGACTTTGGGCCAATCACCAGGAGACAGTGAGTTCTAGTCCTGCCTTAGGCTAAAAGCCAGCTGGGTGTCTTTGAGTCAATCACCAGGAGACTGGGAGTTCTAGTCCCGCCTTAGGCATGAAAGACAACTGGGTGACTTTGGGCCAATCATCAGGTGTTGGTGAGTTCTAGTTCTGCCTTAGGCATGAAAACTGGCTGGATGACTTTGGGCCAATCACCAGGAGACTGTGAGTTCTAGTCCTGCCTTAGGCATGAAAGGCAACTGGGTGACTTTGGGCCAATCATTAGGTGTTGGTGAGTTCTAGTTCTGCCTTAGGCATGAAAACTGGCTGGATGACTTTGGGCCAATCACCAGGAGACTGGGAGTTCTAGTCCTGCCTTAAGCCCGAAAGCCAGCTGGGTGTCTTTGGGCCAGACACTTTTTCTGAGCCCTAGGAAGGAGGCAATGGCAAACCAAGAAAACCTTGGCCAGAAAACTGTTAAGGACTTGATCAGCTACGACTGAACAGAAGAAGGAGGGCGAAAAGAGATAATTTTGAGATCTAATATCCTAAACGGCCTCCAAGATTTCAGGCTCTCTTGTTTGTAGCTGCAGTTCAGGCGGGGACCCCCGCATTTCCCGTTTCTCCTTCCTTCCTTCCTTCCTTCCTTCCTTCCTTCCTTCCTTCCTTCCTTCCTTCCTTCCTTCCTTCCTTCCTTCCTTCTTCTTTGACCCCCGGGGGTGCGTGTGTCAACGGGGGGGCTAGGGAACCGAGTTTGGAAGGGAAAAGCGCAGGTCTGTTTTTATCAGCATATATCCCTGAAGAGGGGAAAAGAAACAAGAAAAGGAGGTGAAATTTCGGAACTTCCCATCCTATCTCTCTCTCTCCTTTTCTTGAAGGGGAGGAAAACTCTGCAGGGCGTGGTCAAAAAAAGTCAAAATGGCAGCCTTGGTTGTGCCACGGGAGCCACGCCCATTTTTAAACGTGGCTTTGTAGGCGGAGCTTCCATGGCAGCCATTTTGACTTTTTTGACCGCCCCGGCAGCCACACCCACTCAAGGGCCTGATACCGGTTTCCGAAAAATAAAGCATTATCCTATGTAATTCCTTCTTAGCAAATTTATTTCTGATTTCCGGCAAAGCAGGTCCATTGGCTACAGGTAGTTCCTTGACTTATAACCGCTCACTTAGTGACCGTTTGAAGTTGGAAAAAAAAGACTGTTTTTCTCACACTTGCGACTCACGTGAACAAAATCCGGTTTTGGGGCAACCGACTCGTATTTATGACGGTCGCTGCGTCCCAGAAGGTCACGCGATATCTTTTTTTGCGACCTTCGGACGAGCAAAGTCCATGGGGAAGGTGAATTCGCTTAACTGCTGTGAGACTTACTTAACGACTGCAGTGATTCGCTTAACGGCAGGGGCAAGAAAGGTCGTAAAATGGGGCAAAGGACTCAATTGCGGTCGTTAAGGCGAGGACTGCCTGTATTTCTTAAAATCTCTTACACAGTAAGGAGAGTGGGAGAGGAGAAAATATGGTCGTAAGTTGGGGACTAAAGTACAATGGTGTAAAGGACTCCCTGTACAAGGCACTCACTTAATGACCGCCATATTCACTTAACAACGTCAGAGTTGCTTAATGACCGCCACAAAAAATTTTAAAAAAATTGGGCGTCCTTTAACAACCGGCACAATTTATGACCATACTTCTGGCATCCATTACGGTCATAAGTCGAGGTCTACAGGTAATATGGATGTTATTGCAATATCATGGGAATACTACAGATAGTCCTCGAATTGCAACCATAGCAGAGCCCAAAATTTCCATCCTTAAGTGAAACCCGCGTTGCGAGTTTTGCCCCGTTTTACGACCTTCCTTGCCACCGTTGTTAAGTGAATCGCTGCAGACGTTCGGTTGGTAACGCGGTTGTTAAGCGAATTTGGCTTCCCCCTGGACTTTGCTCGTCGGAAGGTCGCAAAAGGGGGATCGCGTGGTACCCCCACCCCCCAGGGACACTGCAACCGTCGTAAGTACATGCCAGTTGCCAAGCCTCTGAATTCCGATCACGTGACCTTCCGGAAGGCTGCAACGGTCGTAAGTGCGAAAAACAGCCCTTTTTTTCAGTGCCATTGTAACTTCGAACGGTCACTAAACGAGCCGTCGTACGTCGAGGACTTCCCAATATCGCAGTTCCTAGAGCTGAACAGAGACAGCAGCACGAGAAGCCCCCAAATAGGAAAAGGGGTAGCAGATGAAGAAGAGGCCCAAAATCCCCAGCTGCCCCTTGCCCAGGTACCCACCTCATGCATGGAGACTTCAGGGTCCACGAGGCTGGCACCGTAGAAGCTGGGAAGCAGCTTCCCTGCTCGGAGTTTTTCTAAGGAAAGAAGAGGAAGGAGGAGGGGGCTAAGAGGAAGTCGTGGCTCCCATCGCCAGCAATTGTGGGGAGGGGAGGGAGACACCCCATTGGAAAAGGGGGAGATGGGTCTCTTGGACTCACTGTTATGCCTGGCTAAGGCCACATGCCCGGCTATCTTCAGAACGGTCTCCAGAGGGGATAACTGTACAAGAAAAAAAAATACCTCAAGATTATGAAGTTATGAATTATTTCAATCGGAATAGAGCTGGTTTGGACCTCAGAGGTCTTCTAGTCCAACCCCCTGCTCAATCAATCAATCAATCAATCAATCAATCAATCAATCAATCAGAATAGAGCTGGAAGGGACCTCAGAGGTCTTCTAATCCAATCCCCTGCTCAATCAATCAATCAATCAATCAATCAATCAATCAATCAGAATAGAGCTGGGAGGGACCTTGGAGGTCTAGCCCAACCCCCTGCTCAATCAATCAATCAATCAATCAATCAGAATAGAGCTGGGAGGGACCTTGGAGGTCTAGTCCAACCGCCTGCTCCATCAATCAATCAATCAATCAATCAATCAATCAGAATAGAGCTGGGAGGGACCTTGGAGGTCTAGCCCAACCCCCTGCTCCATCAATCAATCAATCAATCAATCAATCAATCAGAATAGAGCTGGGAGGGACCTTGGAGGTCTAGCCCAACCCCCTGCTCAATCAATCAATCAATCAATCAATCAATCAGAATAGAGCTGGGAGGGACCTCGGAGGTCTTCTAATCCAATCCCCTGCTCAATCAATCAATCAATCAATCAATCAATCAGAATAGAGCTGGGATTGACCTCAGAGGTCTTCTAATCCAATCCCCTGCTCAATCAATCAATCAATCAATCAGAATAGAGCTGGGAGGGACCTTGGAGGTCTAGTCCAACCCCCTGCTCAATCAATCAATCAATCAATCAATCAATCAATCAGAATAGAGCTGGGAGGGACCTCAGAGGTCTTCTAATCCAATCCCCTGCTCAATCAATCAATCAATCAATCAATCAATCAGAATAGAGCTGGGAGGGACCTTGGAGATCTTCTAGCCCAACCCCTGCTCAATCAATCAATCAATCAATCAATCAATCAATCGGAATAGAGCTGGGAGGGACCTTGGAGATCTTCTAGCCCAACCCCCTGCTCAATCAATCAATCAATCAATCAGAATAGAGCTGGGAGGGACCTTGGAGGTCTAGTCCAACCCCCTGCTCCATCAATCAATCAATCAATCAATCAATCAATCAATCAATCAATTGGAATAGATCTGGAAGGTACCTTGGAGGTCTTCTAGTCCAACCCCTCAATCAATCAATCAATCAATCAATCAATCAATCAATCAGAATAGAGCTGGGAGGGACCTCGGAGGTCTTCTAGCCCAACCCCCTGCTCAATCAATCAATCAGAATAGAGCTGGGAGGGACCTCGGAGGTCTTCTAGCCCAACCCCCTGCTCAATCAATCAATCAATCAATCAGAATAGAGCTAGAAGGAACCTTGGAGGTTTTCTAGTCCAACCCCTCAATCAATCAATCAATCAATCAATCAGAATAGAGCTGGAAGGGATCTAATCTGACCCCCAGCTCTAATTATGAATTTTAGGTCAAATGTGGTCATAAATTGAGGGCTACAGGTAAGTCCTCGACGTACGACCTCAGTTGAGCCAAAAAATTCTGTTCTTAAGCAATACCTTTGTGAAGGTCCTTTTGCCCCATTTTACGACTTTTCTGGCCACCCTTGTTAAGTGAATCCCTGCAGTTGTTAAATGAGTCACACGGTTGTTAAGCGAATCAGGCTTCCCAGATTGACTTCGCTGGTCAGAAGTCTGCAAAAGGGGATCACGTGACCCCCGGGACACGGCAACCGTCGTAAATATGAGTCAGTTGCCAAGCATCTGGATTCTGATCACGTGACGATGGGGATGCTGCAACGGTCGTAAGTGTGAAAAAACGGTCCTAAGTGACTTTTTTTCCGGGCCATTGTAACTTTGCACGGTCACTAAACGGGTGGTTGTAAGTTGAGACCTACCTCTCTACCTGCGATTGCCTTAACAAGTGTGGCCAAAATGGTCGTAAAATAAAGCATGCCTCAGTTAACAACCGCCTTGCTCGGCGGTTTTCTCCTCTCTTGACACACTCACCTGGATCTCGCCGATCCTGGACCACTCCTGGGACAAGCGCAAACTGTGGGGCAGAGAAGAGAACAGACGGTGATATAGATATTAACAGATATTAACAGATTAACAGAGTTGGAAGGGACCTTGGAGGTCATCTAGTCCGCCCGGCCGGCCCAAGTAGGAGACCCTACACCATTTCTGATCGATGGCAGTCCAGTCTCTTCTTGAAAGCCTCCAGTGATGAAGCTCCCACAGCTTCCGAAGGCAACTTCTGTCCCATTCATGGATTGTTTTCACTGTCAGAAAATTCCTCCTTATTTCCAGGTTGAATCTCTTCTGGATCAGTTTCCATCCATTATTCCTTCTCTGGCCTTCAGGCGCTTTGGAGAATAGCTTGATCCCCTCCTCTCTGGAGCAGCCCCTCAAATATTGGAAGATGTTATCCTGTCTCCCCTGGTCCTTCTCTTCCCTAGACTAGCCAGGCCCAGTTCCTGCAACCGTTCATCGTATGTAATATAATATAATATAATAACAGAGTTGGAAGGGACCTTGGAGGCCTTCTAGTCCAACCCCCTGCCCAGGCAGGAGAACCTATCCCATTTCAGACAAATGGTTATCCAACATTTTCTTAAAAATTTCCAGTGTTGGAGCATTCACAACTTCTGCAGGCAAGTCGTTCCACTGATTAATTGTTGTAACTGTCAGGAAATTTCTCCTTAGTTCTAAGTTGCTTCTCTCCTTGATGAGTTTCCACCCATTGCTTCTTGTTCTACCCTCAGGTGCTTTGGAGAATAGCTTGACTCCCTCTTCTTTGTGGCAGCCCCTCAGATATTGGAAGACTGCTATCCTGTCTCCCCTAGTCCTTCTTTTCATTAAACTAGACATAGCCAGTTCCTGCAACCGTTCTTCATATGTTTTAGCCTCCAGTCCCCTAATCATCTTCGTTGCTCTTCTCTGCACTCTTTCTAGAGTCTCCACATCCTTTTTACATCGTGGCGACCAAAACTGGATGCAGGACTCTAGGTGTGGCCTTACTAAGGCTTGATAGAGTGGTATTAGTACCTCCCTTGATCTTGATTGTATCCCTCCGTTAATGCAATTTAGGATTGTGTTGGCTTTTTTGGCTGCCGCCGCACACAGCTGGCTCCTATTTAGCTGGTTGTCCACTAAGACTCCAAGATCCCTCTCACAGTTCCTGCTATTAAGCCTGCTTTCACCCAGTCAGTATGCATACTTTTGGTTTTTCTTGCCTAAGTGTAAGACTTTACTTTTCTCTACGTTGAACTTCATTTTGTTAGCTAGGGCCCAGAGTTCAAGTCTGCCAAGATCCATTATGGTCTCTAGAGTCTCCTACTTGGGCAGGTGGTCAGACTAGAAGAGTCTGACCTCCGACTCTTGTTATTCTGTTCTATGATTCTGGTTAATTGAAAGCAGCAAGTAGCTTCATTTTGAATGCTTGGGCAGGGGGCTGGACTAGAAGACCTCCAAGGTCCCTTCCGACTGTACTGTTTATTTATTTATTTTATTTATTTATTTTGTCACAACAATATATGTAACTATCATACAGAAAGGTTATATAGTATATAAAAGTATAGAAGAAAAGAAAAACAATAGGACAGGAACGGTAGGCACGTTTGTGCGCTTATGCACGCCCCTTATGGTCCTCTTAGGAATGGGGCGAGGTCAATATTAGAAAGTTTTTTGGTTAAAGCTTTTGGGATTATGGGAAGAGACCACAGAGTCAGGTAAAGTTTTTCAAGCACTGATGATTCTATTACAGAAGTCATATTTTCTGCAATCTAGATTAAAGCGGTTGACATTAAGTTTAAATCTATTGGGACTGGAGGCTAAAACATATGAAGAACGGTTGCAGGAACTGGGTATGTCTAGTTTAATGAAAAGAAGGACCAGGGGAGACATGATAGCAGTTTTCCAGTATCTCAGGGGTTGCCCCAAAGAAGAGGGAGTCAAGCTATTCTCCAAAGCACCTGAAGGCAGGACAAGAAGCAATGAGTGGAAACTCATCAAGGAGAGAAGCAACCTGGAACCGAGGAGAAACTTCCTAACAATGAGGACAATTAATCAGTGGAAGTTGTAGGTGTTTCAGCACTGGAGGTTTTTAAGAAGGGACAACCATATGTCTCAAATGGTATAGGATTTCCTGCCTGAGCAGGGGGTTGGACTAGAAGACCTCCAAGGTCCCTTCCAACTCCATTATACTATTCTATTCTATTCTATTCTATTCTATTCTATTCTATTCCATTCCATTCCATTCCATTTATTCTATTCCACATTTTCTATTCTATTCTATTCTATTCTATTCTATTCTATTCTACTCTACTCTACTCTACTCTACTCTACTCTACTCTACTCTACTCTACTCTACTCTACTCTACTCTACTCTACTCTACTCTACTCCACTCCACTCTACCCACTCTACTCCACTCTACTCATTCTATTCCATTCTATTCTCACTCTACCCACTCTACCCACTCTACCCACTCTACTCTACTCATTCTATTCTCACTCTACCCACTCTACCCACTCTACCCACTCTACTCTACTCTACTCTACTCTACTCTATTCTATTCTATTCTATTCTATTCCATTCCATTCCATTTATTCTATTCCACATTTTCTATTCTATTCTATTCTATTCTATTCTATTCTTCTCAACTCAGGCCTCCTCAGCCCAACTTTTATATACAGTATGTCCTCGACTTATGACCACCAATTGAGCCCACAATGTCTGTTGTTAAGTGGGACTTTTGTGAAATGTCCCATTTTATGACCTTTCTGGCCACAGTTGTTAAGTGAATCCCTGCAGTTGTTTAACTTAGCACCAAGGTCACTAAGGGAATCAGGTTTTCCTCTTGACTTTGCTCGTCAGAAGTTTGCAAACGGGGATCACATGACCCCGGGACACTGCGACCGTCATAAATACGAAACCATTTGCCAAGCATCTGAATTTTGATCCCGTGTCCACGGGGACGGACGCTACAACGGTCGTAAGCCTGAAAAACGGCCATCAGCCGCTTTTCCAGTGTCACTGTAACCTCGAACGGTCATTAAATGAACCAAGTGAAATATAAGCCAAGGACTTTCTGAACCTGCGGATTGCCGGGCATCTTAATTTTTATAATGTGATTGTGGAGTTGCGGCAACGGTTTTTAAGTGTTTAAGAGGGCTGGTTGTAAGTCACTGCCCTCATAATGTATCTGCTAAATGGGTGGACATAAGTCGAGGACTTCCTGCAAAGAAGGAGACTCACCCTTGGAGGGCCACGGAGCCCCCAACCTTGGCAAAGGACTCGCCCGAACCGACGCCTTCCAGAAAAATGTGTCCTGTGAAGTTGCACTCCTAGGAGTAACAAGAAAACGTAGTTCAGGTGCCGAAGAGCCCGGAGTGCCTCCTCCACTGTGGCCCCCAAGGAGGAGTTGGAGAAGCAGGTGTTGACCTGGTGGTCTTGACTCCCAAGAAGGGGGGTCTCAGGGAGCCTCTTCTGAAGGCAGAGTCTGAAGTGCATGGGATCGAGTAAGGCTGAGTCTTATTTACATGCATGTTAGATGCATGTTCACTGGACCATGGGTGTTGGGGACCGCCTTCCTCCTTTTTTGTCCTCCTCTGCCTTCCTTCTTTCCTCCTGCTCCTTCCTCTGTTCTTCCCTCTCCTTCCTCCTTTGTCCTCCTCCACCTCTCTTCCTCTTCTATCCTCCTTCCTTTTCCTCCTCTCTTCCTCCTCTTTCCCCTCCATATTTCCTTCTTCTCCTCTTCTCTTACTCTTCTCTTCCTCCTCCTCCCGTCTCCTAGTTCCTATTCCACATTTCCTCTTCTCTTCTCTTCTCTTCTCTTCTCTCTTCCTCTCTTCCTCCTCTCTGCCTCCTCTCTCTTATTTCCTTTTCCTTCTACCTCCCCTCTTCCTCCTCCTTCCTTTCTCCTCCTTCCTCTTCTTCATCCTCCTCTTCTCTTCCTCCTCCTGTCTCCTCCTCCACCTCTTTCCTTCTCTTGTCTTCCCTTCTCTATTCTACTCTACTCTACTCTATACTCTTCTTTATTCTACTCTACTCTATACTTTTCTTTATTGTACTCTTCTCTAGTCTATACTCTTCTTTATTCTACTCTACTCTATACTCTTCTTTACTCTATACTCTTTTTTATTCTACTCTACTCTACTCTTCTCTAGTCTATACTCTTCTTTATTCTACTCTACTCTACTCTACACTCTACTCTACTCTATACTCTTCTTTATTCTACTCTTCTCTATTCTACTCTACTCCATACTCTTCTCTTCTCTACTCTACACTACTCTACTCTACTCTACTCTATACCCTTCTTTATTCTACTCTACTCTTCTTTTCTCTTCCTCCCCCTCCCTTTCTTCTAATCTTTTCAACCCTAGGCTTTTCAACCCTACCCTGTCCATATACCCAGGTTGGGCCGGGATTCATTTCTGCCCAACTCCCTCTGTCCAGCCTGACCCCTTTCCCTGCCCCGATGCTTACGATGTTGAGGGTGAACACGGGCACCAGGCTGCTATTGGGCAGGACCACAAAGGTTTCCACCCGGCCCAGGACGATGGCATCCAGACCCCCGTGGTGGAAGTGCAGCTTCGGCTCCTGCTGGGCTTCCAGGTGTAGCTCTATCGGCATCTCCGGAAACTGCCTCCTCAGCTGCAGAGGAAGACGAGCGGAGGCTGCAGATCCAGCCAAGATCCATCCATCTCCCACCCACCCCCACCCCCGCCAGCAATCTAGCCCTGCCTGATTCCCCCATCCATCGGTTTTTTATTTTATTTATTTATTTTATTTTAATTTATTTATTTTGTGGAAGTACATATTAGATAATATATATAAGTATAAGCATGAAATAACCACACAAAATGAATGCAACCAAAGGGAACAATAGGACAGGGACGGTGAGCACGCTGGTGCTCTTATGCAGGCCCCTTACAGACCTCTTAGGAATGGGGGGAGGTCAACAGTAGATAGTCTTTGGTTAAAGTTTTGGGGTTTTGGGATGAGACCACGGAGTCAGGTTTGCTTACCTCAGGTACAAAGTAGCCAATGCTTTGGGTATTCAAGCGAAATGGGGACCTTTTGGGTATCTGAAAGGGGAATGGATTTCTTTAGAACACCAGTTGGGGCCTTGGAGATCATCTAGTCCAACCCCCTGCTCAAGCAAGAGACCCTATACCATTTTGGACTCCAATAGTTCTCCAAGCCCCTCCTCCTCCTCCTTTTTCCCTTTCCCCTCCTCTTCCTCCTGCTCCTCTTCCTCTTCCCTCCTCCTCCTCCTCATTGTCCTTCTCCTTCTTCCCCTTCTCTTCCTCCTGTTCTTCCTCCTCCTTCCCATCTTCCTCAGTTCTCCTCCTTTGTCTTCTTCCCCTTCCCTTCCCCTTCTCCTCTTCCTCCTCCTCCACCTCATCATTGTTCTTTTCCTCCGCCTCCTTCTTCCTCTTCTCTTTCTCCTCCTCCTCTTCCTCCTTCCCCTCCTCCTCCTCCCCCTCCTCCTCCTTTTTCCCCTTCTCTTCTTCCTCCTTCTCCAGCTCATCATTGTTCTTTTCCTCGGCCTCCTTCTTCCTCTTCTCTTCCTCCTTCTCCTCTTTCTCCTTCCCCTCCTCCTCCTCCCCCTCCTCCTCCTTTTTCCCCGTCTCCTCTTCCTCCTCCTCCACCTCATCATTGTTGTTTTCCTCCGCCTCCTTCTTCCTCTTCTCTTCCTCCTTCTCCTTCCTCCTCCTCCTTCCTCCTCCTCCTTCCTTTCCTCCTCTTCCTCCTTCTCCTCTTCCTCCTCCTTCTCCTCCTCATCGTCCTTCCCTTCCCTTCTCTCTTCCTCCTCCTCCACCTCATCATTGTTGTTTTCCTCCGCCTCCTTCTTCCTCTTCTCTTCCTCCTTCTCCTTCCCCTCCTCCTCCTTCCCCTCCTCCTCTCCTTCCCTTTCCCTCCTCTTCCTCCTTCTCCTCTTCCTCCTCCCCTCTCCCCCTCATCGTCCTTCCCCTTCCCCTTCTCTTCTTCCTCCTCCACCTTCTTCCCTTTCCCTCTTCTTCCTCCCCCTCCCCCTCCGCCTCATTGTTCTTCTCCTCCTCCTTCTTCCCCTTCCCCTCCTCCTCTTCCTTCTTCTCCTCATCATTGTTCTTTTCCTCCTCCTTCTTCCCCTTCTCTTCCTCCTTCTCCTCTTCCTCCTTCCCATCCTCCTCCTCCTCCTTTTTCTTCCCCTTCTCTTCTTCCTCCTCCTCCTCCTTCCCTTTCCCTCCTCTTCCTCCTCCTTCTTCTCCTCGTTGTCTTCCTCCTCCCACCTCCTCCTCATTGTTCTTCTCCTCCTTCTTCTTCCCCTTCCCTTCTCCTCTTCCTCCTCCTCCTCCTCCTCTTCCTCCTTCCTCCTTCCCCTCTTCCTTGAAGCAAAAAGGTCTCCTTCAAACTGGGATAATCCCTGGAGGATCCTTACCATCTCGTCAGTGTATTTCGCCCGTAACGTATTTCCAGCAAAATATACAAAGGCTGCTGAGTTGACCAAAACATCGGAGACCCCTATTGCAACCATGGAGCGCGACTCGTGGGGTAGGATGATGGGGGTGGGCACGAGGGGGCTTCTTTGGCGCTGTCCCATCAAGAAGAATTCCCCCTGAAAGACAAGAGAGGAGAAATGGCAAACGAAGTTCCACATGTGATGTTCTCCTTATGGTCAAAAGGGCCTAATCGTTTGACCATGGGTTATGTAGAGTGAGGGAGGAGGAGGAGGAGGAGGAGGAGGAGGAGGAGGAGGAGGAGGAGGAGGAGGAGGAGGAGGAGGAGGAGGAGGAGGAGAAGAAAAAGAAGGAGGAGGAGGAGGAGAAGGAGAAGAGGAGGAGGAGGAGGAGGAGAAGAAGAAGAGAGGAAGGAGAAGAGGAAGAAGAGAGGAGAAGAAGAAGAAGAAGAAGAGGAGGAGGAAGGAGGAGGAAAAAGGAGAAGAAGAAGGAAGGAGGAGGAAAAGAAGAAGAGGAGGAGAAGGAAAGAAGGAGGAGGAGGAGGAAGAGGAGGAGAAGGAGAAGAAGGAGGAAGGAGGAGGAAAAGAAGACGAAGAGGAAGAGGAAGGAGAAGAAGGAGAAAAGAAGAAGAGGAGGAAGGAGGAGGAGGAGGAGGAGAAGGAGAAGAAGAGGAGGGAGGAAGAGGAGGAGGAGGACAAGAAAAGAAGAAGGAAGGAGGAAGAGGGGGAAAAGAAGAAGAGGAAGAAGGAGAAGAAGAGGAAAAGAAGAAGAAGGAAGGAGGAGGAAAAGAAGAAGAAGAGGAAGAAGGAGGAGGAGGAGGAGGAAGAGGAGGAGGAGGAGGAGGAGGAGGAGGAGAAGAAGAAGAAGAAGAAGAAGAAGAAGAAGAAGAAGAAGAAGAAGAAGAAGAAGAAGAAGAAGAAGAAGAAGAAGAAAGAAAGAAAGAAGGAAAAAAGAAGAAAAAAGGAGGAGGAAGAGGAATTTTCAACCTACAATCATTAATTTACCGACCGTCTGAAGTGACAACGGAACTGAAAAGAGGGACTTGTGCCCAGTTTTCACACTGAGAACCGGCGCACATGATCAAAATTCAGATGCTTGGCCACTGACTCATAGTTATGACGTTTGCAATGTCCTGGGATCACGTGGTTCCCCTATTGTGCAAAAGCATCCTCAAGGATACTGAGCAGATGGACCACCAGGATGGGTAGCTCCAGCCACCTGCTGATGGACCTCCCCTTGCGGACACCCCTGGGGTGTAAAATAGCTTATATAATCAGGATAGAATTGGAAGGGACCTTGGAGGTCTTCTAGTCCAGCCCCCTGCTCAAGCAGGAGACCCTAAGCCAGTGATGGCAAATCTTTTCAGCACCGAGCGCCCAAGCTGGAATGCGTGTGCATGCATCTGCATGTGCTTGCGCCAAAGTCCCGGAAAGCCAAAGACCAGCTGGGCGGCGTCTGCATGTCTGTTATGGGGCCAGTTTCAGGCTGTTTTGGGGGGCTGTTTTTTGGTCTATTTTCAGGGCTGTTTTTCAGGCTGAAAAAAGGCCCTAAAATGGCCTGGAAAACAGATTGAAAAACAGCCTGAAAACAGCCCGGAAATGACCTGGAAAACAGCCTAAAAAAGACCTGAAAACAACCCAGAAAATGGCCTGGTTTTTAGCCATTTTCCGTTCCTTTTTCAAGCCGTTTTCCGGTGCTCTGGCGCCCGCATGCCCACAGAGAGGGCTCTGCTTGCTACCTCTGGCACATCTGCCATAGGTTCGCCATCAGGGCCCTAGACCATTCCAGACAAGTGGCTTTCCAGTCTCTTTTTAAAACCTCCAGTGATGGAACACCCACGATTTCTGGTGGCAAGCAGTTCCACTGGTTAATTGTCCTCACTGTTAGGAAGTTTCTCCTTAATTCCAGGTTGCTTCTCTCCTTGATGAGTTTCCATCCGTTTCCGCTTCTTTTCCTGCCTTCAGGTGGTTTGAAGAATAGGTAGACCTCTCCTCTTCTTCATGGTAAAGGTAAAGGTTCCCCTCGCACATACGTGCTAGTCGTTGCCGACTCTAGGGGGTGCTGCTCATCTCCGTTTCAAAGCCGAAGAGCCAGCGCTGCCCGAAGACGTCTCCGTGGTCATGTGGCCGGCACGACTCAATGCCAAAGGCGCACAGAACGTTGTTACCTTCCCACCAAAGGTGGTCCCTATTTTTTCTACTTGCATTTTTTACGTGCCTTCGAAACTGCTAGGTTGGCAGAAGCTGGGACAAGTAATGGGAGCTCACCCCGTTACACGGCAGCACTAGGGACTCGAACCGCCGAGCTGCCGACCTTTCGATCGGCAAGCTCAACGTCCTAACCCCTGAGCCACCGCGTCTTCTTCATGGCAGCCCCTCAAATACTGGAAGACTGCTATCATGTCCCCCTCCGCCCCAGTCCTTCTTTTCACTAGACTGGCCAAACCCAGTTCCAGCAACTGTTCTTCATGCGATTTAGCCTTCAGGCCTTTAATCACCCTAGTTGTTCTTCTCTGCACTCTTTAAAACAGGGGTCTCCAACCTCAGCAATTTTAAGCCTGGAGGACTTCAACTCCCAGAATTCCCCAGCCAGCTTTGCTGGCTGGGGGGTTCTGGGAGTTGAAGTCCGCCAGGCTTAAAGTTGCCGAGGTTGGAGACCCCTGCTTTAGAATATAAAAGTTAACCGAGGGATCACAGATTAACTGAGACCGCCTCGAAAGTCTGCTATTACCTTGAAGTCCAGATTACATCGGTCCTCGTCAATTTCTGGTTTGCTCACCAAGGAGTAGTCGATCCCTGCTACGGGGTCTATCTGGGCCCAGACTAGAGAAGAACAAGAGAAAGCAACGTTCAAGATCTGATGGCGCCTAGGATGGTAGAGGGAGCTGGGTTTGAACTTGATCGTGGCAGGCGTACTCACAGTTTCTGTACTTCCAAGTCTGTGAAAAATAGTGAAGCGATTTCCTGACCTCTGTGCACACCTGGAAGAAAAGGCAAAACCTGTTCACGAAGAAGAAGAGATGGGCAGCGCAGAAAAACTTTTTCGCTTCTCCAGTGTCAGTCCTGTTCAACTCGGTCCTTTAAGCAGGAAAGACCCTCGATTCCATTTGTAGTGCTTTCCTGCGTACCAAAGCCGGAACTGAGATTCACGCACCAAATTTTCCCAGCTAACTCTCTCTCCCATTGGTCCCTTCTCATTGCTGGTTTCCCTTTGTCCAATCATATTCAAATAATGTGTTTTGGGAACCGTCTCTTCAACCGTAGACAGGGCATTTGCACGCCGTTCCCAGCTGTCTAACTTTGAGGTTGTGTCTTTAGAAGGTACGATGAGCAGTTAACTTTCCGCCCTCCCATCCAGCTCCCTTCCCCCAAAGTTTATGGCAGACGGGCAGTGATTGAATTCGAAGTGCAGGTGTGAGATAACAGCTCTGACATTTGGTCTCTGATGTCCTCCAGATATGTCCAAGTGGACCCTAAATTCCCAACCTGTCAATTATCACCCGGTAACCTATACAGCTAGTCCTTGACTTAAGACCACAACGGAGCCCCAAATTTCCATTGCTAAGCAACACAGTCATTAAGTGAGTTTTACTTCATTTTACTCCCTTTTTCCGCCACCGTGGTTAAGCGAACCATGGCCGTTCTTTATTTTATTTATATTTATTTATTTATAATTTAATTTCTATACCGCCCTTCTCCCGAAGGATTCAGGGCGGGTTTACAGCCATATTAAAACACAGAATAAACAAAGTGTAAATCACAAATTTAAAACGAAAATATTTAATAGGCCTAATTAACTAAAACGGTCATAGACCGATAAAGACCCTTTAAAATTTAAAATTATAAATTAATGAATTAAAACACACTTAAGTTAGTCACGTGGGTTGTTGAGTGAATCGGAGTTCCCCGTCGACTTTGCTTGTCGGAAAGATTGCGTGACCCCGGGACAACCATCATAAATATGAGTCAATGGCCAAGGGCACCGAGTTCTGATCATGGATGCTACCACGGTCGTAAATGTGAAAAGTCATTAAGTCACTTTTTTGACCGTTGTAAGTGCGAAACGCCACTCAGCGTAGGGTTGAGAAGGCAAAGAAAATCTGTAGGTCACAACCTCGCCCCCAGAATCTTTTTGGGTATCGTACCTTTTTTGTTCATCCCGGCCTACACTACAGGGAGGACAAAGTGTCCTCCAGACCACCTTGAAATCTTTGGAGTCAATAAAACAGGGTGCAAACCAGACAGGTGAACAGGTAGGGCGAGGACGATGGATGGACCATTTCTAGGCTCCCTACCCATCTATCCGGCACGTCACCTACTCACCGCCTCCTGCCACCGGACAGGTGAGCCCTTTGATTGAAATTAAAGCCCTCCCTTCCACCTGCATCTGTTCATCTTCTGCTTAAGGATGCAGGAGGTGCCTGGGAAAATATCGACTGGCACCTGTGCATTCCACCTGGCTGGGGAGGGGAAAAAAAAGCAACTGAGGCCCCCAATTCGGAGAAAGGACCTTGGGAAAGATAATCTCGGGCGCTAACAAGCTGAAAGATAAATTGGGCTCTCTAAATGAAAGACAATCTATTTGTTGAAATCGGGGGAAACTTCTCGTCTTCCCCTTCTCATAAATCTCGCTTCAAAAGGCTCCGTGAGAACCAGGCGCCGGCCAAGAAACTGACAATAATCACTTCGCAGGTGCAGAGTTTACACAGGCCGGACGATCCTGTGCTGTGCTGGGCTCTTTGTGTGCGGGCTGTGGTGGTTTCCGTTCGCTCCCAATAGGTGAGCTGATAGAGAAGCGAACTCATAACTTACAGGTAGACCTTCACTTACGACCATTTGTTTAGTGAGCCTTCAAAGTTACGTCACTGAGAAAAGTTACATATACGAATAACATTTATATACTGCTTCACGGCACTTTCCAGCCCTCTCTAAGCGGTTTACAGAGTCAGCCTCTTATAATAATAATAATAACACTAGAGTTGGAAGGGACCTTGGAGGCCTTCTAGTCCAACCCCCTGCCCAGGCAGGAAATCCTACACCATCTCAGACAGATGGTTATCCAACATTTTCTTAAAATTTCCAGTGTTGGAGCATTTACGACTTCTGCAGGCTAACTCTGTAAACTGCTTAGAGAGGGCTGGAAAGCACTGGGAAGTGGCATATAAATCTAAGTACTAGTGCTACCTATTTATGTCTCTTATGTTTCTCTGTCTCTCACTGTTTCTCTCTGTCTCTGTCTCTCTCTCTCTCTCCATACCTGTCTAATCTGATCTATCTATCTATCTACCTCACTATCATCTGTCTATCTATCTATCTATCTATCTATCTATCTATCTATCTATCTATCATCTATCTATCTATCATCTATCTACCTATCTTTGTGTGTTTCTCTCTCTCATCTATCTACCTATCATTATCTACCTATCATTATCTATCTATCTATCTCACTATCTCTATCTATCTATCATCTATCTATCTCACTAATTAACTATCATCCATCTATCTATCATCTATCTATCTATCATCTATCTCACTAACTAATTAACTATCATCTATCTATCCATCTATCATCTATCATTATCTACCTATCATTATCTATCTATCTATCTATCTACCTATCTATCTATCTATCTATCTATCTATCTATCTATCTATCTATCTATCTATCTATCTGTCCATCGATAGACCTTCCTACCTACTTATCTACCTATCTAATCACCTAATCTAGATCTGGTGGCGCAGTGATTAGAAATCATTATTGAAGGCTGACTCTGCCCACAGTCTGGAGTTTGATCCTGACCAGCTCAAGATTGACTCAGCCTTCTGTCCTTCCAAGGTCGCTCAAATGAGGACCTAGACAGTCACTTATCTAAAATAGTATAGGGTCTCCTGCTTGAGCAGTAGGCTGGACTAGAAGACCTCCAAGGTCCCTTCCAGCTCTATTCTGAATTTAAAAAGAAAAAAACTTTGCATTTGAAAGGATGTTAAGGAAGCTAAATTTGGTGATCCACCAGACATGGCGGAGCAATGAAGAGGGATGGACACCCGGTGGTGGCTTTTGACCTTGGTCGACGGAAGGGCCTGCTTTGTGAGGAAAAGACCCCCAAATCTTACCTCCTGGTTGAGATCGGAGATCAGGGCCTTCTTGAAAGTTTGAGCGATCAAATTGTAGAGGTAGCTGCAAGAAGAGAGAAAGCATGTCAGGATGAAATGGGTCCCGTCACAGCCTGCTCACTGCTATAGACTTTTGATTTTGAGGGGTGGGGGCTCAGTGTGTGTGTGGGGGGGTCTTACAGAAAAAGCATTGGGGGTGGGGTCTAGGATAGCTGCCCTCACAGGGGAGGGCTTGAGCAGGGGGGGCTAGAGAAAGAATCCTGTCTGTTGCAATGTCCTTCCTGTCGAAGACTACTTCAGCTTCAATCGCAACAATACATGAGCACACAATAGATTTAAGCTTAATGTGAACCGCTCCAATCTTGATTGCAGAAAATATGACTTCAGCAACAGAGTTGTTAATGCTTGGAACGCACTACCAGACTCTGTGGTCTCTTCCCAAAATCCCCAAAGCTTTAACCAAAAACTTGCTTACTGTTGACCTCATCCCATTCCTAAGAGGTCTATAAGGGCCGTGCATAATAGCACAAACGTGCCTACCGTTCCTGTCCTAATGTTCCCTTTGTTTGTATCCAATTTGTATGGTTATTTCATGCTTATACTTACATATACTCTTGTGTTTGACAAACAAATAAATAAAAAGAAAGAAAGAACGGGACGTTGAGGAAGGAACAATCCTGGCTGCTCCATCACTAGAGGTTTTTAAGGAGAGATTGGACAACCGTTTGTCTCAAAGGGTAGAGGGCAGCAATGGCTTATCTTTTCTGGACTGAGTGGCCAAAGTACGCGCCCCTGAACCCCCAAAATGCGATGTGGGTGCAACCCCGTCCCCCTGCCCCCCTGTGCATGTGCCCCCTGCATGCCCCACGCTCCCCACACATGCACACATGGGCCCTCCCGCATGCGCCCCACCCCCTTCTGCGCATGCACGGCAGAGAACCGACGAACAGCTGGCCGACAGGAGGCACACGTGCAGGCCCAGCGGAGCTGAACTGGGGCAATGGCTCTATGTGCCATAGGTTCACCATTAAGGGTATAGGGTGTCCTGCTTGAGCAGGGGGTTAGACTAGAAGACCTCCAAGGTCCCTTCCACTTCTGTTATACTATTATATTTTTAATTCTATTCTGTTCTGTTCTGTTCTGTTCCGTTCCGTTCCGTTCCGTTCCGTTCCGTTCCGTTCCGTTCCATTCCATTCCATTCCATATACTAATATTCTATTCTATTCTATTCTATTCTATTCTATTCTATTCTATTCTATTCCATTCCATTCCATTCCATTCTCTATTCTATTCTATTCTATTTCATTCCATTCCATTCCATTCCATTCCATTCTATTCTATTCCATTCCATTTCATTTCATTCCATTCCATATATTCTATTCTATTCTATTCCATTCCATTTCATTCCATTATTCTATTCTATTCTATTCTATTCTATTCTATTCTATTCTATTCTATTCTATTCTATTCCATTCCATTCTCTATTCTATTCTATTCTATTCTATTCTATTCTATTCTATTCTATTCTATTCTATTCCATTCCATTCCATTCCATTCCATTCCATTCTCTATTCTATTCTATTTCATTCCATTCCATTCCATTCCATTCTATTCCATTCTATTCTATTCTATTCCATTCCATTTCATTTCATTCCATTCCATATATTCTATTCTATTCTATTCCATTCCATTCCATTCCATTCTGCATTCTATTCTATTCTATTCTATTCTATTCTATTCTATTCTATTCTATTCTATTCTATTCTATTCTATTCTATTCCATTCCATTCCATTCCATTCCATTCCATTCCATTTCATTTCATTTCATTCCATTCCATATATTCTATTCTGTTCTGTTCCATTCCATTCGATTCCACATTTTCCATTCCATTCCATTTGTTCTGTTCTGTTCTGTTCGGTTCGGTTCTGTTCGGTTCTGTTCGGTTCTGTTCGGTTCTACCAAATGCCCTTTGACAATAGAGTGCAGTTTTAAGATTGTAATTGATCATAAATCGCTGCAGTCATAAATCAATTTGGACCCAATTTTATGACCATTTTTACACAGCGGTCGTCAAATGAACCGGCAGCCATTAAACAAGGCTGCCGGCGCACTCGTAAAGTGTGGATTTGTTCTTTAGAAAGGTTGGGGTTTTTTTGCTGCAAATTGGTAAAACAGGTCGCAGGTTTTGATCAGGGGACTGCAGGGGACTGCAACCCAGCTGCTTGCCAAGTGCCTTGAATGGCCACCAGGGGGCTACAGAGATGGCGTAATAGTCATAAAGGTGAGGATCGGTCATAAATGCGAGGACCTGACTTTTTTTTTCCCCAGCACCGTCATAACTTCCAACACTTGCTAGATGGATGGTCATAAGCCGAGGACTTCCTGTACGTGGAATTTATGCTTTCACGCCATACGGCTGATGAGATACTGGAAGTCCTCGCCTTACAACTGTTCGTTTAGTGACTGTTTTTTAAAAAAAGTCAGTTATGACCATTTCTCACACTTACGACAATCGCAGCATGACGTGATAAAGATTCAGACTCATATTTGTGACGGTCGCAGTGTCCTGGGGTCACATGATCCTCTTTTGCGACCTTCTGACCAGCAAAGTCAAGGGGAGAAGCCAGATTCAAGTAACAATCACGTTACTACAAGTAGTCCTCGACTTACAACAGTCCATTTAGTGACTGTTGAAAGTTACAACAGCACTGAAAAAAGGGACAGGACCATTTTTCGCACTTACGACCATGGCAGCATCCCCATGGCCATGTGATTTATGTTCAGATCCTCGACAATTACTCACATTTATGACAGTTGCAGTGTCCCGGGGTCATAAGATACCCTTTTACGACCTTATGACCAGCGGTCAATTCGGGGAGTCAGATTCACTTAACAGCTGTGTTAGTGATAATAACAACAGCATGGATTCACTTAACAACGGTGGCAAGAAAGGTCGTAAAACGGGGCAAAACTCACTTGATACTTAGCAACGAAACTTTCTGGTCGTAAGTCAAGGATTAGCAATGGAAACTTTGGCCATAAGTCGAGGACTAACTGTGTTTTCCCGGAATGGAACAGTTCAAGATGTCCTGCTTTTGATGACCAAGACGACAATGACGGAAAACGAGGACAGCGGTTGGTGGCCTACCTGTTTGGCCCAGAAAACGTCAATTCAAAGTCATCAACTTCGGCCAAGCAGCTGATGGATTGAAGTAGTGGCCGCCCCGCAGAATCCACATCTAGTCCAAGCAGGACGGAGAGGGAGATGCTACTGACGTTGGTCTGGACTATGCCGTTATCCTGTCTATGAGGATGGAGAGAATCTGTGAATTACCCACCTTGGCTAAAATCTTCAAGTGCTAGAAGGGAGAGGAGGAAGAAGAGGAGGAGGAGGAGGAAGGAGAGGGGGAGGAGGACTGTGGGATCCTCGGTGCTCTCTGAGCTTGGTGGTTTTCTTGCAGACGTTTCGTGACCCAACTAGGGAACATCATCAATGCTAGAAGGGAGGAGGAGGAGGAGAAGGAGACAAGAAGGAGGAAGACTGCAGGGTCTTTGATGCTCTCTGAGCTGGGTGGTTTTCTTGCAGGCGTTTCAGGACCCAACCAGGCGACATCATCAGTGCTAGAAGGGAGGAGGAGGAGGAGGAGGAGAAGGAGACGAGAAGGAGGAAGACTGCAGGGTCTTTGATGCTCTCTGAGCTGGGTGGTTTTCTTGCAGGCGTTTCAGGACCCAACCAGGCGACATCATCAGTGCTAGAAGGGAGGAGGAGGAGGAGGAGGAGGAGAAGAGGAGGAGGAGGAGGAGGAGGAGAAGGAGCCGAGAAGGAGGAAGACTGCAGGGTCTTTGATGCTCACTGAGCTGGGTGGTTTTCTTGCAGACAGTTTCAGGACCCAACTAGGGAACATCATCAGTGCTGGAAGGGAGAGGGGTTTGCAGAATGGAGGAGGAGGAGGAGAAGGCATGGAGGAGGAGAGGGGGACTATGGGGTCCTTAGTCATCAGTGCCAGAAAGGAATGGGGCTTGAGGAATGTAGGAGGAGATGGAGGGGATTGGGGGGGTCTTTGATGCTCTCTGAGCTGGGTGGTTTTCTTGCAGACAGTTTCAGGACCCAACTAGGGAACATCATCAGTGCTGGAAGGGAGAGGGGTTTGCAGAATGGAGGAGGAGGGGGAGAAGGCATGGAGGAGGAGAGGGGGACTATGGGGTCCTTAGTGCTCTCTGAGCTGGGTGGTTTTCTTGCAGATGTTTCAGGACCCAACCAGGCAAGATCATCAGTGCTAGAAGGGAATGAGGTGAAGAGGAGGAGGAGGAGGAAGAGAGGGAGGAAGAGGAGGACGACTGTTGGGTCCTTGGTGCTCTCTGAGCTTGGTGGTTTTCTTGCAGACGTTTCGTGACCCAACTAGGCAACTTCATCAGTGCTATGGTAGAAGGGGATGGGGTTTGTGGAGTGGAGTGGAGGAAGAGAAAGGGAGAATAGGGAGGAGGACGACTGTGGACCTGAAGGAATAAGGATTTGCAGAAAGTAGGACGATGACTTTGGGGGTCCTTGGTGCTCTCTGAACTTGGTGGCTTCTTGCAAATGTTTCCTGGCCCAACCAGGGAACATCATCAGTGCTAGAAGGGAGGAGGAGGAGGAGGAGGAGGAGGAGGAGGAGGAGGAGGAGGAGGAGGAGGAGGAGGAGGAGGAGGAGGAGGAGGAGGACAAGGAACAAGGGATGGAAACTAATCAAGGAGAGAAGCAACCTAGAACTAGGGAGAAATTTCCTAACAGTGAGGACAATTAATTGAGAGGACTGGATGCTAAAACATATGAAAGACAGTTGCAGGAACTGGGTATGTCTAGTTTAATAAAAAGAAGGACTAGGGGTGACATGATAGCAGTCTTCCAATATTTGAGGGGCTGCCCCAAAGAAGAGGGAGTCAAGCTATTCTCCAAAGCACCTGAAGGCAGGACAAGAAGCAATGAATGAAAACTTATGATGGAGAGAAGTAACATAAAACTAAGGAGAAATTTCCTGACAGTGAGAACAATTAATCAGTGGAACAACTTGCCACCAGAAGTTGTGAATGCTCCAACACTGGAAGTTTTTAAGAAGATGTTGATAACCATTTTTCTGAAGTGGTGTAGGGTCTCCTGCTTGAGCAGGGGGTCGGACTAGAAAACCTCCAAGGTCTTCTAACTTTATTATTCTGTAATATGTCAAGTCAACCCCGAATCCGTAACTTGCCTCATGGTCTCCCTTCCTCAGGCACTCATCCCACAAAAAATACTTACCCAAAGAAATGTTTTATCTTCCAGTTGCTATTGAACACAACCTGAGCATTCTGGACGGCCAGTCGGACACCTGTGCCTTTGTCAAAATATGCTACCGAATCATCCGCCTGAAGTTGTATGATTCGGGTGCTGTGAAGAACAGGAAAGAGACATCAGCAACAGCAGGTAGAACGTTTACTTCCTTAAACATGCAAGAACTTATTTCCCAGAGTTCCAAGTTATTGCATTCATCTTCATTTAACGACCCCATAATCCGTTGCAGAGTGGAGTCTGGGCAACTGAATGGAGCTCGGTGAGTGTTTCCTGGCCAGATGCCTTTCCTATCCCCAGTACGGAGTTTTGTTCCGCAGATATATTCTCAGTGTGCCCAGAGAGAGAAATATCTGCCTCTACCTAGGATCGATCCCACAGCCTCCTGATTGTGAGGCAAGAGCTCCGCCTCTAAGCCACCGCACCACTCAAGAGAATTTCAGACACTGCCAGATGTTAAATGCGAGCTCTATTTATAAAGAAAACAATGCTGTTTTTCTGCCTGAAACATGCAAGAATCTGTTTCCCAGGCCCTAAAGGCTCAAATTTAATGCAGCAGAATTGTACTGGTAGTCCTTGACTTACAACAGTGACCGTTCGAATTGCAACAAACCCTGAAAAAAGTGACTTATGACCGTTTTTTACTCTTACGACCATGACAGCATTGATCAAAATTTGGATGCTTGGCAACATCGTTCAGGGAGTCCTTGATTTATGACCACAAACGAGCCCAGAATTTATGTTGTGTAAGTGAGAAATTTGCTAAGGGAGTTTTGCCCCATTTTACAACTGTTCTTGCCACATTTGTTAAGTGAATCACTGCAGTTGTTAAACTGAACCTGGTTTCCCGGTTGACTTTGCTTGTCAGACGGTCGCAAAATATAATAACATGACCCTGCAGGACACTACAACCGTCATAACTACGAACCATTTGTTGAGCATCCGGTTGTAAATCCCGTGACCATGGGGATGCCGCAGTGGTCATAAGTGTGAAAAATGGTCGTAAGTCACTTTTTTCAGTGCTTTGAATGGTCACTAAATGAACCGTTGTAAGTCGAGAATGACCCGTCAATGGGGAAGCCGATTCACTTAACAACCGTGTGACTAACTCAACAATTGAAGTGATTGGCTTAGCAACGGTGGCAAGAAAAGTCGTAACCTGGGGCAAAGCTGACTTAACAAATGCCTCTCTTAACAACTTTGGGCTCAGTCACGGTCGTAAGTCGAGGACTACCTGTATTTGGTAGAAGGGGAAGCCGCTTACTTTGAAAACCACATAGAGACTTCTCCCAGCGAGGGCACGTTGTAACTGCCTCTTTGATCTGGGATTGGCTGCTCCTTCAGTTGTGACAGGAGCATCTCCATCACCACGTTCTTTGCTGCAAAGAGATAACAAGGGTTACAACCAAAGGTTAACAAGGGTCAAGATTCTTGCCGTTTTCTTTTGAACCCAGCACCCACATCCCTTAAAGGAGGGATATCGGTGCTGGGTTCAAAAGGAAACAACGAGAACAATCGGTTCCAAATCCTGTTCAGATGGTATTCAGTTGGTTCAGACCGATTTGCCCGAACCGGTAGCGGAAATAGCAAGTCGGCCTGCATACTCTCCCCAGCTCTATGCCATCCTACTTAAGCAAGTTTTTGAGGCCGGAGGGTGCGCGCGAGAGCAAAGAATATGAGTGGAAGGACGGGCGCATGCGCAGAAGGCAGATGCATGTGCAAACCGGGTGCGCACGCACACTCATGAAGCATGCATGTGTGTGCAGGGCGAACCAGTAGTGACATAATGTGAAACCCACTGCTGTGTGCTATCCCCATTGGGTAGCTTTCTTCAACCGTTGTTGTGACTCGTCCTCCCTCCTCTCCTCAGCCGGCCCCTCCTGTCTCCAACCGGGCCTTTTATCAGACTCCGAGTCCGATAATGAAGATGAACGGCCTGTCATGCCTCCAGCCCTCCCTCCCCGCCCTGGCCCCATGCCCGGAGAGGATTCCAGAAGTGGGAAGACAAGCCCGATAAACCTCACTCATACAGCGTGTGTTCCTTTGGCTCAGCTGTCAAAGCAGGAAGCCAGCCAGTGGTGGAATCACTCGGGCGTACTCCCTCTGACCCCTCCCTTTCCCAGAAGCTGACAGCAGATCCAGCTGAAGACAATTCAGTGTGGGTGGACCCTCGCTTCTGGAGATCTGAGAGGCGACACTAGCAGAAGGAAGGGTGGGGCAGGCCTGGATTAATGCTGAGTCATGGAGCCACACTCCACAGCCTATATAAAGGACCTGCTTTTGGCATTCCAACCTTGAGTCAAGCAAAGTCTTAGCTAGTTTGCTGATATCGGACCCTATCGCTGAAGTCACAATTTGGACTCCTGCCTGCCCGGATAAACCTCGAAGGAACTTGGCAAGCTGCAAAGGCTTCGTTGCCAAGTTTGTCACGGACTTCCTTGACTCGTTCGTCGGAGTGGGGGCTGGGACACGACATCCGTTGGTGCCCCCTATCACCATCAAACATTCAACATCATGGACACAAACTCCCATAATCCCCAGCCAGCCCTAAAGCCCAAGAAGGTCCATGTTGGGGAAGGATGCCCTGTTTAAATTTCATGGGTCTCCTAAGGGAGATTCGTCAGAGGAGGCAGAAGGCTGAGTGAAACACATGCAGCGTTTCTCAATTTCAGCCACTATAAGACGCATGGACTGCAACTCCCAGAATTCCCCAGCTGGCCATGACATTGAAGTCCACGCAACTTGAAGTTGGAGTTGGTGTAGGAATTATGGGAGTTGAAGTCCTCACAACTCCAGGCATGCTGGCTAGGGAATTCTGGGAGGTGCAGTCCACACATCTTAAAGTGGTCGGAGTTGACACTGTAGCCCACACATCTTGAAGGTAGCATCCTGGTGGGGGAATTCTGGGAGTTGAAGTCCATGCATCTCCAAGAATGTTGGCTGGGGAATTCTGAGAATTAAAGTCTACCCATCTCCAAGAATGCCGGCTGGGGAATTCTGGAAGTTGAAGTCCACCCATCTCCAAGAATGCCGGCTGGGGAATTCTGGGAGTTGAAGACCATGCATCTCCAAGAATGATGGCTGGGGAATTCTGGAAATTAAAGTCCACCCATCTCCAAGAATGCCGGCTGGGGAATTCTGGGAGTTGAAGTCCACCCATCTCCAAGAATGCCGGCTGGGGAATTCTGGGAGTTGAAGTCCACCCATCTCCAAGAATGTTGGCTGGGGAATTCTGAGAATTAAAGTCTACCCATCTCCAAGAATGCTGGCTGGGGAATTCTGGGAGTTGAAGTCCACCCATCTCCAAGAATGCCAGCTGGGGAGTTGAAGTCCATGCATCTCCAAGAATGTTGGCTGGGGAATTCTGGGAGTTGAAGTCCATACGTCTTAAAATGGCTGAAGAATTACTGTCCCACTGAATTTCCAGCAGATGTTGAGGGTTCTACCAAAGATCGTAGGTAGAATCGGAATGTAATGACCATCGTGCCAAATGATTGGCTGATGATGCCCTCCTTCCTATGATATTATCATTGCCTATTTTGCAAATGGACAAAGTTCCTGGGGAAACTTTGACTTCGCTTAAGGCTCCCTCCGTGAAGACCTGAAGGGGACACTCACCGTAGGTCAGCCCTCTCTGGTTGATTTGGAGTTTCAGGGCTCCTGTGGGCTTCGGTTCTTTTTTAAGAAGGGGGCGAGATTCGAAGATGGGCAGGAAAAGAACCCACATCATCATGGTTAAGTAACGGTTAGACATGCCGGTCATCATGGAGAAGCCTAGAAGAGAAGAGAATAAAGACCGGAGGTGGGGGTGGGGGGTTTCAAGAGGTCATTACCAAGAGTCACTAATGGTAAAATGAGCGGCTATATTATTATTATTATTGTTATTGTTGTTATGTTATGCCATGTTACCTTATGTTACTTATATTTTATTTAATATAATATATTATAACATAACAATTAATTAATCTTATTGGCATCATTATTATGATTATTATTACTTTGCTGTTTTGCACGTACGCTGAGAGCGTCTGCATTGAAAACAAATTCCTTATGTGTCCAATCACATTTGGCCAAATAAACTATTCTGTTCTGTCCTGTTCTGTTCCATTCTATTCTGTAATCCTGTTCTGTTCTGTTCTGCTCTGTTCTGTTCTGTTCTACTCTACCCTACCCTACCCTACCCTTCCCTTCCCTATCCTATCCTAACATAGCCTAGCCTATCTATTCTTCGTGTGTCCAATCACACTCAGCCAAACAAGTATTGAATTTATTCCTCGTGCATCTAATTATATGCGACCAAATAAAGAATTGGATTTATTCCTCGTGCCTCTAATCACACTTGACCAAACAAGTATTGAATCTATCCAGGGGTGAAATCGAGCAGGTTCTGACAGGTTCCGGAGAATCGGTAGCAGAAATTTTGAGTAGTTCGGAGAATCGGCAAATACCACCTCTGGCTGGCCCCAGAGTGGGGTGGGAATGGAGATTTTGCAATATCCTTCCCCTGCCATGCCCACCAAGCCACGCCCACAGAACCAATAGTAAAAAAAATTGGATTTCACCACTGAATCTATCCCTCGTGCATCTAATCACACTTGGATAAATACAGTGTTGAATTTAATCCTCATGCATCTAATTATATGTGACCAAATAAAGAATTGAATTTATTCCTCGTGCATCTAATCACACTTGGACAAATAGTATTGAATTTATTCCTCGTGCCTCTAATCACAGTTGGATAAATACAGTATTGAATATCTTGTGCATCTAATCACACTTGGATAAATACAGTATTGAATTTAATCCTTGTGAGTCTAATCACACTTGGATAAATACAGTATTGAATTTAATCCTTGTGAGTCTAATTATATGTGATCAAATAAAGAATTGAATGTATTCCTCGTGCATCTAATCACACTCAGCCAAACCAGTATTAAATCTATCCCTCGTGCATCTAATGATAGTTAAATACAGTATTGAATTTATTCCTTTTGCATCTAATGACACTTAGATAAATACAGTATTGAATTTATTCCTTGTGCATCTAATGACACTTGGCCAAATACACTATTGAACTTATCCCTTCGTGCATCTAATCACACTTGGCCAAATAAAGAATTGAATTTATTCCTCGGGCATCTAATCACACTAGACCAAATAAAAGTATTGAATTTATGCCTTGTGCATCTAATCACACTTGGCCAAATAAAATATTGAATTGATTCCTCATGCGTCTAATCACACTTGACCAAATAAGTATTGAATTTATCCCTTCATGCCTCTAACCACACTCGGCCAAATAAAGTATTGAATTTCAGTGTCGCACACCCATGCAAAGTATTGAATTCAATTCAAATCAAAGATTACTTACTACGAAGGTCTTGGATTCCCCTCAGGGCGGCTCTTCCGTCTTGGGTGCCAATACAACCGTTGGTTGTCACCTAATGATCCTTTAGGGTCCCCGGAGGTTTTTATATCTCCTCCAAGCCAAACTTAGACTTCCTCCTCCTGAGGGTGACTTGGCAGTAAGATGTCAATCCAGGCTCACGAGGGAAAACCCACATTTCTCCATCTCTGTCCATGCAAAGGGAATAAAGAAGGAAGTGAACGTCCTTAATTCAACCTCTGGCACGTTCGAATCTCATCGTAAGAAATAAAAAAAAAATCACCCAGGAAACTCCGGGTTTCTGATCCACACTGACGGTCACCCGATACAGTTCATTTAGTGACTGTTCAAAGTTACGACGGCCCCGATAAAAGTGACATGCGACCATTTTTCACGCCACCGTTGCAGTATCCCCGTGGTCACGTGATCAGAATTCAAATGCTTGGCAACTGGCATGTACTTACAACGGTTGCGGTGTCCCCTGGTCACGTGATCTCCCTTTTGCACCCTTCTGCCAAGCAAAGTCGACGGGAAGCCAGATTCTGATATCTCAACCCTCTAATTTACTTAACAACTGCTGTGATTCACTTAACAACCGTGGCAAAAAGGGTGGTAACCTGGGGCGAGATTCACTTAAACTCGGGTCTCGCTTAGCAAGAGAAATTTTGAACTCCAATGCGGTCATAAATCCAGGACTGCCTGCACAGGAATAAATGCAGCAAATATATATATTGCTGTGGTTGCGGTTAGCCAGGATCAAATCAAATCTGGCCTCAAAAAAGAGGATTAAGGGGTGAAAAAGGAGAAAAATCCTTCCCAGAACCAGGAAGAAATCAAATAATAATTCTAAAATCCACAACTGATGACCAGACAGGCGAGAAATTAAAAAGAATATATTGACTCAAGGGTTGACCAACTCTAAGAAAGCAGAAAGCAGGGACAGCTAAAATGTTTAAAACTATGTCTAGCAAAATGTTGGAAATTTAATCAAAAAACTGCCACATTTTCTCATTTGAGGCAAACTCGTGTCAAAAGAAAAAAAAATTGGACAAAGATCCACAGAAAAGAGGCTAGGAAAAAGTATAGATTTTAAACTTGAATTGTTAGATATAATATCAGAAAAACTTGATAAGAAAAGTATGTATTTAATATAACATGTCACAACAGCAGCGAGGATTATTTTCACACAACATTGGAAAAATGAAGATATATTCCAAGAAGTCAAGAAGATACTACTAGATTGTGCAGAAACGGATACACTGACATTGAAAATTAAACAGAAAGAGGACGTAGAATATTATCAAACATGGAATTTATTTTACCTTTGGTTGGAAAAAAGGAGTGGAGATTAAGAATGCAATTTGTATCGTTAAGCAAATTAAATACCCAGGCAACATCTTTATTAGATATTAGATCTTTATTAGATATTAGATTACTCATCTGAGTCCTTCGGGAGAAGGGCGGTATACAAATTAAAATATTATTATTATTATTATTATTAAGCACCAAGAAATGTATTTAATAGAAAATCAATCAAATTAAAAAAAAAATTAAAAAAAGGAAACAGCAAGGAAAGAATTGAAAATAAAACGGCCAGGATAGTGAGAGCCAAGCAACATGGGTTTTATTGTACTTTGTTTTGCTTTGCTTTGCAGGTAGTCCTCGACTTAGACTCACTCACTGAGCGACGGTTCAAAGTTACAACCGGACTGAAAAAAAGTGACATGACCGTTTTCACACCACCGTTGCAGCGTCGTTAGGGTCATGTGATCGAACTTCAGGCACTTGGCAACTGGCATGTACTTATGACGGTTGCAATGTCCCGGGGTCGTGTGATCCCTTTTTGCAACTTCCTGACAAGCAAAGTCCATCAGGAAGCCCGATTCACTTAGCAACCATGTGACTAACAACTGCAGGGGTTCACTTAACAACCGTGGCAAAGAAACTAAGTAAATTGGGACAAAACTCACTTAACAACCGGGGGTTGTTGAGGGGGTCCTCAAACCTCCTCCAACAGGAAATTTTGGACTCAAAATGTGGTTTTAAATCAAGAAACTGCTTGTACTTTTTACATTTAATGAGGATAACCTTATAATATAATCAAGTAGAAATTTTGTGACAGTAAGAATAAGGAACCAGTGGAACAGCCTGCCACCAGAAGTTGTAGGGGCTCCATCACTGGAAGGTTTTTAAGAAGAGACTGGACAGCCACTTGTCTGACATGGTCTAGGGCAGGGGTCTGCAAACTTGGCTCCTTTAAGGCTTGTGGACTTCAACTCCCAGAGTTCCTCAGCCAGCAAAGCTCTGGGAGTCGAAGTCCACAAGTCTTAAAGGAGCCAAGTTTGCAGACCCCTGGTCTAGGGTCTCCTGCTTGAGCAGGGGGTTGGACTAGAAGACCTCCAAGGTCCCCTCCAGCTCTATTCTGAATTTGCATTTGAATTTAATGGAATGCAGAAGTCTTGTGGCTTAGCAACCGAATTGCTGCAACTTTCTAACCACAAAATAAGAACTTTCTCAGGCTGAAATAACAAAGGATTATTCATCTCTATGTCCTTATTGTTTTAATAAAACACAGTTTTGTCTTTTTACAAGGACTCTACGGGACTCAGAAGGTCTTTTCCCAGGCTATTTTTTTTTATTTTTTTCCCTCCCCTACTACTTTTAATATATTTTTTTAATGGCATTCTGTATCTTTATTATTAGAATAGAATAGAATAGAATTTTTTATTGGCCAAGTGTGATTGGACACACAAGGAATTTGTCTTGGTGCATATGCTCTCAGTGTACATAAAACAAAAGATACATTCATCAAGGTACGACATTTACAACACAATTGATGGTCAATATATCAATATAAATCATAAGGATTGCCAGCAACAAATTATAGTCATACAGTCATAAGTGGAAAGAGATTGGTGATGGGAACTATGAGAAGATTAATAGTAGTGCAGATTCAGTAAATAGTCTGACAGTGTTGAGGGAATTATTTGTTTAGCAGAGTGATGGCCTTCGGGGAAAAACTGTCCTTGTGTCTAGTTGTTCTGGTGTGCAGTGCTCTATAGCGTCGTTTTGAGGGTAGGAGTTGAAACAGTTTATGTCCAGGATGCGAGGGGTCTGTAAATGGTGGTTAGTGGTTCTGCTTAAGTATTCCTGGACGCTGGGTTTTTATGCTGTAACTGGATAAGATGATTTTTGTTAACCAATCAAAATGTTCTTTTTCATACTGTGATAAGTACAGATAGTTCTCGATATATGGCTGTGACTGATCCCAATATATGTGCGGTTGAGACAGTTCTTCAGTGAGTTTTTGCCCCATTTTACAACCACGTTAAACCACAGTTGTTTAAATAAACCATGCAGTCGTTAAACGGGTAACACAGTCATTAAGTGAATCTGGTTTGCCCATCGACTTCGCTGGGGATCGCGTGACACACACACACACACACCCGGGACGCTGCAAACGTCATAAATACGAGTCAGCTGCCAAGAGAGATCTGGACTTAAAGGAAATAGTCATCGAACCTTTGTCATGGTCAGATCACTCTCTTCTTCGCTTAGACTTTCTGACCGCCATTCACCACCGCAGGGAGGCGGAGCCGACACGTTGGTTCCGCCCCAGGCGCCTGATGGACCCTGATGGGTTCCGGACGGAGCTTGGGCCGTTTCCTGAGGGTCTGGCCCACGGCTCGGCTGAGGAACTTGTGGCGGCCTGGGAACGGGCCGCGGCGGGGGCCTTAGACCGTGTCGTGCCTTTGCGGCCTCTGACCCGGCGCAGGTCCCAACCGGCTCCTTGGTTCTCCGAGGAGCTGAGAGGGATGAAGCGCCGGAGAAGACGCCTAGAGAGTTCCTGGAGGTCTAGCCGTTCGGAAGCTGATCGGACACTAGTGAAGTCCTATACTAGGACTTACCTAGTGGCATTGAGGGAAGCGAGGCGTAGCTACGCCTCCTCCCTCATTGCATCGGCAGATAACCGCCCAGCCGCCCTGTTTGGGTGACCCGCCTCCCTCCTACATCAGGGGAGCGGGATGACCCGCTGCAGGACGTGCTGAGGAGTTTAACGGTTATCTATACGATAAAATCGTTCAGCTTGGGATGGGTTGGACCAAGATTGCGGTGATCGGGTGAGATGTTCGAGGGTGGTCTTGGCGATATTGTTTGGGATGAGTTTGACCCTGTGGCTCCTGAGGTCATGGACAGGTTGCTAGGTAGGCTGAATGCCACCACATGTTTACTGGACCCGTGCCCCTCCTGGCCCGTGCTGGCGACGCGGGAGGGGCCACGAGGCTGGGTCCAGGCGATTACGACCGCTTCTTTGGTGGAGGGTGTCTTCCCGGCCGCCTTGAAAGAGGCGGTGGTGAGGCCCCTCCTTAAGAAGCCTTCCCTGGACCCGGCTGTTTTAGGTAACTATCGTCCGGTCTCCAACCTTCGCTTCGCGGCGAAGGTTGTAGAGAGTATGGTGGCATATCAGTTTCCCTTGGACCTGTATGAAACTGTCTATCTAGACCCGTTCCAGGCCGGTTTCCGCCCGGTTACAGCACGGAGACGGCTTTGGTCGCGTTGGTGGATGATCTCTGGAGGGCCAGGGATAGGGGTTGCTCCTCTGCCCTGGTCCTATTAGACCTCTCAGCGGCTTTCGATACCATCGACCATGGTATCCTGCTGCGCCGGTTGGAGGGATTGGGAGTGGGAGGCACCGTTTATCGGTGGTTCTCCTCCTATCTCTCCGACCGGTCGCAGTCGGTGTTGACAGGGGGGCAGAGGTCGACTCCGAGGCGCCTCACTTGTGGGGTGCCGCAGGGGTCGATTCTCTCGCTCCTGTTTAACATCTACATGAAGCCGCTGGGTGAGATCATCAGTGGTTTCGTGTGAAGTATCAGCTGTATCGGATGACACCCAGCTGTGTTTCTACACCGACCACCCCAACGGCTATCGAAGTGCTGTCCCGGTGTCTGGAGGCCGTACGGGTCTGGATGGGGAGAAACAGGCTCAAGCTCAATCCCGCCAAGACAGAGTGGTTGTGGATGCCGGCATCCCGGTACAGTCAGCTTAATCCGCGGCTGACCATCGGTGGCGAGTCATTGGCCCCGATGGAAAGGGTCCGCAACTTAGGCGTCCTCCTGGATGAACGGCTGTCTCTAGAAGACCATTTGACGGCCGTCTCCAGGAGAGCGTTCTACCAGGTTCGCCTGGTACGCCAGTTGCGCCCCTTTCTGGACCGGGATGCCTATGCACGGTCACTCACACACCGTGACGCGCCTCGCCTGGATTACTGCAATGCTCTCTACATGGGGCTCCCCTTGAAGGGCATCCGGAGGCTGCAGTTAGTCCAGAACGCGGCTGCGCGGGTGATAGATGGAGCCCCTCGTGGCTCCCGTATAACACCCATCCTGCGCAGACTGCACTGGCTACCTGTGGCCTTCCGGGTGCGCTTCAAGGTCTTGGTGACCACCTTTAAAGCGCTCCATGGCATTGGGCCGGGTTACTTACGGGACCGCCTACTGCTACCGAATACCTCTCACCGACCCGTGCGCTCTCACAGAGGGTCTCCTCAGGGTGCCGTCAGCAAGGCAATGTCGCTGACGCCCAGGCAAGGGCCTTCTCTGTGGGGGCTCCCACCCTTTGGAAACTTCCCCGGACTCCGCCAGCTTCGGACCTTGGACCTTCCGCGGGCTTAAAACATATTTATTTAATTGTGCAGGACTGAGCTAGGTTTTAAATTCATGGGTTTTAATTGGGTTTTATTTGTATATTTTAATTAACGGGCTTTCAAATAAGTTTCTTAATTGTTTTTATTCTGTATTTATATTTATATGTTTTTAAATGCCTGTGAACCGCCCTGAGTCCTTCGGGAGATAGGGCGGTATATAAATACGATTAATAAATAATAAATAAATAAATAAGTATCTGAATTTTGATCACGTGACCATGGGGATCTTGCAAACGGTCGTAAGTGTGAAAATAGGACATCCATCCATCCATACATACATAAAACATAGTGCTGTTTTAACTTCGAACAGTTGCTAAAGGAACAATTGTTAAGTCAAGGACTAGCCGTACATTTGATCGCCATGGGGATGCTGCAACGGTCGTTAAGTGTGAAAAACGGTCGTAAGCAGGGGTGAAACGCTCCCGGTTCGGACTGGATCGCCCGATCCGTTAGCGATGGCGGCGGGTGGTTCGGAGAACCGGTAGCAAAAATCCCTGCCCACCCCACCCCGCCCCGCCCAGCTGAGCTGTGCGATCATCAGAGGTTGGTTTTTTTTTTTACTTTTAAAAGCATTTTTTCTTCGGCCGAAAAAATGCTTTTAAAAGAAAAAAAAACCCTCTGAAGATCGTGCGGCTCAGCTGGGATCGTCAGAGGAGCCTTTGAAAAGCATTTTTTTGCAACGTCTTTGGCCGAAGAGGTTGTAGAAAAAATGCTTTTAAAAATAATTTTTTTAAAAAAGTTGGCCACACCCACCCAAACACATTTACCCTCCCCCCAAGCCACGCCCACAGAACCTGTAATAACAAATTTTACATTTCACCCCTGGTCGTAAGTCACTTTTTTCTGTGCCACCGTAACATCACTAAAAAAATTGGTGTAAATCACAGATTATCTGTCATTGCGGTTTTCCTGGAAACCTGTCGCTGGAGGTGATAATTCAACAACTCCTTGGCAAAGTTTCCTTTTTCTTTTCTTTCTTTTTTTTTAAATAGTTTATTTATGTATTTTCTCTTCACATACAATAGGTGTTCAGTGAACAGCATGCTGTCTGGGTTAATTTGCTTACGTAAAGGCTTCCATTGAGGACCTGTATACTGCACGAATCAAGAAGAGGGCCGTGAAAATATTTGCAGATCCCTCGCATCCTGGACATAAACTGTTTCAACTCCTACCCTCAAAACGACGCTATAGAGCACTGCACACCAGAACAACTAGACACAAGAACAGTTTTTTCCCGAAGGCCATCACTCTGCTAAACAAATAATTCCTTCAACAGTGTCAGACTATTTACTGAATCTGCACTACTATTAATCGTTTCATAGTTCCCATCACCCATCTCTTTCCACTTATGACTGTATGACTGTAACTTGTTGCTGGCAATCCTTATGATTTATATTGATATATTGACCATCAATTGTGTTGTAAATGTTGTACCTTGATGAAGGTATCTTTTCTTTTATGTACACTGAGAGCATATGCACCAAGACAAATTCCTTGTGTGTCCAATCACACTTGGCCAATAAAATTCTATTCTATTCTATTCTAATAATACTTTTTTCAGTTCCTAGTTTCTGCCTCTATTTATCCAACCATTGATAAAACAAGGCCCAAGTTCTAAAATATTCCGTGTCTTCTTTTTCTTTTATCTTCAGTGTTAGTCTATCCATTTCCGCACGGTCTTAATATTTTTCTGATTATATGTTCTCCTCTGGGTGTTTCCTCGTTTTTTCCCAGTATTGTGCAAATACAATTCTTGATGCTGTCAATGCATATAAAATTAAACATACCTTTCCCTTTATCATATTTTTCTGATATTAGGCCTAACAAAAATAGTTCTGGCTTATAATCTATATCAGGGGTATCAAGCTCAAGGCCCGCGGTGCCTCTGCAAGCTAAAACGGGCCGTGTGTGCCCGCCCCATGCCAGGTTTTCGCCCTCCGTGGCCTCCTGCAGCACTATGCCAGCCAAAAACTGGTCATGTGTGGCAGCCCCGCACCTCATTTTAGTCTTTCCTGGCCTCCAGCCAGCCAAAATGGGCCAGGAACGAGCCAAAAACGGGCCCTGCAAAGGACGTCTCCATCCGTGTGGTCTGTTTTTGGCCAACAGAGTGCTGCAATAGCAGTAGCGGGTTGCAAAACCCAACGCTACCAGTTCGCTCGTGCGCACGCGATGCTTCTGTGCATGCGCAGAAGGGTCTGGCATGAGTGGGCGGAGCTTCCCACCGCCGCCGCTACTGGTTCGCCAATCCGGGTAGAACCGGTAGCAACCCACCACTGTACAGTAGGTATACAGGTGTACAATGCTGATCCGGCCATCTAAGACAGGGGTCTCCAACCTTGGCAACTTTAAGCCTGGCGGACTTCAACTCCCAGAATTCCCCAGCCAGCAAAGCTTCTGGGAGTTGAAGTCCGCCAGGCTTAAAGTTGCCAAAGTTGGAGATCCCTGATCTAGAATAGAATAGAATAAAATTTATTGGCCAAGTGTGATTGGACACACAAGGAATTTGTCTTGGTGCATAGGCTCTCAGTGTACATAAAAGAAAAGATCATCAAGAAATCAAGTACAACACTTACAACACTTAATGATGGTCATAGGATACAAATTTAACACTTAATGATCCAACACTTAATGATAGTCATAAGGTACAAATAAGCAATCAGGAACAATCAATATCAATATAAATCATATATAATTTTTTTCCCAAAGGCCATCACTCTGCTAAACAAATAATTCCCTCAGCACTGTCAAACTATTTACTAAATCTGCACTACTATTAATCTTCTCATCGTTCCCATCACCCATCTCCTTCCATTTATGACTGTATGACTGTTAACTTTATTGCTGGCAATCCTTATGATTTATATTGATATATTGACCATCATTTGTGTTGTAAATGTTGTACCTTGATGAAGGTATCTTTTCTTTTATGTACACTGAGAGCATATGCACCAAGACAAATTCCTTGTGTGTCCAATCACACTTGGCCAATAAAAAATTATATTCTATTCTCTATTCATAAGGATTATCTATATGCTGCCTTAACATTTTTTTCAATCATGTATGCACTTTCGTCCAAATTTCTCCCCCCTCCCTTTTTTTCCCTTTTCCTTTTTTAACACCGTCGTTTTGAGATCTACAGTGGGACGTCCTCAAAAGATCAGATGCTGTGATTGGGAGGGGGAGGAATGGGGGGGTGTCTCACCCCCCCCCCCAAAAAGGAAGAATGTGTCCGGAAAACAAAGATTATATCTTAAGTTTTGCTATTACAAAGTGTAGAAGCCGTCTTCCCCCTCTCGCCCAGGCTGTTCCTCTTCTTCTCTGAAACGAGGAAGCTCAACCGATCAAGGAGGCTAACAGACAACAACTATAGAATAACAGAGTTGGAAGGGACCTTGGAGGTCTTCTAGTCCAACCCCCTGCTTAGGCAGGAAACCCTACACCACTTCAGACAAGCAAACTAAACTTAAAGCAACTCAGATGATTAAAGCCCTGGAGATTAAAACGTAGGAAGACTGGTTGCAGCAATTGGGTTTGGCCAGTGTAGAGAAAAGGAGGATTGTGGAGGAGGGGGACATGATAGTAGTCTTTCACAGAGAAGAGGGGAGGGGGGAGGTCAAGCTATTCTCCAAAGCCCCTGAAGGCAGGACAAGAAAAAACGGATGGAAAGTCATCAAGGAGAGAAGCAACCCTGGAAAGCTTTAACCAAAAACTTTCTACTATCGACCTCACCCCATTCCTAAGAGGACCATAAGGGGCGTGCATAAGCGCACAAACGTGCCTACCGTTCCTGTCCTATTGTTTTTCTTTTCTTCTTCCTATATATGTTTGTATGTGTATATACTATATAATCTTTTTGTATGATGTTGTGACAAAATAAATAAATAAAATAAATAAAATAGAATTTCCTTAAAAGTGGGATCAACCAGTGCTTGCCTCCAGAAGTTGTAGGTGCTCCATCACTGGAGGTCTTGAAGAAGAGACTGGACAGGCATTTGTCTGACATGGTAGAGGGTCTCCTGCTTGAGCAGGGGGTGGGGCTAGAAGACCTCCAACTCTTATTCTGTTACTCTGTTGAAAAGGACAGATTTGGCTGAAGAAGGCAGACCGAGCAATTGAGCCAATCAGGAGATTGGCAAAACTTGGACTAAAAGACCTCTAAGGTCCTTTCCAAGTCTGCTATTCTATTCTGTTCTGTTCTGTTATTTCCTATTCTATTCTATTCTAATCTAATCTGATCTAATCTAATCTAATCTAATCTAATCTAATCTAAATCTAATCTATTATTTCTTATTCTATTCTATTCTGTTCTATTCTATTCTATTCTTTCTTATTTTCTTCTATTCTTATTCCTTATTCTATGCTATGCTATGCTATGCTATTATTCTCTACTCTTCCCTTCTATTTCCTTTCCTATTCTATTCTATTCTATGCTGCTGTTCTATTCTGTTCTGTTCTGTTCTGTTCTATTCTATTGTGTTCTGTTCTGTTCTGTTCTGTTCTTTCTTATTCTATTCTATTCTTATTCCTTATTCTCTTCTATGTTATGCTATGCTATTATTCTCTTCTCTTCTATTTCTTTTCCTATTCTATTCTATTTTATTCTATTCCTGTTCTGTTCTGTTCTATTGTGTTCTGTTCTGTTATTTCCTGTTCTATTCCTATTCCTATTCTATTCTATTCTATTCTATTCTATTCTATTCTATTCTATTGTGTTCTGTTCTGTTCTGTTCTGTTCTTTCTTATTCTATTCTATTCTTATTCCTTATTCTCTTCTATGTTATGCTATGCTATTATTCTCTTCTCTTCTATTTCTTTTCCTATTCTATTCTATTTTATTCTATTCCTGTTCTGTTCTGTTCTATTGTGTTCTGTTCTGTTCTGTTCTGTTATTTCCTGTTCTATTCCTATTCCTATTCTATTCTATTCTATTCTATTCTATTCTATTCTATTCTATTCTATTCTATTCTATTCTATTGATTCTAATTCTATTCTAAATTGGACAGCCCATTTGTCCAGAGTAGTGCAGGGTCTCCTGATTGAGCAAGGGTTTGAAGACCTCTGAGGTCCCCTTCCAACTCTGTTATTCTGTTATTACCGGTAGTCCTCAACTTACAACCATTAGTTTAGTGACCCTATGAAAACTCAAGGGCACTGAAAAAAGTAACAAGACCATTTTTTTCACACCTATGGCCGTTGCAGCATTCTCGTGGTCACATGATCAAAATTCAGCCTCGGGGGGGGATCACGTGATCCCTTTTGTGACCTTCTGACCAGCGAAGTCAATGGGGGAAGCTGGATTCACTTAAAAGCCATGTGGCTGACTTAACAACCGCAGGGATTCGGTTAACAACGGTGGCAAGAAAGGACCAAAAAAACGGGGCTAGACTCCCTTAACAAACGTCTCGCTTAGCGGAGGAAATCCTGGGCTCCATTGTGGTCGTAAGTCGAGGATTATCAAGGTCTCTCTCCCCCCCCCCACCTCCTCCTTTTACCCATATTTTGCAGCAGCTTCCTCCGACGAAAACAGACCGGTTCCCACAAGGTTGAACTCTACCTGCCCTCACCTGTGTTGAGGGTTGCTTGGAAGCAGATGAAAGAAACCGGAGGAAGAGAAGGAGGAGGAGGAGGAGGGGGCCTCTTTCAAGAACTCAGAGTTCTCTTGACGTCCGGTCCTTGAGAGCCTCTCCAGGGTGGAAGAGTGTGGGATGACCACAGCTCTTCCTGTCCTGCTTGATGGCTTGCCAAGGTGTGGGAGGGGTGTTGGATAAATGCCCTTCGGTGCTTTGATACAGCTAAGCTCTCCACGTAGGCTTTAGGGCCCTGCCTCACCTGGTTCACCTCGTCTCTGCTGAGGATGAGGCAAGGACCATGGGAAGGATCTGGAAGGCCTAGAAACCCCAAAGAAGATGTTCTCCATGAGATGGAGAGAGGAGTCTACCGTCCCAACAGGGTAGAATCTAATAATAATAATGATAATAATGATAATAATGATAATAATAATAATAATAATAATAATAATAATAATAATAATAATAATAATAATAATAATAATAATATCAGAGTTGGAAGGGACCTTGGAGGTCATCTAGTCCAACCCCCTGCCCAGGCAGGAAACCCTACACCATTTCAGACAAATGGCTATCCAACATTTTCTTTAAAATTTCCAGTGTTGGAGCATTTACAACTTCTGCAGGCAAGTTGTTCCACTGATTGATTGTTCTAACCGTCAGGAAATTTCTCCTTAGTTCTAAGTTGCTTCTCTCCTTAATGAGTTTCCGCCCACTGCTTCTTGTTCTACCCTCAGGTGCTTTGGAGAATAGCTTGAGTCCCTCTTTTTGGGGCAACCCCTGAGATATTGGAACACTGCTATCATGTCTCCCCTAGTCCTTCTTTTCATTAAACTAGACATACCCAGTTCCTGCAGCCGTTCTTCATATGTTTTAGCCTCCAGTCCCCTAATCATCTTTGTTGCTCTTCTCTGCACTCTTTCTAGAGTCTCAACATCCTTTTTACATCGTGGCGACCAAAACTGAATGCAATATTCCAAGTGTGGCCTTACCAAGGCATTATAAAGTGGTATTAACACTTCACTGATCTTGATTCTATCCCTCTGTTTATCTTGTCATATGAAGAACAATTGCAGGAATTGGATATGTCTGGTTTAATGAAAAGAAGGACTAGGGGAGACAGGATAGCAGTCTTCCAATATTTGAGGGGCTGCCACAAAGAAGAGGGAGACAAGCTATTCTCCAGGCACCTGAAGGCCAGAGAAGGAATAATGGATGGAAACTGATCAAGGAGAGATTCAACCTGGAAATAAGGAGGAATTTTCTGACAGTGAGAACCATCAACTGATGGAACAGAAGTTGCCTTCGGAAGTTATGGGAGCTTCATCCCTGGAGGCTTTCAAGAAGAGACTGGACTGCCATCTGTCAGAAATGGTGTAGGGTCTCCTGCTTGGGCGGGGGAGGGGGGGTTGGACTAGATCAGGGGTCTCCAACCTTGGCAACTTGAAGACTTGTGGACTTCAACTCCCAGCTTTGCTGGCTGAGGAACTCTGGGAGTTGAAGTCCACAAGTCTTCAAGTTGCCAAGGTGGACTAGATAACCTACAAGGTCCCTTCCAACTCTGTTAATCTGCAAAAGAAGAGGGAGTCAAGCTATTCTCCAAAGCACCTGAAGGCAGGACAAGAAGCAATGGGTGGAAACTAATCAAGGAGAGAAAGAACCTGGAATTAAGGAGAAACTTCCTAACAGTGAGGAAAATTAACCAGTGGAACTGCTTGCCACCAGAAATTGTGGGTGCTCCATCACTGGAGGCCTTTAAGAAGAGACTGGACAGGCACTTCTCTGAAATGGTACAGAGTCTCCTGCTTCAGCAGGGGGTGGGACTAAAAGACCCCCAACTCTTATTCTATTACTCCATTGAAAAGGACAGCATTGGCTGAAGAAGACCTGCAACTGAGCCCAGGAGGTGTTTCTTTTAAGGGTGTTGGGTAATAAGAACACCTCGCAAAGTGGCCAGTTGCTCCCCTTGCCATGGTAGTGCCCTCACAAAGACAGACCAGGCAGATGGCAGAGGGTGGCAGTGGCTTCTTCACCTGGTAACTGAATTAGCCTACTTTTATCGAGAGAAGAGAATCTGTAGCAGCTCAGGGTTGAACTGCGGGGCCCCTCGGTAGTCTCTGAGCTCGGTGGATTTCTTGCAGACGTTTCATGACCCAACTTGGGAACATCATCAGTGCTAGAAGGTGGGGGAGCAAGTTCTCCTCCTCCTCCTCCTCCTCCTCCAACCCCACTCCCTTCTAGCACTGATGATGTTCCCTAGTTGGGTCATGAAATGTCTGCAAGAAAACAACCAGGCTCAGAGAGCACCAAGAATCCCTCAGTCCTCCTCCTCCTCCTCCTCCTCCTCCTCCTCCTCCTCCTCCAACCCCCCTCCCTTCTAGCACTGATGATGTTCCCTAGCTGGGTCACGAAACGAGAAGAAAACAAGCAAGCTCAGAGAGCACCAAGGTCCCCATATCCCACTCATAAGAATTGCCAGTGCTTTTGCGTTGCTTTGGAAGTTTGCAACTCTGAAGGGCTCACAAGAGAAAAATACCTAATAGTGCAGTTTTGATGCGACAACCATCAAATCAATCGCTAACACACACGCAAACAGATAGATTCAGTCTCTGGCATTCACTGTCAATTCTCTTGTTGTCGGGAGGCAGAGAGAAAAATCAGACAGCTGAAAAATCAAGGCCGCCCCTCCCCACTTTGCTTTTTCGGGGACCATCCTGATGCCCCAGACCTCCCCAGATACCCCTTCGCCCTTTTCTTCCCCCCCCACCCACACCTGCTGGGTTCCCAGGGCAGGTGAGGAGGTAGAGTTGGCAGACCAACTTAAGGGGAAAATGTCAACATTGCGGCAACAAAGCTTGTCTTGCAGGCACATTCTGTCCTTTGTCTCTTCCGCCCAAACAGCTACGTGTTCGGGGCAGGGCCTTCCTTGCCTCTTGAGCCAAGCCCGCTTGGGGGGGTGGGGGTGGGATTTGAACCCTCATCCTCCTGGCCCCTGCTTGGTTTTGCAATCAAGGAAGACAAACGAGCAGCTGCGGTCTGGCCCTCGGCAGCTTCCGCAAGCGAAGTTTCCCACGAACTCCAGAGTAGCTTGTGATACCTTGGAAAGTTTGGTGTTCGAGGGGGTTGGGTGGGTTCTCCCCACCCACCCCACCTCCCTGGGGAGGGGGGGAGACTCTCTCAGCTCCTGGAAGGACCCGATTCACAATTCCAGGGGGTGGGGGGTAGGGGGTACTGCAAAAGGAAATCATGCTGGGGGGGTGGGGTGGAATTGTAATAGCTAAGGTTGATTTTCTGAGATGCGATTCCCCCTAAAAGAACAGAGTTGGAAAGGGACCCCGGAGGTCTTCTAGTCCAACCCGCTGCTCAAGCAGGAGACCCCATGCCATTTCAGACAGATGGCTGTCGAGTTTTGTCTTGAAAATCTCCAGTGATGGAGAACCCTTGCAACTTCTACTGGCAAGTGGTTCCACTGGTTAATTGTTCTGCTATCACGACATTCCTCCTTAGTTGCATCGCTCCTTGATTAGTTTCCATCTGTTGCTTTTTGTCCTGCCTTCAGGAGAAGAATAGAATAGAATAGAATAGAATAGAATAGAATAGAATAGAATAGAATAGAATAGAATAGAATAGAATAGAATAATGGAATGGAATGGAATGGAATAGAATAATGGAATGGAATGGAATGGAATGGAATGGAATAGAATAGAATAGAATAGAATAGAATAGAATAGAATAGAATAGAATAGAATAGAATAGAATAATGGAATGGAATGGAATGGAATAGAATAGAATAGAATAGAATAGAATAATGGAATGGAATAGAATTGTTATGTATTAACAGTTGTGCCTTTAAATATTTGAGCGGGAAATCAGCACGTTGCTGATTGGAAACCTCAACAGAACTGTATAAAGGAGGTTTTGCCTGTTGCTGGGTTCACCCTATATTAAAGAGCTGTTGTCACTACCCTGGTCTCCAGCCTCGTTACTTCCCGAACTTAACATTGGCGACGAGGTGGGATCTCGAGGCTAAGGAGAACCAGAACCGAGCTGAAGCTGAAGCACGGTCCGAACCCAGCAAACTCAGGGCAGAAACGCGGAAATGGCAACACGCCACCCGCACCGCATAACCCGGCAAGGAGAAATGGGAACATATGACCCGCTTCAAAGCTTTCTAGAAGCCAACGAACTACAGGATTCCTGATAACCGCAAGGGCTTACTTCCTAAGCCATTGCGGTCCGGAGGTAATCGAGATTGGAAGCCCTGGCAGAGCCAACGCCGATACAATCGGTATCGTGGCCGACTCTGCAGACTTTGCTGAAGAACCATTTCGCACCGACGCCCAAATACGCAGCGGTTTGAATTGGAGAACGACAGATGGAGGGCGAGTCCATCGGTGACTACATGGCCGCTAAGAAGAGCGCCCAAGGACTGCGGATACCGAGACTTAGACGAGGTGCTTCGAGCAACTCATCCGAGGGGTCAAGACATCCGCTACGGGCGACGACTGCTAGCCAAAGAGCAACCTGACACTAGCCACCGCTCTGGACGAGGCCAGAGCACATGAAATGTCTACTAAAGCAGCAGAGACTCTGCAAAGCCTCTTCAATCCAAGGCGAAGCCAGCCAGTACACCAGGAGGAGATTCAGTCCGAATCCAAGGTGAGGCGAGGATGAGGAAGGGTCTGCCGGACCGAGAAACGCGACACTGAGGACCGTGACGAGCGGAAGCTGGAGGGCAGCCAGCGCCAACGCTGCAGGTTTAAAGACGCAACATGCGGTGTGGAAGAAAGGACACTTAGCTCAGGTTTGCAGAGCGCCCAACCTTCCGAAAATTCAAATCGCCAATCAAAACGCTGAACCGGAAAGGCGGCCCGCGATTGGTTCAAACAAGAAAGGCGCAAGTCTAACCAAACGACTGTCATTATAGGCGCCCAACCAAAGTGGAAAAGAAGATTTTCACAAAGCCCAAGATCGAGGGAGTACGGTGCAGGCTTGAAGTAGACACGGGATCAGCGATCACCATCATGTCCTGGGACACTGGCGAAGTCGCTGCCGTCCGTCAAAGCGCCACCTGCAAGCACAGCGGCCACGAGTGCACGACTACCAGGGAATCGCATCCCTGTTCGAGGACCACCTCCGTCCGAGTCGAGTACCCCTCAAAAAGACCCTGCCCATCACGATCGTGAAGGAACTCTGCCCAGTCTGTTGGGACTAGACTGGTTTGCCCTGGGCATGGGAGTGACTGGCATCTACAGAAGTGACTGCAATTTGAAAGACATTCTCTTTAACGAGTTCAAGATGTCTTCAAGGACTGCCTGGGCAAGTACAAGGGGACCCCTATTTCCTTCAACTTAGACCCCAGGTAGCCCCCATTAGGCTTAAGGCGAGGAGAGTCCCTTTGCCCTAAAACCAAAAATTGATAAGGAGCTGGACAAGCTCATAAATCAGGGGTTTGGTGCCAGTCGATCACGCAAAGTGGAGCGCCAATCGTCACCCCATCAAATCGGACGGGTCAATTAGAATTTGCGCTGACTACAAGGCGGCTTAACAAAGCCTTACAGAAAAGCGTACCCGGTTCCGTGGTGCAACATTTATTGCACTCTTTGGGGCAAGGCAAGTCTTTGCAAAGTTAGACTTGGCCCAAGCCTACCAACAACTGCCAGTAGGCGCCCGCACAGCGAAGCCCAAGCGATTGTGGCCAGGGGGCATTCAAGTGCACCCGATTGCAATTTGGGGTTAGTGTGGCACCAGGGCTGTTCCAAAACCTGATGGAACGACTGCAAGGGCTCCCAGGGTAGTTCCCTACTTGATGATGTCCTAATTTCAGGGAAAACATGGAGGAATTGGGGGCGGTTAAGAAAGGTCTTGAGCATTTTCCGGACAGCGGATTAAAAGTCAAGACAAATAAATGTCAGATAGGGTCGAATCGTCGATTTCTTGGGCTACGGATAGACAAGAAAGGAATTCACCCTACTGAGAGCAAGGTTAAGGCAATTAGGAAGGCTCCAGCGCCCAAAAACAAAGCAGAGCTGCAGGCATTCCTGGGATTGGTTAATTTTACGGTCTTTTAAAGAACAAAGCAACTTCTTGGAACCGCTGCATAGGCTCTTAGGAAAAATACTGTTTGGTCTTGGGAAAGTCAGAAAATAGGGCTTTTGAAGCAGTAAAGAACCTGCTCTCAAGTGATAGCCTGCTCATCCAATATCACGACTCACTACCCCTAGTGCTGGTTTGCGATGCCTCCCTTATGGGGTGGGGCTGTACTCAGCCATAGACTTCCAAAGCGGCACAGAAGCCCCTATAGCGTTCTACTCTAGAACGATGTCCTCCCGAGAGAGGAACTACAGCCAATTAGACAAAGAAGCATTAGCCATTGTATCAGGGGTCAAAAAATTCCATGAGTATGTCTTTGGGCGGAATTTTGAAATCGTGACTGACCACAGACCGTTACTGGGATTACTGGCTGGCGACCCGCCTGTGGCACTTTTCGCCCCTTGACTCGATGGACTATATTTTAGCCTTACTCATACAAGCTGCAGCATCGACCAGGAAAGAAGTGGGGCATGCAGGCGCATTGAGCGATGCCCACTGCCAGGGGCGAAGACCCCACTCCGGGGACACCCATCCTCCTTATTGACTCGTTGGACTCTGGCCCAGTCACATCAAAGGAAGTGGCTCGGGCATCATACCGGGACATTGTGTTAAGGACTGTACTCGGTTGGGTACAGAGGGTGGCCGCTGCGAGCAGTTCAAGAATTTGTTAAAAGCGATGAGCTCTCGGCTCAAGGGGTGCCTGTTATGGGGTGATCGTGTAATAATTCCTGTTAAGTTAAGGGAAAGGTATTGGACCTCCTCCACGAGGTCACCCAGGATCGTAAGGATGAAGGGGTTAGCTAGAAGCTATGTGTGGTGGCCACTCATGGACGCAGAGATTGCTGAGAGGGTAGGGAAATGCCAAGCTTGCCAAGAGTCCAGACCGCTACCCCAACAGCCCCAGTCAGAGAATGGGAAAAGCCCCAAGGGCCTGGTCAAGAATCCACATTGACTTTGCTGGCCCTTTCACGGCGTTCCTAGTGGTGGTGGGCGCATTTTCCAAATGGTTGGAGATCATACTTATGAAGTCCACCACAGCCGAGCAGTAATCGCAACCCTCGCCACCTATTCGCAACTCACGGGTTGCCGGACACTCTGGTGTCCGACAATGAGCCCAATTCACGGCAGCCCAGTTTGAAGAGTACCTGGCAGAGGAAGGCATCCGACATGCCTCTCTGCACCTTTCCACCCTGCGTCGAATGGCCTTGCAGGCGTTCCGTCCGGGCGCTAAGGAGGCATTGTCCAGGCTCAAGCCAGGTGACTGGCAAACAAAAATAGACTTTTCTAGCCGTCCAGCACAGAAGCACAGCCACGGAAAAGCCCAGAATTGCTAATGGGAGAAACTCCGGTGCCCACTTGACCGTTTGAACCCCATTACACACCCGAGGGTTACAAGGGAGCTAGAAAAAACAAGGGAAATGAGCATAGGCGACGGGTGTGGGCCCGAAACTATGGGGGCGGCCCAGTTGGGTCGGGACAATAACAAAAGTAAGGGCCAAAATCGTGCGTGGTAGAGCTACCAGACAACCGAATGGGCGCCACATAGATCAGTTAAGGAAGCGAATAACTGAACCAAACCAACAGAGACAGGTAATGACCAATACCACTTTGAATCCACAGCTGACAATGACCGGGAGGCGCAAGACTTAGCTGAGGTCCCAGAGTTCCAGCGGCCATCAGGTCCCGAGGAAACAGGGAAAATTCAAAATTAATCCAAGGCGGATGGCCAAGAAAAAGTCGGCCAATAATCCAGAGCCCGATGGCCAGAGAAAGAGCTGGGAGGAAAACAGCCCCTCCGACCAGCTCAAAACCCACCAGAACTGAACCGCGCAGGTCAGAAAGAACTAGGAGGCAGGTTATTTGCGTGACTACGTCGAAAAATAACATGTAAATAAATATGTAAATAAGACCAAGTGTTTTCTGGGAGGGAGGAGTGTTATGTATTAACAGTTGTGCCTTTAAATATTTGGAAATCAACACGTTGCTGATTGGGGAAACCTCAACAGAACTGTATAAAAGGAGGTTTTCCCCAGCCTGTTGCTGGGTTCACCCTATATTAAAGAGCTGTTGTCACTACCCTGGTCTCCAGCCTCGTTACTTCCGAACTTAACAAGAATGAATGAATAGAATAGAATAGAATGGAATGAATAGATATAATGAATAGAATAGAATAGAATAGAACAGAATAGATAATGGAATATGGAATAGAATAGAATAGAATAGAATAGAATAAATAATGGAATAGAATAGAATGAATAATGGAATGGAATGGAATGGAATGAATAGAATAGAATGAGATAGAATAGAAGAATAGAATGAGAGAATAATGGAATGAATGGAATAGAATGAATAGAATAGAATAGAATAGAATGAATAGAATGGAATAGTTGAATAATGGAATGGAATGGAATGGAATGGAATAGAATGAATAGAATAGAATAGAATGAATAGAATAGAATAGAATAGAATAGAATAGAATAATGGAATGGAATGAATAGAATAGAATAAAATAGAATAGAATAGAATAGAATGTTGAATAGAATAATGGAATGGAATGGAATAGAATAGAATAGAATGAATAGAATAGAATAGAATAGAATAGAATAGAATGGAATGAATAGAATAATGGAATGGAATGGAATGGAAGAATAGAATAGAATAGAATAGAATAGAATAGAATAGAATGAATGGAATAGAATAATGGAATGGAATAGAATAGAATAGAATAGAATAATGGAATGGAATGGAATGGAATAGAATAGTAGAATGAATAGAATGATAGAATAGAATAGAATAGAATAGAATAGAATAGAATAATGGAATGGAATAGAATAGAATAGAATAGAATAGAATAGAATAGAATAGAATAGAATAGAATAGAATAATGGAATGGAATAGAATAGAATAATGGAATGGAATAGAATAGAATAATGGAATGGAATAGAATAGAATAGAATAGAATAGAATAGAATAGAATAGAATAGAATAGAATAATGGAATGGAATGGAATAGAATAGAATAGAATAGAATAGAATTCTTTATTGGGTGTGATCGGACACAAGAAATTTGTCTCTGCTGCAAAAGCTCTCAATGTACATACAGATAGTCCTCAACCTATGACCGCAATTGAGCCTAAAACCTATGTTGCTAAGCGAAACATTTCTAAAGTGAGTTTTGCCCCACTTTTCGACTTTCCTTGCCACAATTGTTGAAGTGAATCACTGCTGTTGCTGTTAGTAACACGGTCGTTCAGTGAATCTGGCCTCCCCATTGACTTTGCTGGTCAGAAGGCCTCAAAAGGGGATGGCATGACACACACACACACACACCCAGGACACTGCAACCATCATCAGTACAAAGCGGTTGCCAAGCGTCTGAATTTTGATCTCAGAGATGCTTCGAAGGTCATAACTTTGAAAGACGGCCATAAGTCCCTTTTTTCAGGGGCGTTTCGGTAACTTTGAACGGTCACTAAACGAACTGTCGTAAGGCGAGGCCTGCCTATACCAATGACAGATTCCCGAATTCCCCTGTAGAACTGAATCAGTCGCTCATTAGCTTAACCATCTCTAGGGGGGAAAAAAATAAAATAAAATCAGGTCTGGTCTCGTGAGTTTCTCAAATTACGACTGTTATGACTGTGGAAGGAAATTCCAGGCTGCATTACAGTCGTAAGCTTGAGGCGGACTTGAATAAGCACATCGGGAACACGATATTTCTCAAATGACGCCCGTTGTGTGACTCTGGCCATTTGCATGACGGTGTCGGGACACATGTGACCTCACTGCAGCTTCCCCGGGATGGTCCAGGACGGCGTAGCATGACTCAGAGCTGCCAACGAAGAAGGATTACGCAATTGCAACCATCTCTGCTTCACTGTCACGCCAAATAACCTTCTTTAAATCCCTCGCCCCTGAATTCCTAGGTTCAGTTTTGTTCCATCTTTCCCCCTTCTGTTCAAAACCACAATTAATTAATCAGAATAGAGCTGGAAGGGGCCTTGGAGGTCTTCTAGCCCACCCTCCTGCTGAAGCAGGAGACCCTTACAGAATTACAGAATAACAAGAGTTGGAAGGGACCTCAGAGGTCTTCTAGTCCAGCCCCCTCCTCAGGCAGGAGACCCTTACAGAATTACAGAATAACAAGAGTTGGAAGGGACCTCGGAGGTCTTCTAGTCCAGCCCCCTCCTCAGGCAGGAGATCCTTACAGAATTACAGAATAACAAGAGTTGGAAGGGACCTCAGAGGTCTTCTAGTCCAGCCCCCTCCTCAGGCAGGAGACCCTTACAGAATTACAGAATAACAAGAGTTGGAAGGGACCTCGGAGGTCTTCTAGTCCAGCCCCCTCCTCAGGCAGGAGATCCTTACAGAATTACAGAATAACAAGAGTTGGAAGGGACCTCGGAGGTCTTCTAGTCCAGCCCCCTCCTCAGGCAGGAGATCCTTACAGAATTACAGAATAACAAGAGTTGGAAGGACCTCGAGGTCTTCTAGTCCAGCCCCTCCTCAGGCAGGAGATCCTTACAGAATTACAGAATAACAAGAGTTGGAAGGGACCTCGGAGGTCTTCTAGTCCAGCCCCCTCCTCAGGCAGGAGACCCTTACAGAATTACAGAATAACAAGAGTTGGAAGGGACCTCGGAGGTCTTCTAGTCCAGCCCCCTGCTCAGGCAGGAGACCCTTACAGAATTACAGAATAACAAGAGTTGGAAGGGACCTCGGAGGTCTTCTAGTCCAGCCCCCTGCTCAGGCAGGAGACCCTTACAGAATTACAGAATAACAAGAGTTGGAAGTCTTCAGGTTGGCCTGATGATTCAGGGGTATCATCAACATATTGTACTACCCGATGACCCGACTTCATGGCATCATGTATAAGACGTTCAATAGAGGTGGTGAGAGATAGCAAATCCTGAGGAACCACACATTGTATGGATCTACTCTCACCACCAAGGTGAGAGTAGAAGAACCACCATAAACCAATGTCCACTGTTTCCATTGAATGTGGAAGGTGACGGTATTGAAGGTCACTGAAAGATCTAGGACAGGAATCTGCAAACTTGTCTCTTTTAAGACTTGTGGACTTCAACTCCCAGAGTTCCTCAGCCAGCAAAGCTCTGGGAGTTGAAGTCCACAAGTCTTAAAAGAGACAAGCTTGCAGACCCCTGATCTAGGAGAAAGAGGACCTAGCCAGAATTCCCATCCATCTTCCTGGAACTGAACAGGGCTCATACATTAATAAAATTGTCAAGAATGCCTTCCATTTTAGACTCTAGAAAGAGTACAGAGAAGAGCAACATAGAGGACTGGAGACTAAAACATACAGGAACTGGGTATGTCTAAGGAAGAGAAGGACTAGGGGAGACATGATAGCAATCTTCCAATATCTCAGGGGCTGCCCCAAAGAAGAGGGAGTCAAGCTATTCTCCAAAGCACCTGAAGGCAGGAGAAGAAGCAACGGATGGAAACTCATCAACTTAGAACAAAGGAGAAATTTCATTACAATAAGAACAATTAATCAGTGGAACAATTCAGATGGTCCATCACTGGAAGTTTTTAAAGAAGAGATTGGACAACCATACATGAAATGGTGAAGGGTTGTTGCCTGCCCAGGCAGGGGGCTGGACTAGAAGACCTCCAAGGTCCCTTCCATCTCGGTTATTCTGTTAACCACCTGTGCATTCTTGTGCCTTCGGTGTCGAAAGATTAAAGAAGCTATCATTTACCCAACTTCAACGGTTTAAACTGCTCACCCACCCTCTGAACCAGACCTCCCAGTTCTTCGCAACCCCCGAAGGCCAAAATTAAAAACAATAGCCCAGTGCTTAAAAAGATGATGAGTTATGAATTCTTCTGACCAATTTCAATGCTGGAAGAAGATTACCTGTGACAGCATCTTAATAAAACTCACCTGGACCATTGCAAATAATTATCCAGAGAAATTATTCTTGGTGGCCTTGAATGAAGAGGGAAGGGGAAAAAAAATTAAGCCACTACCTGTCTGAGCTTCTGCTGGGGCTTATTGGAACATCTAGCTGGGAAGGCTTCTTATCCATCTTTCCAAAAAGGGAAGGAACCTCACCTGGACACGCCTCTCCCCCCAAGCTTTCGGAGGAAGGATGGGTTTCTTGAAGCTGGTTGGACCAGCAAACCTCCACAGATGCTATTCCTGACAACTATTTCCTCCCCACTGAGTCACCACCTCCGCCTAAAGCTGGTTTAGGAAGAAGGAGATGTTGACCTGGATTACAGAAGGTGTGGGAGCTATCTCAGTGGACATATGTACAAGGGGTTGCTGGGTGGGAGAAACGGGTACAGTACGATCTCCTGGATGATTCTATATAATTCTAGAATACAGCTCGCCTGTCTGGAACCCACACCACATTTCTGACATCAATACAATTGAACGTGTCCAGAAATATTTTACAAGAAGAGTTCTCCACTCTTCTGAAAACAAAAAAATACCTTATCCCACCAGACTTGAAATCCTAGGCTTAGAAAACTTGGAACTCCGTCGCCTTCGACAAGACCTAAGTTTAACTCATAGGATCATCTATTGTAATGTCCTTCCTGTTAAGGACTACTTCAGCTTTAATTGCAATAGTACAAGAGCAACCAATAGATTCAAACTTAATGTTAACCGCTTTAATCTAGATTGCAGAAAATATGACTTCTGTAACAGAATCATCAGTGCTTGGAACACACTGCCTGACTCTGTGGTCTCTTCCCATAATCCCAAAAGCTTCAACCAAAAACTTTCTACTATTGACCTCACCCCATTCCTAAGAGGACCATAAGAGGCGTGCATAAGCGCACAAACGTGCCTACCGTTCCTGTCCTATTGTTTTTCTTTTTCTTCTTCTTATATATATATATATATGCTTATACCTCCTTATATTTCCTCATATACATGTTTATATACTGTATAATCTTTTTGTGTGATGCCTATATATATTGTTGTGACAAATAAATAAATAAATAAATAATTGATGTCAAGAGATGGACCTTTGGACCTCCTTCTTAGCCAACCCAGTTAGAGGACCTGCTTTGAGGGCATGGCGGCGGCAGCGGCTTCCATCTCAACTTTCCTGACGCTCTCCGGCACATAGCCCATGCCTGCCTTGACTGCCAGAAGATATTTTCCTACAAAACACAAGGAATTTTGTGTAACAAGGGTTCTTTTCCAGATAGGAAATGTCCCCCTAAGCTCAGGGCTTTAGGGGGCAATGTTAGGGGGCGCAATGCATTCTAGATCAAAGGTTCCTGCTAGCATAACTTAATTACGGGGTCCTTGGTGCTTGGTTTTTTTTCCTTGCAGCTGTTTCATGACCCAACTAGGTAACATCACCAATACTAGAAGGGAGGAGGAGGAGGAGGAGGAGGAAGAGGAGGAGGAGGAGGAGGAGGAGGAGGAGGACGAAGACGACCGTGGGGTCCTTGGTACTCTCTGAGCTTGGTGGTTTCCTTGCAATTTCATTACCAAAGTAGAACTGATGAAAATGATGTTACATAGTTGGGTCATGAAATGTCTGCAAGAAAACAGCCAAGCTCAGAGAGCACCAAGAACCCCACAGTTGTGCTCCTCCTCCTCCTCCCTGCAAATCTCACCCCTTCTAGCACTGATGATGTTCCCTAGTTGGGCAATGAAACATCTACAAGAAAACAATCAAACCTCACGGTCCTCCTCCTCCTCCTCCTCCTCCTCCTCCACTCCACACTCCTTCTAGCACTGATAATATTCCCTAGTTGGATCATGAAACATCTGTAAGAAAAAAACCAAGCTCAGAGAGCACCAAGGACCCCACAATCCACATCCACATCCTCATCCTCCTCTCTCCTGCAAACTCCACTGCCTTCTAAGCACTGATGATGTTACCTAGTTGGGTCATGAAACGTCTGCAAGAAAACAACCAGGCTCAGAGAGAGGACCAAGGACCCCCACAGTCCTCCTCCTTCTTCCCCTTCCTCTTCCTCTCCTCTTCCTCCTCCTCCACTCTGCAAACCCCACTCCCTTCTACCGGTAGTACTGATGATGTTCCTTAGTTGGGTCATGAAATTATCTGCGAGAAAGCAACCCAGTTCAGACAGCACCAAGGACCTTCTCTCTACAAAACCCCACTCCCTTCTAGCACTGATGATGAAGAAAACTACCAAGGACCCCACAGTCCTCCTCCTCCTCCTCCTCCTGCAAACCCCACACTCTCTTCTACACTGATGATACTATCTAGAGCAGGGGTCTCCAACCTTGGCAACTTTAAACCGGGTGGACTTCAACTCCCAGCTTTGCTGGCTGGGGAATTCTGGGAGTTGAAGTCCACCCGGCTTAAAGTTGCCAAGGTTGGAGACCCATGATCTAGAGAGTTGCTCTAGATCAGAGTTGCAACTCTGAACAAACATCTGCAAAAAAAACCCAACCAAGTTTGGAGAGCACTCCCACATTGAATTCCTGATCAACAAACGTTTTCTTCTATCATAATTTCATTCCGTTGGGTGTTAGGAGCACCACTGAATTTCCCCCGTTCTTTGAAAGTTCTGAGGTTGACTTGAAGGCCAAAGTCAACTCAAAAGGGAACAAGAGAAAAGATCTCGGAATTCCTGGCCTTCTCTTCCTTCCCCATAGCCATCCACAACTGGACAAACCTTCTAGACCCACGGGGCTACAGCAGATCAGGAAGTCCCCTTCCAAAAATACTCAGTGGGTCATTAAAACTACTCAGCTAGAGAAGATTTCAGATTTATAGATTAACAGAGTTGGAAGGGACCTTATAGGTCATCTAGTCCAACCCTTGGCCCAAGCAGGAGACCCTATACCATTCCTGACAGATGGCAGTCCAGTCTCTTCTTGAAAGCCTCCAGGGATGAAGCACTCACAACTTCTGAAGGCAACTTCAGTTCCATCAGTTGATGGTTCTCACTGTCAGAAAATTCCTCCTTATTTCCAGGTTGAATTTCTCCTTGGTCAGTTTCCATCCATTATTCCTTGTCTAGCTTTCGGGGTGCTTTGGAAAACAGCTTGACCCCCTCCTCTCTGTGGCCGCCCCTCAAATATTGGAAGATGCTATCCTGTCTCCCCTGGTCCTTCTCTTCATTAGACTAGCCAGGCGCAGTTCATGCAACCGTTCATCATATGTTTTAGCCTCCAGTCCTCTCATCATCCTGGTTGCTCTTCTCTGCACTCTTTCCAGAAACTCAACATCTTTTTTATAGTGTGGTGACCAAAACTGGATGCAGAATTCCAAGTGGGATCTTACTAAGGCTTTATAGAGTGGTATTAGTACCTCCCTTGATCTTGATTGTATCCCTCCGTTAATGCAGCCTAGGACTGTGTTGGCTTTTTTGGCTGCCGCTGCACAGTGTTGGCTCATATTTAACTGGTTGTCCACTAAGACTCCAACCAAAGACTCCAAGATTTCAACCCAAGGAAGGAAGTGGGAAAGAGGTTTTTCAGATCTAAGAAGTTCTTAGAAGATGTTTTCCTCCAGAAAGGGTCCCAGTGTCTGTTTTTTATTGCTTTTTTTTTAAAAAACATAGGAATATGCCCAACTTACTCTGGAACAAAGTGTTTGGGCCCCACCACAGATAAATAACATTGCTTCCTTTCTATGCAGCTCAGCATTGACTGGCTAGGAGCTCAGGATGTGCACAGGGACGTTTTATTTATTGTTTATTTTATTTATTTATTTATTTTGTCACAACAGTATATATAAGCATAAGCATAAAATAACTATACAATATATAAGCATATATATAAGTATGAGTGTGTAATAACTATATTAATTGGATATAACGAAAGGAAACAATAGGACAGGAATGGTAGGCACATTTGTGCGCTTATGCACGTCCCTTATGGTCCTCTTAAGAATGGGGTGAGGTCAAAAGTAGAAAGTTTTTGGTTAAAGCTTTTAGGATTATAAGAAGAGACCACAGAGTCAGGTAAAGTATTCCAAGCACTGATGATTCTGTTACAGAAGTCATATTTTCTGCAATCTAGATTAAAGCGGTTGACATTAAGTTTAAATCTATTGGTTGCTCTTGTATTATTGCAATTAAAGCTGAAGTAGTCTTTAACAGGAAGGACATTACAATAGATGATTCTGTGAGTTAAATTTAGGTCTTGTCGAAGGCGACCGAGTTCCAAGTTTTCTAAGCCTAGGATTTCAAGTCTGCTGGGATAAGGTATTTTGTTGTTTTCAGAGGAGTGAAGAACTCTTCTTGTAAAATACTTCTGGACACGTTCAATTGTATTGATGTCAGAAATGAGGTGAGGGTTCCAGACAGTCAAGCTGTATTCAAAAATAGGTCTAGCAAATGTTTTATATGCTCTGGTTAATAGTGTAGTGTTTTTGGAGAAGAAGCTACGCAAGATTAGGTTTACAACTCTTAAAGCCTTTTTTGCGATGTAGTTGCAGTGGGTTTTGGCACTTAGATCATTTGATATGAAAACTCCAAGGTCTTTAACAGGGTGGGGGTCATCTGTAAGGTAATGTCCATCAAGCTTGTACTTAGTGTTTGGGTTCTTTTTTCCTATATGTAAGACTGAGCATTTGCTGGTTGAGATTTGGAGTTGCCAAGTTTTAGACCATTCAGATACAAAGTCAAGGTCTTTTTGAAGGGTAGCTGTATTGTTGGTGGTGTTAAATAGTTAGACATCATCAGCAAAGAGAACACAATTACTTGTAATAATAATCACAGAGATCATTAATGTATAATATGAAGAGTGTTGGTCCAAGAACGCTGCCTTGGGGAACGCCACTCTTGACAGGAACAGGATTTGATAGGGCACTCCCTATTTTGACCACTTGTTGTCTGTTTGACAAGAAAGCTGTTATCCAATTGTGGAGGGGTCCTGAAATGCCGTAGGATTTTAGTTTTAGGAGAAGTTTATCATGTACTACTGAGTACTACAGGACGTTCTGTCCTGGCAGGGAGGCGCATGGGAGGCTGGCCTGCTGTGGGGAGACGGCGGAGCTAATCAACAATCTCAGCTACACGTATCCTCACCACTTCCTCCTTCGGCAGCATTTGCGTATCTGATGGGAGTTTAGTAATCTTCAGAAAATGATGAGGAAGCGGTGTGGAGGCTGGATTCGTCTCCCGAGTGCATGGAATGTCAGGCAGCATTTCAGCAGGCGAAGAGAGGAAACGAGACGGTTCCACCAAGTCCTCTGGAGGATCTCTGAGGTTGCCGTTTCCTTGCAGACGTTTCACGACCCAACTAAGTAACATCGTCAGTGCTGGAGGAGAGTGGGGCTTACAGAATGGAGGAGGAGGAGAAGGCATGGAGGAGTAAGAGGGAGGAGGAGAGAGGAAGGAGGAAGACCATAGATCCTGGGTGGTCTCAGAGCTTGGTTGTTTTCAGGCAGATGTTTCATGACCCAACTAGGTAACATCATCAATGCTGGAAGGGAGGGGGGGAGGAGGACGGTGGAGTCCTTGGTGCTCTCTGTGTTTGGTAATTTTCTTGTAGATGTTATATGACAGTAGGAGAGGAGAGGAGAGAAGAGGAGAGGAGAGGAGAGGAGAGGAGAGGAGAGGAGAGGAGAGGAGAGGAGAGGAGAGAAGAGAAGAGAAGAGAAGAGAAGAGAAGAGAAGAGAAGAGAGAAGAAGAGAAGAGAGAATGTAGAATAGAATAGAATAGAGAAAAGAATAGAATGCAGAATAAAGAGAAGAGAAGAGAATGCAGAATAGAAAAGAAGAGAATGCAGAATAGAATAGAATAGAATAGAATAGAATAGAATAGAATAGAATAGAATAGAATAGAATAGAATAGAATAGAATAGAATAGAATAGAATAGAATAGAATAGACGAGGGGATAGATGGGGAACTCATCAAATTTGCAGATGACACCAAGCTGGCAGGAATAGCCAACACTCCAGAAGATAGGCTCAAGTTACAGAAAGATCTTGACAGACTTGAACATTGGGCGCTATCTAACAAAATTTTTATTTATTTATTTTATTTATTTATTTATTGGATTTTTATACCGCCCTTCTCCCGAAGGACTCAGGGCGGTTTACAGCCAAGATAAAAAAAGCAATAATATACAAATAAAGCAATGAATTAAAAAACTTATTAAACATATGGCCGAATTAAAACATTTAAAATCATAAAACCCCCATAAAAATTTATAAAATTTATATCAAATATTAAAACTATTAAAAATCCTATGCCAGTCCTGCGCGAATAAACAAATAGGTCTTCAGCTCGCGGCGGAAGGTCCGAAGGTCAGGCAGTTGACGAAGTCCAGGGGGAAGTTCATTCCAGAGGGTGGGAGCCCCCACAGAGAAGGCCCTTCCCCTGGGGGCCGCCAGCCGACATTGCTTGGCGGACGGCACCCTGAGGAGTCCCTCTCTGTACGAGCATACGGGTCGGTGGGAGGCATTCGGTAGCAGCAGGCAGTCCCGTAAGTACCCGGGCCCTAAGCCAGGGTAGAATAGAATAGAATGGAATGGAATGGAATGGAATGGAACGGAATAGAGAAGAGAAGAGAAGAGAATGCAGAATATACTAGACTAGACTAGATTAGAATACAATAGAATAGAATGAAATAGAGAATGGAATGGAATAGAATAGAATAGAATAGAATAAATGGAATGGAATGGAATGGAACGGAGAAGAGAAGAGAAGAGAAGAGAATTCTTTATTGGCCAGGTGTGATTGGACACACAAGAATCTGTCTCTGGTGCAGAAGCTCAGCCTACAACAACCAACAAGGTGATGAATCCTGATGGTGATTATCATAAAATACCATCAGCGTAAATCACAACGTACAACACTCAGTGATAATCACAGGGTACTAAATAATCGATCAACACTCGTCACAATCGGGCACAATATAAAAGCAATCAGCATAAACCACCAGACACAAACAACCAAGCTACAGAGTCAGAAGCCCCTAAGGAAGCAGGTAGCAGGGAAGATGAGAGGGATCATATAGTGATAGGGATACTCCAATCCCCATCTTCCCCAGCCAATGACCCCTTTTTGGACTTTGGGGTTGGGAGCAATGGGGGTTGTAGACACACAAGCCGGGAAAAACTGGTCTGTAAGTCAGAGAAAAATTTTTTTTTAATTGCTTCTTTCCCCCAGGGTGAGATTTAAGCCCCCTGCCCCAGAATTGGCTGCATGCAAATTGGCTGTTGCTGCCCATTAAGATCCGGAGAACTGCAAATCTCCAGGGCCGGAGCAGATTCCCCGCCTAATTATCACCTAACTTGTGTTCATTAAGCAACCGCGGAGGCTCTGCCAGCCCAGCCCAGCCCCCCCAGCCCCCCATCCGCCCCCGGGGTCCTTTTCCCTCTGGGCCCCGTCCGCTTATGAATTAGCCTGCGCTGCGATGAGCCCTCATGGGCGCTAGAGGGCGGAAGAGGCCGCCGCAAGCCTTTGCCGGAGACGAGGAATAGTGTCTCGTGTCTGTCTGGGGAAAGGGATCAAGTGGTGGGATCCAATTTGGGTCCTGGATCACCGGGATCCGGAGGTTTCCTTTTCCGAGCTTTCAGACTCGTGTTTTCTCCCGCGTAAAATTGGAAGTGTCTTGGCGACGTTTCGACGAAGTCTCATTCATCATCTTCAGGCTTCAGCTTCGTGCTTCTGGGAGCAATGTGTGACTGCAGCTGTTTCTTCCTTTTTTAACTGCTAGTGGGGGTTTGAACTGATTGGGTGGGAGCTTGGCTGTGCTCTGTGCTCCCGCCTACCAGCCATTTGGAAACCCACCCTTATTGACAAACGAGTCCTTAACATGAGGAATGACACCAGACCCACACTCACAAGGTCCACACAGGATGTCACCACCACACATCCACTCAGAAAGCAGACCCAAACCCACACTGATCAGGAAGCACGACCAAGGACCAGAAGCCAGACCGCAGCTGCAACATTAGCCATTTCAAACCTCTCCAATCCATACATGCAGCAGACTGACACCCACTATGAAGATGTAGCACCACCACGACCACGAAGCCAAACAACAGCTATGCAGCTCACTAGCTCAAATCCCCCTGCAACTCAGAGTAATCTGAGCACAAACAAGCCCCCACCCAAAAAGGACACATCCCCATCCAATCAGAGCACAAAAAAACCCCATCCAATCAGAGCACAGCCAAGAATTCTATTCTATAAAAAATAATAATAATAATAATAATAGAATAGAATAGAATAGAATAGAATAGAATAGAATAGAATTTTTATTGGCCAAGTGTGATTGGACACACAAGGAATTTGTCTTGGTGCATATGCTCTGAGTGTACATAAAAGAAAATCTAGGTCCATCAAGGTACAACACTTACAACACTTAATGATGGTCATAGGGTACAAATTTAATACTTAATGATACAACACTTAATGATAATCATAGGGTACAAATAAGCAATCAGGAAACAATCAATATCAATATAAATCATAAGGATTACCAACAACAAAGTTACAGTCATACAATCATAAGTGGGAGGAGATGGGTGATGGGAACGATGAGAAGATTAATAGTAGTGCAGATTCAGTAAATAGTCTGACAGTGTTGATGGAATTATTTGTTTAGCAGAGTGATGGCCTTCGGGGAAAATTGTTATTGTGTCTAGTTGTTCTGGTGTGCAGTGCTCTATAGCGTCGTTTTGAGGGTAGGAGTTGAAACAGTTTATGTCCAGGATGCGAGTGATCTGCAAATATTTTCACGGCCCTCTTCTTGATCCGTGCAGTATACAGGTCCTCAATGGAAGGCAAGTTGGTAGCCATGTTTTTTTCTGCAGTTCTAATGATCCTCTGAAGTCTGTGTCTATCTAACTATCTATCTAACTATCATCTATCTGATTCTTAATCCATTTTTATAAGTAACTCAAGGTGGCGGACAAATATAATGCTACTTCCTCCACTTTTTCCCCACAACAACCCCGTGAGGTGAACTGAGTTGGGGGACTGTCCCAAAGTCACTCAGCTGGCACCCGTGCCTTAATCGGGACTAGAACTCCACCATCTCCTGGTGATTGGCACAAAGAAAAATGGGAAAAAAGTCAAGAGGCCAAGAAATGACAAATCCTATAAGGAAAAAAAAAATCTAATCAAGAACTGACATAGCAGTAAACAAATGAAAATTATATTTTCTCGTAATTTCATTCTCAGGAACCGCTGAGGTGGAGGTTGGAGAATATTTTCCTCCTGCTACAGAGATCAATCCTAATCATAAAATCCGCAAAGAGTTTGCTGAAGGAAGGAAGGGGGCCGGGTTGCCCTAGTGAGAGGTAGCAGTAAGCCTCCTTCTCCAAGTTGAGCCCTTCCGGGTGCTGCTTCTACTACCTGCCGGGATCCAGGACGGTGTATTAGGGATGCGACCCCCCAGCATTCTTAGCCAACAGGGGTGGCATTCTGGGAGAAGAAATCCAAAAACATTAATCTGCAGAATTCAACTCAGTGAAGGATTTTCCTAGCTAGACCCACATTGCAGAAAGGGAAAACCGAAGTCTTTGGGGTGCAGACAGGCTGCATTGGGGAAGGGGTCCCGTTTTAGCAGCAGCCTTCCTGATCTGGCGCAGAACCCCAAGAGATAACATAACATAATAATAGAGTTGGAAGGGACCTTGGGACCTTCTATTCTATTCTATTCTATTCTATTCTATTCTATTCTATTCTATTCTATTCTATTCTATTTATATAATATAACATATGATATAACAACAGAGTTGGAAGGGACCTTGGAGGACTTCTAGTCCAACCCCCTGCCCAGGCAGGAAACCCTACACCATCTCAGTCAGATGGTTATCCAACTTTTTCCTAAAAACTTCCAGTGTTGGAGCAGTCACAACTTCTGCAGGCAAGTTGTTCCACTTATTAATTGTTCTTTCAGGAAATTTCTCCTAAGTTGCTTCTTTCCTTGATCAGTTTCCACCCATTGCTTCTTGTTCTACCCTCAGGTGCTTTGGAGAACAGCCCGACTCCCTCTTCTTTGTGGCAACCCCTGAGATATTGGAAGACTGCTATCATGTCTCCCCTAGTCCTTCTTTTTATTAAACTAGACATACCCAGTTCCTGCAACCGTTCTTCCTATGTTTTAGCCTCCAGTCCCCTAATCATCTTTGTTGCTCTTCTCTGCGCTCTTTCTAGAGTCTCAACATCCTTTTTACATCGTGGCGACCAAAACTGGATGCATTTTTCCAAGTGTGGCCTTACCAAGGCATTATAAAGTGGTATTAACACTTCACGTGATCTTGATTCTATCCCTCTGTTGATGCAGCTGATCCTGCTGAGCTCCTTCCCGCACCCAGACCGAGCCTCTCACTCCTTTCTCCCCCTTTCCACAGGTCCCCGGAAGTGGAGGCTGCGAGGCTGAGTCACCCCCAAACAGGACGCGCAGAGCGAGCTGGGCCTGGCAAGGAGCCCAGTGCCCTGCTGTCTTCGGTCTGTTCACAACCCCGGGAGCTTTGCCCGCAGCTGCAGCTGCCCGGTTGCACAAGCCACTCCCGCTGATGCAACCGGCGGCTTTTCGCAAAAGCTGCCTCTGCTTCCCAACGCCCAGCGTGGCACGCTGGCCTTTGCCACCTGCTAGGTTGCAAAACTTCCCACCAATGAAGAGGAAAATCTCTGTAGCTCAGGGTTGAAATGAGAGGCCCCCGATACTCTCTGAGCTTGCCTGTTTTCTTGAAGACGTTTCATGACCTCACTAGGGAACATCATGTGCTAGAAGGGAATGGGGTGTGTTGGAGGAGGAGGAGGACTGTGGGGGTCCCTGGTGCCCTCTGAACTTGGTGGTTTTCTTGCAGATATTACCCAACTAGTGAATATCATCAAGGCAGGAAGGGAATGAGGTTTGCAGAGAGGAGGAGGAGGGAGAGGAGGAGGAAGAGGAAGAGGAGGAGGAGAACTGAAGGGGATCCTTGGTGCTCTCTGAGCTTGATTGTTTTCTTAGAATAGAATAGAATAGAATAGAATTTTTATTGGCCAAGTGTGATTGGACGCACAAGGAATTTGTCTTGGTGCATATGCTCTCAGTGTACATAAAAGAAAAGATACCTTCATCAAGGTACGACATTTACAACACAATTGATGGTCAATATATCAATATAAATCATAAGGATTGCCAGCAACAAGTTATAGTCATACAGTCATAAGTGGAAAGAGATTGGTGATGGGAACGATGAGAAGATTAATAGTAGTGCAGATTCAGTAAATAGTCTGACAGTGTTGAGGGAATTATTTGTTTAGCAGAGTGATGGCCTTCGGGAAAAAACTGTTCTTGTGTCTAGTTGTTCTGGTGTGCAGTGCTCTATAGCGTCGTTTTGAGGGTAGGAGTTGAAACAGTTTATGTCCAGGATGTGAGGGGTCTGTAAATATTTTCACAGCCCTCTTCTTGATTCGTGCAGTATACAGGTCCTCAATGGAAGGCAGGTTGGTAGCAATTATTTTTTCTGCAGTTCTAATTATCCTCTGAAGTCTGTGTCTTTCTTGTTGGGTTGCAGAACCGAACCAGACAGTTATAGAGGTGCAGATTTTCTTGAAGACATTTCATTACCCAACTAGGTAACATCATCAGTGCTAGAAGGAAGGAGGGTGAGAAGAAGGGGGAGGAGGAGGAAGAGGAGGAGGAGGACTGTGGGGTTCATTGTGCTCTCTGAGCTGGGTGGTTTTCTTGCAGACGTTTCATAACCAAACTAGGGAACATCATCAGTGCTAGAAGGGAGTGTTGATTACAGAGTGGAGGAGAATGGGGAGAAGAAGTTTACAGAAAGGAGGAGGAGGCCTTGTGGGGGTCCTTGGTGCTCTCTGAGCTTGGATGTTTCCTTGCAGACATTTCATGACCCAACTAGGGAACATCATCAGTGCTAGACCTTCCCACATCCCTCTGTCCCACCTCAGGACTCTCGGGCCCTCTGGGAGGGGGAGCTGGGCAGAAAAGACGTGACCAGCTTAAACTTGGCCGAACCCCGGATTTTCTCTAACGCTGTGTTAAGTCTCCAAAGCAAGGTGGCTGGCTGGTGTGTGCTCTCTCCCACACACACACACACAACCACACGCACACACTCACAACCACACAGAGCATTCTCCACGGGCCAGCTGGGGAATTGGGCAACAGGAAGACCACAGGAAACAGCTGCAGCCCTTTCCAAAATTAACTGGAAGAATTGACAGCAGGCAGGTTTGAAATCAGCCTGGGTTGAATGTTTATCTATCTATCTATCTATCTATCTATCTATCTATCTATCTATCTATCTATCTATCTATCTATCTATCTATCTATCTATCTATCTATCTATCTATCTATCATGTCTGTCTATCTATCTATCTATCTATCTATCTATCTATCTATCTATCTATCTATCTATCTATCTATCTATCTATCATATCTGTCCTTGTCTATCTATCTATCTCTATCTATCTATTTATTCTATCTCTATCTATTCTATCTCTTTCTATCATCTATCTATCTATCTATCTATCTATCTATCTATCTATCTATCTATCTATCTATCTATCTATCTATCTATCTATCTATCTATCTATCTAAAGTTATATATCTATTTTTCTTTCTTTCTTTCTATCTATCTATCTATCTATCTATCTATCTATCTATCTATCTATCTATTTTTCTATCTATCTATCATCGATCTATATCTATCTATCTATCTATCTATCTATCTATCTATCTATCTATCTATCTATTTTTCTATCATCTATCTATCTATCTATCTATCTATCTATCTATCTATCTATTTATCTATCTATCATCTATCTAAAGTTATATATCTATTTTTCTATCTATCTATCTATCTATCTATCTATCTATCTATCTATCTATCTATCTATCTATCTATCTATCTATCTATCTATCTATCTATCTATCTATCTGTCTGTCTATCATCTATATCTATCTATCTATCTATCTATCTATCTATCTATCTATCTATCTATCTATCTATCTATCTATCTATCTATCTATCTATCTATCTATCTATCTATCTATCTATCTGTCTGCTGGCTTTCTTTGTCTGCATACCAGCTGGGCCTTTTCTGCTCTGAACAACGACCCAGGGGCAGCCTCCCCTCCTCTGAACCCGCTCTGCAAAGAAGGCCAAAGGACTTTACTCAAATAGAGCTGGAAGAGACCTTGGGGTCATCTAGTCCAACCCCCTTTCTCAAGCAGGAAATCATATAGTATACATTTCAGACAAATGGCTGTCCAGTCTCTTCTTAAAAATCTCCAGTGAGATTTTTCTCCACTGAGAGCATATGCACCAAGACAAATTCCTTGTGTGTCCAATCACACTTGGCCAATAAAAATTCTATTCTATTCTATTCTATTCTATTCTATTCTATTCTATTCTATTCTATTCTATTCTATTCTATTCTATTAAGTGATTCAGTACCCACAATTTCTGGTGGCAAGTTGCTTCTCTCCTTGGTTCGTTTCCATCCGTTGTTTCTTGTCCTGCCCTCTGGTGCTTTGGATAATAGATTGACCCCCTCCTCTTTGTGGTAGCCCCTCAAATACTGAAAGACTGCTATTATGGCCCCCTTAGTCCTTCTATTTTTCTAAACTGGCCAAACCCAAATCCTGCAACCGTATCTTCGTATGTTTTAGCCTCTGAGCCTTTGATCCTCTTAGTTGCTCTTCTCTGCACTTTTTCCAAAGTCTCAACATCTTTTTTTGTAATGTGGGGACCAAAACTGGATGCAGGATTCCAGGTGTAGCTTTTATAAAGGCTTTATAAAGCGGTATTAAAACTTAATGTGATTTGGATTCTATGCCTCTTTTTATACAACCAAGGATTATATTCGCTTTTTTGCCTTCCACTGCACGTTGCTGGCTCATATTTAAGGAGAGGCATATTTCTTTAAATATATTTGATATATATTTATATATATATTATAATATAGAATATATAATGTAGAAATATATGTAAGGAAACCCTCCTTGCACTTCTCTCCCTCCCCTGGCAAAACTCTCTTGGGGTGCATTATGAAGAAAGAGGCTGCTATTTTCTTTTCCCTGAGAACTGGGGCCTTCTATAATGTCTTCTATAATTGATGGACTTAAGTCTAATTAAGTCACTTAAGAATATAATTCTGCCCGTGTTTACTCAGCAGTCGGTCCCTCGTGTAGCAACCAACTTTCCTTCTTCCTAAGCAATTAAAGTTTTGTGTGCAGAAGAGGATGGGTGAAGTACAGCTAGTACTTGACTTATGACCACAGCTGAGTTCCAAATTTCTCCTGCTAAGTGAGACATTTGTTAAATGAGTTTCTTTTGCCTCATTTCTTGCCAGAGATGTTGTGAATCACTGGAAGTTGAGAATAGAATAGAATAGAATAGAATAGAATAGAATAGAATAGAATAGAATAGAATAGAATAGAATAGAATAGAGAATGAAAGAGAAGAGAAGAGAAGAGAAGAGAAGAGAAGAGGGAATGGAATAGAATAGAATAGAATAGAATAGAATAGAATAGAATAGAATAGAATAGAATAGATAGAATAGAATAGAATAGAGAATGAAATGGAATGGAAGAGAAGAAGAGAGAGAGAAGAGAAGAGAGAGAGAGAGAGAAGAGAATAGAATGGAATGGAATGGAATAGAATAGAATAGATTAGAATAGAATAGAGAATAGAATAGAATAGAATAGAATAGAATAGAATAGAATAGAATAGAATAGAATAGAATAGAATAGAATAGAATAGAATAGAATAGAATAGAGAATGAAATGGAATGGAAGAGAAGAGAAGAGAAGAGAAGAGAAGAGAAGAGAAGAGAAGAGAAGAGAAGAGGGAATGGAATGGAATGGAATAGAATAGAATAGAATAGAATAGAATAGAATAGAATAGAATAGAATAGAATAGAATAGAATAGAGAATGAAATGGAATGGAATGGAATGGAAGAGAAGAAAAGAGAAGAGAAGAGAAGAGGGAATAGAATAGAATAGAATAGAATAGAATACAATAGAATAGAATAGAATAGAATAGAATAGAATAGAATAGAATAGAATAGAATAGAATAGAATAGGAGTGGAGTGGAACGGAACGGAACGGAACAGAACAGGACAGAACAGAACAGAACAGAACAGAACAGAACAGAATAGAATAGAATAGAATAGAATAGAATAGAATAGAATAGAATGGAATGGAATAGAATATGCAATGGAATGCAATAGAATGCAATAGAATGGACTGGACTGGACGACTGGAATAGAATAGAATAGAATAGAATAGAATAGAATAGGGAATGGAACGGAACGGAACGGAACGGAACGGAACAGAACAGAACAGAATAGAATAGAAATAATAGGGTAGGGTAGGGTAGGGTAAGGGAGGAGAGGAGAGAAGAGAAGAGGAAGGGAAGGGGAGGGGAGAAGAGAAGAGAAGAGAAGAGAAGAGAAGAGAAGAGAAGAGAAGAGAAGAGAAGAGAAGAGAAGAGAAGAGAAGAGAAGAGATCTTGTAGGTCGTCTAGTCCAACCCCCCACAAGTAGGAGACCCCACAACATCCCATCCTATCCTATCCTATCCTATCCTATCCTATCCTGACAGATGGCAGTCCAGTCTCTTCTTGAAAAACCTCCATTGATGAAAGCACCCACAACTTCTTGAGGCAAGCAGTTCCACTGGTTAATTGGTTAATTCACTGTCAGGAAGTTTCTCCTTAATTCCAGGTTGCTTCTCTCCTTAATTAGTTTCCAACCATTGCTTCTGTGAACTGTTGTTAATTGAGGACTACCTGTACAGGTTATAGGTAGTCCTCAACTTACAACCATTTGTTTAGTGACCATTCAAAGTTGCAACAGCGCTGCACACTTTTCACACTTACGACCATTGCTGGACCCCCGCAGTCACGTGATCAAAACTCACACATTTGGCAATTGACTCATATTTACGACGGTCGCAGTGTCCCGGGGTCACGTGATCCCCTTTGGTGACCTCCTGACCAGCAAAGTCAGCGGGGAAGCCCGCCTCACTGAACGACCGTGTGACTAACTTCACAACTGCACTGATTCGCTTAACGACGGTGGCAGGAAAGGTCGTAAAATCAGGTCAGAATTCACCGGACAAGCTCCTCGCTTAGCAACCGTCATTCAGGTCTCCGCCATCGTCGTAACGCCGAGGACTCCCTGCTTACCAGATTCAGTGCAGATGCGCCGCCTCCGATTTGACCCATCCCGAACTCGCGTTTTCCAACCTGGAGTTTAGCAACTCGGGAGATGCAACGTGTTGAAATGGGAGGCAGCTGTTTTTGTTTTTGTGCGATTGTGGCTGTTGTTTCAGGGCAGGGCTTAGCACGCCGTATTGATCAAGGAGGCCTTCCTGTGTGAAAAGAAACAGCAGCAACAGCTGGAAAAAGGAACCTGAACAACAGTAAAAAAAACAACAACAACAACTGCAGGATTCACAGGGACTCAATGCCAAACGTTTGCCAGAAAAGGATCTCTGACCCAAAGCCCACTGCAACTACATAGCAAAAAAGGCTCTAAGAGTTGTAAACCTAATCTTGCGTAGCTTCTTTTCCAAAAACACCCCACTACTAACCAGAGCATATAAAACATTTGCTAGACCAATTCTAGAATACAGCTCGCCTGTCTGGAACCTTCACCACATCTCTGACATCAATACAATTGAACGTGTCCAGAAATATTTTACAAGAAGAGTTCTCCATTCCTCTGAAAACAATAAAATACCCTATCCCACCAGACTTGAAATCCTAGGCTTGGAAAACTTGGAACTCCGTCGCCTTCGACAAGACCTAAGTTTAACTCACAGAATCATCTATTGTAATGTCCTTCCTGTTAAAGACTACTTCAGCTTTAATTGCAATACTACTAGAGCAACTAATAGATTTAAACTTAATGTCAACCGCTTTAATCTAGATTGCAGAAAATATGACTTCTGTAACAGAATCATCAGTGCTTGGAACACTTTACCTGACTCTGTGGTCTCTTCCCATAATCCCAAAAGCTTTAACCAAAAACTTTCCACTTTTGACCTCACCCCTTTCCTAAGAGGACCATAAGGGGCGTGCATAAGCGCACAAACGTGCTTACCGTTCCTGTCCTATTGTTTTTCTTTTCTTCTTCCTATATACATATATGCTTATACCTCCTTATATTTACTCATATACGTGTTTATATATTATATAATCTTTTGTATGATACCTACATATATTGTTGTGACAAAATAAATAAATAAAATAAATAAATAAATAATCCCCTCCCTTGTAATTTAGCCAAGAAAAGCTACAAAAGCAACTGCCCCCCTCACCCATCGGAATCAGAATAAAACTGGAAGGGACCTTGAAGGTCATCCAGTCCAACCCGCTGCTCATGTAGGAGACCCTACACTATTTCTGACAAATGGCAGTCCCTGGACAATTACTTTTTTTAATCCATGTATTAATTAATACTCTTTGGAACGGTTGTGATGACTGAAACCCAAACTAGGTAAGCTCTGATGATGTTAGCAGAATAAAAGAATTGGAAGGGACCTTGGAGGTCTTCTAGCCCAACCCTCTGCTTAAAAAAGGAGACGACACCATTCCAGACAGATAGATGTCTGGTTTCTTCTTAAAAACCTGCAGCGATGAAGCACCCACCACATCTGGTGGCGAGCAGTTCCACTGGTTAATTCTCCTATTAGGAATTATTATTAGGAATCCTCCTTAATTCCAGGTTGCTCCTCTCCTTGGTTAGTTTTTACCGTTGATCAATTTTATTGTTAAAAACTCGATAGCGCTTTTAACATTTTCCTTCTTTTGCTCTTTGATTTTAAGCTGCCCAGAGTCAAGATTCTGCAACATCATCCTGGGCCATGTATATTGACTTTCATTTGTGTAAAACAAAATAATTATAATATCTTTCTTTTTTTTTTTTTTAAATGCATTAGGAATATCTTTCTGGGTCTTCCCCCGAAGATTTCTCTTCTTCCCGACTTGCTCTGTGTCCAAACTCGCGTGTGGCCGGCTGGCTAAGCTGTGGGAGGGAGAGCGAGGACTCATGAGCTGCTTGCAAGGCAGCAGCTGTGCGGCACTGCACACACCCAGAATGTGCAAGGGGGGTGTGTGGGTGTGTTTGCTCACCCACTGGGGTGTGTGGAGAGAGGGGGGGGGAGTGGAGAGTCATGTTTAGATAAGTACAGCCCTGCCAAAAGGAGGAGGCAGGCCGCAGACAAGCTGGCGCCTCGGTACACCTGGGGAAGCTCAGGTTAAATGCGGTACACATTCCAGAGCTGCGCATACAGCTGATTGAAACATTAACAAACAGGCCAGCCGAGCCAGGCTCCAGATGGGCTGGGTGGGAGCCAGAGGTGTTGGGGAGGGGGAGGGGAGGGAGGAGGGGAGGGAGGGGAAGCCCAGGGATGAGCAGCAAACATCACCAACCTATGCGCTGGCTATGCGCTGTCTCCATTCTGTGCTCCAGACTCTGGAGATTGTACACGCGCAGAGACGCACAGATCCAGCCATCAAAAGGGTCTTTTCTGAGAGAGAGGGGGAGGAAAAATGATCCACAAGCAGAATGATTGAATAACGGTTGGAAGGGACCTCGGAGGTCTTCTAGTCCAACCCTCTGCTCAAGCAGGAGAACCTTACAGGATTACCGAATAACAAGAGTTGGAAGGGACCTTGGAGGTCTTCTAGTCCAGCCCCCTGCTCAAGCAGGAAACCTTATACCATTCCAGACAAATGGTTAGCCAATCTCTTCTTAAAAACTTCCAGTGTTGGAGCATTCACAACTTCTGCAGGCAACTTTTGTTCCACTAATTAACTCCAGATCCTCAACGGAACCTGGTTTAAGCTCACGACTTCTGAAATTCTGTTCCACCGGTTAATTGCCCTCACTGTTAGAAAGTTTCTCCTTAGTTCTAGGTTGCTTCTCCCCTTCGTGAGTGTCCAGCCATTGCTTCTTGTCCTGCCTTCAGGTCTTTTGGAGCAGGGGTCTCCAACCTTGGCAACTTTAAGCCTGGCGGACTTCAACTCCCAGAATTCCCAAGCCAGCCAACCCGCATCTCAGCCAGCAAAGCAGGGGAATTCTGGGAGTTGAAAGTCCGCCAGGCTTAAAGTTGCCAAGGTTGGAGACCCCTGCTTTGGAGAATAGGTGGACCCCCTCCTCTATGACAGCCCCTTAAATCAGAATAGAATAGAATAGAATAGAATATGAAAGGAACAGAATAGAATAGAATAGAATAGAATAGAATTCTTTATTGGCCAAATGTGATTGGACACACAAGGAATTTGCTTGGCTGGATCTTTCCAACCAAATGATGCACATGGAGCCATGTGTGAGGTCTCATGTTCTGCAATGGGTCAGAAGACCTGTGGTGGGTCAGAAAAGTCAGCTTAGACACCCCCCACCCACCCATCCCGATCAACAGTCTGGCCAGAAAAAGCAAAGTCTTCGTTTTGGGTTAGCTTAGCTCTCGGTGTCTTCTTCACGGAAGCAAACATGTGGTTCTTTTGGAGCCAGCATGGAAGTGTCTTCTACATGGCCATCAGCCGTTATGATGGTCCCACATCTCAGGTTGCTCTGCACCCTGGGCATGTCTTTCGGGTCTCCCACTCAAAATAGGAGACTGGTGTAGCGGTTAGGAAGTTGGACTAGGAGAGGCAGAATTGGGGTCACCACACAATCTCTCAGCTCAACTGCAGATAACAGATGTTCATGGAACCTGGTTTAAGCTCTAGAACAGGGGTCTGCAAACTTGGCTCTTTGATGACGTGTGGACCTCAACTCCCAGATTTCCTAAGCCAGCAAGGATAGGTAGTCCTCTAACAAGGAGTAGGTAGTCCTTACAATAATTTCTTTAATGACTGTTCAAAGTTATATCAATGGAATAGAAGTTGCCTTCAGAAGTTGTGGGAGCTTCATCACTGGAAGCTTTCAAGAGACTGAACCTGTCTTGAAAGACTGTCAGAAATGATATAAGATCTCCTGCTTGAACAGGGGGTTGGACTAGAGGACCTCCAAGGTCCCTTCCAACTCTCTTAATCCTGCAACCGTTTCACGTTTTAGTCTCCAGGACTTTAATCATCTTAGTTACTCTTCTCTGCAAACCTCCTAGGTCTCGTAATCCCAACTCCGTTCTTCTCCAGCTCTGCTCCACGTGGTAAAAACTCTGCCCCCAGCTTAGCAGCTGCACAACCAATTTACACAGCGGGTGCGTGTCTTCTCCACCTCTAGGGACTGGCAGGGACTGGTTCCTTCCCACTCAAGCGGCAGCATTACTCACAAACCCTGGAGGACACAATCCGAACCCACCCAGTTTCTGCAGAAAGTCACTCCCATTGGCAGGCGGATTCTGCCGGCACCACAGGGCGCTGCGCCCAGGAACCCCCAAAAAGGCACCAGGTTGCCTTTGGGGCTTCAGCCTCAGTTTCCCAGAGTTGCAATGGGAAGAAGAGGAAAGGTTGCAAGGGGAAAAGTAGATATGTGACATTAAAATGAGCCGGAAACTTTCTAAAATTTTGCCAGCTGGAACTGGCTTACCCGGCTGGCAGGTTTAGTAGGAAGCTCTTTGGAGCAGGGGTCTCCAACCTTGGCCACTTTTAAGACTTGTGGACTTCAACTCCCAGAATCCCTCAGCCAGCAACTCCACAAGTCTTAAAAGTGGCCAAGGTTGGAGACCCCTGCTTTGGAATGAATACAGGTAGTTCTTAACTTACGACCGTAACTGAGCCCCCAATTTCTGTTGTGAAGTAAGTTTTGCTCCGTTCTATGACTTTTCTTGCCAGTCTTTTTAAGTGTTTCACAGAAGTTTAGTTAGTAACACGGCTTGTTAAGTGAATCTGGAAACATCGCGTATGTGACACCTCCCCCCAAGACATCGCAACCGTCGTAAATGTGAGTCAGTTGCCAAAATTGTCTGAATTTTGGTCATGTGACCGTGGGGATGCTGCAATGGTCGTGAAGTGTGAAAAAATGTCATTGATCACTTTTTTTAAGGGATATTTAACTTTGGTTGGATTGTTGTACAGTCGTGGCCAAAATTGTGGAAACCTTTTGGGGAAAAGTGTATTTTTGAGGTTTGATGGCCAATAACACCACTTTTTTTTTTGGAGTTTCAAGATAATCCTATTCCACTGCTGGAATGGCCTGGGAATAGCCCAAACCTTAACCCAATTGAAAATCGATGGAGCAGACTAAAGAAATTGGTTAGTCGGAAGCGACCCAGCAATAAAACCCAGTTAATAGAAGCCATCATTTAATCTTGGTTTCACATTAGAAAAGCTGCAGAACTCAAAAGACTTGGTTCACTCCATGGGAAGACGTTGTAAGGCCATAATTCATGCTAAAGGTTACCCAATTAAGTATTAACTGACATGGTGGTAATTTTTGTATATCTCGTTTTTTCTACGTGTTTCACTTTTCTTTTTATACTGTAACTGCTATTCTAGGAGCAAATCCTTCATAAAAGCTATTGCATTACATTCTTAATTAAATTAACTTTCCATTGATATATAATTTTTATGGTACTACTGCAAAAAAAAAGTGGTGTCATTAGCTAGTTTTAGAAAATACACTTTTCCCAAAAGGTTTCCAACGATTTTGGCCACTACTGTAAGTCAAGGGCTACATGATCTTTGGTGGGTCTGAATTTCCCAATTGTGAAAGCCAACAGAACAAGCCAGCATTCTGAAGTTATAAGGGGCTGCATCTGTTGGAGATTGCGCAACCATTTGCGATGAGCAGAGCATCTCTGCACTGGGTTGGGCTAGAAGACCTCTAAGGTCCCTTCAGCCCTAGAATTTGGATTCTCCTGCCAACTAATCTTTCAGGCACCATCGCTAAGAGAGGTTTTATCTCTCAGCCTTTTTACCAGACTGGTATATCCTATGTATCCTAGGGCTGGAAGGGACCTTGGAGATCATCTAGTCCAACCCCCTGCTCAAAGCAGACCATCTATCATCCCGGCAAGCGCTTTTTCATTCCCAACCTGGGTGGAGACAAACTTTAGCCTCATCTCTTCACTCAGGCATTTCACGTAAAACACACTCTTCTGTCACTTTAAACTTGTGGATTTTTAAACAGTTGCTGGCTGGGGAATTCTGGGAGTTGAAGTCCACAAAGCAGCCATGCTTGAGAAATGCTGCTCTAAACTGTGATTGACGGCCACCCTTGGCCTAGGATTGGTGGGGTTTCCACTATTCTGGGATTTGAATTCTGGGAGTTGAAGTCCACAAGTCTGAAAGCGGCCAAGTTTGAAGACCTGATTTAGGCTGTGACATCAAACCCAAGATTCCCCTAACCAGCATAGCTTGGATCTGGGGGAATCCCCAAGCCCCCCTCCCCCCACAACCAACATAGTTGGGGTCTGGGGTGGGTCTCCCCAACACCCACCCATTCCCTCCTCCCATCCTCAATGAAATGACACTACAAAAAGCCTTTTTCACAGCACATAATGCATTTGATTCCCTAACAATAGCAAAACAACAGTAGAAAAATATTCTCAGAAATAAGGAGCATTGTAATATACAATACAGTCAATTCTCAGAAAACTGAGAAATATTCGCATCGGGTATTTAAGTCCCTGCTTTTAAAGAAAGCAGAAAAGGAAAAAAAAAAGGCACGGTCCCATCAAGACGTTAAAAAGAGATGCGGGATGGTACTATTTTGAGTCCAAGTCTAGCAAGTCGGTCCCATCTGGGATTAAAAGCACCGGAGCGACGGACAAGGATTCCCCGTCGTGTCTTGACCTCCCAAAAACCCAGTTTTCATCTTGCCATCCAGCGAAGGAAATGGGGTAGAGGCAGACAGACATCATCACCAACCACATCACCACCGAAGCGCCCCACTTTCCCAGCCATTGGAGGGATATAAGGAAGGCGTTTCACAAACGGATCTTCCGGCAGGCTTCTTCAGCGGCACAAGATCCGGTCGTCCGAGCTAACGCAAGCAGGCTGTTTTGAAAGACAAAATTAAAAGCAAAGGGTTAAAAGAGAAAAAATTAGCAGTTGTGCTGCCATCCGCCCCTTCCCCCACCCCGAAGGCAAAAAAAAGGTGAATTAATTGTATGGTTTCGGTGGTCAAAAAGAGGAACAGAAAAGATGGTGACACCAGCTTGCAGATGCCACAAGAGTGAGGTCAACAGCCAGTTCAAGAATGTTGTGAAACTCGGAAGCTGACATACCCCTAAAAGCAGCTGTTTAATCTAGAGAGTTTTCTTTTCTTGCAACTGGTTTATTCCGAAAATCCACACAAAATAAATAAATAAATAAAATGCCCATTCGGCCAGAATTCGACAGCAGAGGCTCTTGGACTGGCATAATTGAAAGATTCCTTCATATCGTCATTATATTAAAAAACAACAACCAAATAAACAATTTATAATGGGGTAGGGCAGTGATCACCAACCAGTGGTCCGTGAGAAAATTATGGTGGTCCGCAGAAAAATTGTTTGCATTTTTTATATTGCACTAAATACTATTTATCTTTTTTAAAAAATTCATATTAGTCGTCCGTGGGATTTAAAATTAGGAATTTAGTGGTCCCCGAGGTCCGAAAGGTTGGTGACCCCTGGGGTAAGGGATGGACAGCTGTGTATACATGCAAATCCTCAACCTACAACCACAATGGAGGGTAATATTTCGGATGCTAAGTTGAGACATTGGCTAAGTGAGTTTCGCCCCGTTTTACGAACTTCCTTGCCACCGCTGTTAAGTGAATCGCCGCAGTCACTAAGTGAGTAACCCGGTTGTTAAGTGAATCTGGCTTCCCAGTGGACTTTGCTTGTCGGAAGATCGCAAAAGGGGGATCACGTGACCCTAGGACACGGCAACGGTCATAAGTAGGAGTCAGTTGCCAAGCGGCTGGATTTTGATCGGGCGACTACGGGGACGCCGCAACGGTTGTTAAGTGTGAAAAACGGTCATAAGTCACATTTTCAGTGCCATTGTAACTTTGAATGGTCATTAAATGAACAGTGACTACCTGTAAACAAATCTGGGTATATAATGGAGGAGAGAAAGGAGATGAACAGCTGTAAACTTTGTACAAAAAGAATGGAGTTCTAGAAAAAGTATATTTTATATAAAAGTATCAGGAACTTTTTTTTTTAAAAAAAATCCTTCCTCCATCTGCGAACACTGCAAAAAAAGTGAAGGCCGACAACCTTGGACAGATTTGGAAAGGGGGGATACAATTCAGAAAGCACCTAGAGCAGGGGTCTCCAACCTTAGAAACTTTAAGACCTGTGCAATTCTGGGAGTTGAAGTCTACAGATCTTAAAGTTGAAGTCCACAGGTCTTAAAGTTGCCAAGGTTGGAGACCCCTGACCTAGAGAATTATAGAGAAATCGTTTCTAATCTCAAGATCCTAAAAGTGATTTTTTTTCTCTTCTTCTTCTAAGAATCCAGAGACAGGATGGCGCCTCCAATTCTACTGAAAAGCAAAAACCTTCCAAGCTGTCTTGTTAGAGAAGTGTTATCACTGCAAAACGGGGCACCAGATTCCGCTGGATTTGCTGCAACGATCAAAATTCAGCAAAATTTCCTTTCTACATTCTAACAAAAGCTTGAGCAGACTTCAAAAAACTGGCCTGGCCAACCAGTTGCTGGCATGCCCTGCAGTCAACGGGGGTGGGGGGGACGGACCTCAATGCCCACCAGAAGGGCTGGCAAGGTGGTGAGAATTTCCCCTTGGATAACTCATGCTTCCCAAGCAAAATTCCTGTTCTGTGGGTCGTGAATTTATTTGGAGAAGGGCAGGAGATTCCCAGGCCAGCAATGGGAACACACAACTGGCAAAAGTCTACAACAAACCGCTGCGGAGGCTGGCAGTGCCCTTGGAAGAAACTTAGGCACTGGGGTGGGGTGGCAGACAGGACGCAAACCCCCCCACATAGAGCCCTGATTGCGCAATCTGGGCACGGGGAGCAGACGGGCATGAACCTCACGGACCATTGCTGCGCGATCTGGGCACATAGGGCAGATGGGCACATAGGGCAGATGGGCACAAATCCTAGTTTATTGCTGGGCGCAGGGGGAGCAGATGGGCACGAACTTCACGGAGCCCTGGCTGCGCCATCTGGGCGCATGGGACAGATGGGCAAGAACTCCACCGACCATTCCTGCACGATCTGGGCGCATGGGGCAGATGGGCACAAATCCCACAGACTATTGCTGCGCGATCTGGGCGCGGGAGCAGATGGGCACGAACTCCACGGACCATTGCTGCACAATCTGGGCACATGGGGCAGATGGGCACAAGCCCCACGGCCTATTGCTGCGCGATCTGGGCGCATGGGGCAGATGGGCACAAATCCCACAGACTATTGCTGCGCGATCTGGGCGCGGGGAGCAGATGGGCACGAACCCCACGGAGCCCTGGCTGCGCGATCTGGGCGCGGGGGGGGGCAGATGGGCACGGACCCCACGTTGCGCGCGCCCTGCTCTTCTCTCCGGGAGGGGGGAAAGGCTCACCTCGGCTCCTCCGGCCGGCTCGTCCACGCCCCGCGGAGGGGGCGCCCCGGTACCCAGTGGGTCCTGCAGCTCGAGCTGGAGATCCCAAATGTAATCGATCACGTGCTGGAGGATCTCCACTTTGGAGACGCGGCGATGGCGAGGTAAGGTGGGCACCAGCGCGGCCAGGCGCGAGTAGCAGCCTTTCATGTCCAGTAGCAGCGAGGCAGCGGCGGCAGCGGCCGCTTGATCCGGGCCGAGGGGCAAACCCCGGGAAGAGGGGCTGCCCACGCGGGACAACGACACGCTCTGCTCCGAGAGACACCGCGGCAAAGGGTCGCCCCCCGCGCCCTTGAGAGAGCAGCTAGGGCCGGGGGAGACGGCGGAGGCGGCGGGGATCACCTTCATGGCCGGGAGACACCAACGGACGCAACTCCGAGGACAGAACTCGAGCACAGAACCCCAACCACCCGTCTAACGCAGCCGCGAGTGGCGCTCCGGCGGCGGAGAGCCGGCTTTTATAGCCTTCGGAGCGGTGGGGCGGAGCCTCGCGGCTGCCGGTCAACCAATGAGAAAGAGAGGGGCGCGGCTTCCCGCTCTCACGCTTTCATTGATGGGACTGGCGTTCCCGGGACTTTTTTTTTGCAAACGCGGGTTTCGCCCCCTCTGCTGGTCGTGGGGAGGCGGGACGGGGGGGGGGAAAGGGGGGATCGGGGCCAGGTGCAGGTGGAGGGCGCCCCGGGACACGTTGTCGGGAGTGGGGGAGGGGAAGGGAAGGAAGGTTGGAGGGAGTTGATGGACAGTTTTGACTCTTCTCCCTCCGCCTCCCCGTCGCCGCGACCCGCAGGGACGGAAACAAACGTGTGTCTGAACATTCCTTTTCTCGCCTCCTCCTTCCGCACCTCCAGGCTTCCCTTCCCCTCCCCCCCCGGCCGGCAAATGTAGTGGGGAGGGGGCGCGCATTGAAGAATTCAGCCCGGCGATGTTCCGGAGGAATTTTGCTTTGACATCTTTATGCCGGAATCTGCTCATGTTGGGTGGTGGACTACAAAACCTATGCCTTCCACTCAGCCGGCTGCCAGTGAGGGATTGCTGGATCTGTGTCTCTCGAAGCATCAGGAGGACGCGAGGTTAAGGAACGGCGCTACCTAGATGGGGGGTGGGGGTTCTTTACACACACACACACACCCCACTTTCCTGGGGGCATCCTTAAGATTCATATTGACTGTTCCCTATGACTATCATTAAAAGTTGTAAGTGTTGTACCTTGATGAAGGTATCTTTTCTTTTATGTACACTGAGAGCCTATGCACCAAGACAAATTCCTTGTGTGTCCAATCACACTTGGCCAATAAAATTCTATTCTATTCTATTCTATTCTATTCTATTCTATTCTATGACTATCATTAAGTGTTGTCCCTTATGATCCTTGATGAAGGTATCTTTTCTTTTATGTACACTGAGAGCCTATGCACCAAGACAAATTCCTTGTGTGTCCAATCACACTTGGCCAATAAAATTCTATTCTATTCTATTCTATTCTATTCTATTCTATTCTATTCTATTCTATTCTATTCTATTCTATGACTATCATTAAGTGTTGTCCCTTATGATCCTTGATGAAGGTATCTTTTCTTTTATGTACACTGAGAGCATATGCACCAAGACAAATTCCTTGTGTGTCCAATCACACTTGGCCAATAAAAAATTCTATTCTATTCTATTCTATTCTATTCTATTCTATGACTATCATTAAGTGTTGTCCCTTATGATCCTTGATGAAGGTATCTTTTCTTTTATGTACACTGGGAGCATATGCACCAAGACAAATTCCTTGTGTGTCCAATCATACTTGACCAATAAAGAATTCTATTCTGTTCAACGCCTTCCTCCCCCACCCCACCCCGGGGGGAAAAAACTGTGGCACTGGACAATGACAAGCCAGCATCTAATCTTCACTTCATGTAGTTGGGCTTGTTGTCTGAATGGAGTCACGGAATGCGGTCCTGGAGAATTTGGTTTCCTGGCTCCAGCAACCTAACACTATAGGAAAGGTTTTATTTATTATTATTTTTATTTATTTATTTTGTCACAACATTATACATAAACACATATAATGAAAGAAAACAATAGGACAGGAACGGTAGGCACTTTTGTGCACATGCACGCCCCTTATAGTCCTCTTAGGTTCACCTTCTTGAGCAAAGGGCTGGACTAGAAAACCTCAAAGGGCCCTTCCAACTCTGTATTTCTGTAAGGGTCCCCTGCTTGAGCAGAGGGCTGGAACAGAAGACCTCAAAGGACCCTTCCAACTCTATTCTATTCTATTCTAATTCTATTCTATTCTAATTCTAATCTTGACACACCCATGTTGTCTCAAGTTCTCCTTGGCAGGAATCTTGTCAAGGTGAATTCAATCACCATGTGTGTGTGTGTTGTGCATTTTATGTGTTATTTACTGTGTTTGTGTGTCATTTGAACTGTTGCGAGTGTTCTCTGTGTGTTTTGTCTGTGCCATTTACTGCTTTGCCTTTCCATGTTCTTTATTGCTTTAGCGCGGGTCATTTACTTAATGGGCTTTGTGCGCGTTATGTACTCTCATACAGTGTTTGGTTTGTGTATCCTTGTATTAGATTATATTTCATAGAACGGTCGAACTGGCATCCACGTTTACTTTGAACGGGGGGAGTGGGGAGGGGAATCCACGCGAAAAGCTTCCCACTCCATGGGCGGGGCCCCATCCCCGACCTAGTGCAGCCACAGGTAGCAAGGAGGGTCGCTGCGTGGTCTCCCTTCCCACCATCCGAATGCGACTGGGTCCTTTCGCACGTCTCCTTGCCCTCTCCCCTCCCCCAAAATATATTTCGCCTCTTGCAAAGATTTCCGCCCGCTTTACGTTCACACGACCACCAGGTCCCTGCCCTGCCCGGACCCCGACCTGGAAGGCTGCCATTTATAGCCGTTTCCCACAGCAGGCACAGCGCCCCCCGCCCCGCTTCCCGGGCCGCTTCCCTGCCTTAACAAGCCGCTCAGACCTTCAGACGCCAAGGCCCGTGACGTCACCCATTCATAAAAATCCCCAGCGCTGTCAGCTTGGCGCCTGGCGGCCGGTGCCCATGGCAACCAGAAGAGGGCGGGGCGGAGCCAGCTGAGCAGCGTCTCCGCCCACCGGGAGCTTTCATTCACCTGTCAGGCCACCCTGGGAGCCCAGAGTGGCACTTTTATCATCGCCCCCCCACTGTGGTTGTTAAGTGAAGCTACACGGTCATTAAGCGAATCTGGCCTCCCCCATTGACTTGGCTTGTCGGAAGGTCACAAAAGGGGATCATCTGAGTCCAGGACACTTCAACTGTCATAAATTCGAGTCAATTGCCCAGCGTCTGAATTTTGATCACGGAACGAGGGGGTGCTGCAACGGTCGCTAAGTGTGGAAAACAGCCATGTCCCTTTTTTCACTGCCGTTGTAAGTTGGAACGGTCACAAAATGCCTGGTTCTAAATCGAGGACTATCTGTACAGCAGTAGCTGAGGGCATAGACCTGTGCAATCTCTGGTTTATTTGTTTTTTTAATAGAAAGGATGCCGCAACTCGATGGCCTAGACCAGGGGACTCCAACCCTTGAGCTGTGACCTATTTGGAATTGGGCTGCGCAAGTGGCCAGTCCTCAGCGAGCCCTCAACTCCTGCAAATTGAGCTCTGTGTGTGTGTGCCAGGCCACCACTCAGACAAAAGTGTGTGTGTGTGTATGCAAGGGGGCTGGCCCACCGCTCGTGTGTCCCAGTTCACACCAGAACAACTAGACACAAGAACAGTTTTTTCCCGAAGGCCATCACTCTGCTAAACAAATAATTCCCTCAACACTGTCAGACTATTTACTGAATCTGCACTACTATTAATCGTCTCATCGTTCCCATCACCAATCTCTTTCCACTTATGACTGCATGACTGTAACTTGTTGCTGGCAATCCTTATGATTTATATTGATATATTGACCATCAATTGTGTTGTAAATGTTGTACCTTGATGAAGGTATCTTTTCTTTTATGTACACTGAGAGCATATGCACCAAGACAAATTCCTTGTGTGTCCAATCACACTTGGCCAATAAAATTCTATTCTATTCAATTATTCCTCTCTCCCCACCCCAGCTGGGTAGCCAGGCTGCACACTGCTGGCCTAGACTTTAGTATTTGAACATAGATCATTTTCACACAAACACACACACAAGCAGCTTACGACCATAACTGAACCCGAAAATTTCTGTTAATTTTGACACTTGTTAAATGAGGTTTATCCCCATTTTATGACCTTTCTTGCCAGGGTCGTTAAATGTGAATCCCTAAGTTAGTTACACGTTTGTTAAGCGAATCTGGCTTTCCAACTGGGTTTTGCTGGTCCGAAAGTCGCAAAAGGGGGTCACGTGATCTTGGGATACGGCAACCGTCATAACTGTGAGTCAGTCCAAACAGAGTTGGGAAAAAGGCACCACGCAGCCTGTCTGAATGCAAGACCTGGCTTGGCTTCACTGATGGGAGCCGTTGTCAGCGGTGGGATTGTTAGAATACAGGATTGCAGGCTAATTCTGCTGTCTGCCAGGGGTTCGATCCTGGCCAGCTTAACTCAGCCTTCCGTCCTTCCGAGGTCGGTAAAATGAGGACCCCGATTTTTGGGGACAAATATGCTAACTCTGTAAACCGCTTAGAGAGGGCTGGAAAGCGCTGTGAAGCAGTATAGAAGTCTACGCTGAGGGCTATTGATATTGCTAAATGCTATCTAAAGAAATGTTCTCTCTGCTTACACCCCGAATTTGAAGCAAGACCTGGTTTGGCTCAGTGACAGGAGCCATCTAGGCAGAAAGAGGCTCTCTCGGCAGACACCCCAAATTTGAAGCAAGCCCTGGCTTGGCTCACTGGCAACAGCAGTCTACGCAGAAAAAGGTTCTCCCCACTGACACCCCAAATTTTAGAGCAAGATCTGGCTTGGCTCACTAACGGGAGCCATCTAGGCAGAAAGGGGTTCTCTCAGCTGACACCCCGAATTTGAAGCAAGACCTGGCTTGGCTCAGTGGCAAGAGCAGTCTAAGCAGAAAAAGGTTCTCCCCACTGACACCCCAAATTTTAGAGCAAGATCTGGCTTGGCTCACTGGCAGGAGCCATCTAGGCAGAAAGAGGCTCTCTCGGCAGACACCCCGAATTTGAAGCAAGACCTGGCTTGGCTCAGTGGCAAGAGCAGCCTAAGCAAAAAGAGCTTCTCCCCACTGACACCCCAAATTTTAGAGCAAGATCTGGCTTGGCTCACTGGCAGGAGCCATCTAGGCAGGGAAGACGTTGTCTCGGCTGACACCACCAAATTTGACGCTCCAGAAGCCTCCCCACCCCCAAAATTTGGGGATGGTCCTTCCCGCGCCTGCCTCTCCCTCCCCCCCAACCCCTCCTCACGGCCTGGAAGGAAGGCAGGGGGGGCAGCCGTGCAGCTGTGCGGGCTATTGTCGGCGTCGGCCGGCTTGAGACGGCCAGCCCAGACAGAGCGGCTCCATCGCTGCCCTGCATTGTTCTCCGCTGCCCCGGGCGGGCGGGGTGGGAGGTGGTGGTGGGGACCGGCTGCCAAGAGCGCCGGACGCGAGCGAGGACTGCGAGGGGATCGCGAGGGCTTGGCGCACCGCTGGGAAGTTGGAGAACCGGGAGGCGGAGAGACTCCGAAGGATGCGCAGCCAGCGCCCGACTGAGCCCGGAGGAGAAAGGAAAGCGGCGTTCTCAGGAATGCGGGGACACGTGTTTGCAAGCGACCCGGGTCTGGCAGAAACGACCTGCTACTCCTCCTGCCCATCTCCAAGCAGCGGTTCCCAGCCCTACTTTAATAAAGGAGAATATTTGGAAGCCCAAGTTTGAATTAAAGGGTCCCTGGTACTGGATGAGTCATGACCCAAAGTATCCTTACTCGCACTGATGATGTTCCCTAGCTGGGTTATGAGATGTCTGCAAGAAAACAGCCAAGCTCAGAGAGTACCAAGCATCCCCCAGTCCTCCTCCTCACAAACTGCACTCCCTTCTAGTCCTGATGATGTTCCCTAACTGGGTCACGAAACATCTGCTAGAAAGCAACAAAGCTCAAAAGACCACCAGGGACCCCAGAGTTGTCCTCTTCCTCCTCTCCCTTCTAGCCCTGATGACGTTCCCTAGTTCGGGTAATGAAACGTCTACAAGAAAACAACCAGGCTCAGAGAGCACCAAGGCCCACACAGTCCTCCTCCTCCTCCTCTTCACCCCACTCCCTTCTAGCACTGATGATGTTCCCTAGTTGGGTCATGAAACATCTGCAAGAAAACCACCAGGCTCAGAGCACCAAAAGCGTTTTTCTTTCTCTACAGCCATGTTTGTCGAGCTTGGCAATTGGTAGACGGGTGGACTTCAACTTCCTTGCTGGCTGGGGAATTCTGGGAGTTGAATTCCACACCTTTTATGTTGCTAAAACTGAGCAACACAGCTCTGTTCTCTAGGCCATGGGTCTCCAACCTTGGCAACTTTAAGCCTGGCGGACTTCAACGCCCAGAATCCCCCAGCCAGCAAGGTTGGAGACCCCTGCTCTAGGCTGCTTATTGTAAAATACCAAAATCTGTGTCAAAGGTTGGCGAACTGAACTGACCTGGTATGTCAGCTCATTCCTGGACAGTTTATAGTTCGCTGGCTGTATCCTTGCCAACCTGGGATACGGCATCTCTCGGGTTAGGCGGGTCGTGTGAACGCAGCCAATTCGTTCCCCAAACTTTGGAGTTTGGGGAGCGAATGGAGGCTCGGCATCTGCGGAGGACCTGAATACCTCTTGCTTCGCAGGGAGATCAAAGATGGAAGTTCAAAAGACAGCACAGTTTTCAGGAAGGTGGAGTTTTGGAAATCGCTGCCTAAGCACCACCTGCAGCTTCAAGAAAGCACCTTCCATCTCCCAGGTGCCGCACCTGGGCCCAGGTGTGCTGCCCGCCGGTGCTTTCCTTCCAGCTGGCCCCTCCCTGCCCAAGGCAGTTTCCCATGACCATTGAGCTAATCCACCCAAGGACGTTCCCATGGTGCCAGAGGTCTCCCTGTCTTCACCTCCATCCAGGCCAGCTGACCGATAGGCATCAGGTATGGACAACAGGTGGGCTGCGGTTGCGGAACCAGTCTGGCAAGCCGTCAAGGGAAGCGGGCAGCCAACTGTCACTCAACCCTCCCCCCTCCCCCGCTTCTTCTTCTGCAAAGTTCAAGGATTTTTCAACCTTGGCAACTTGGAAAACGGGTGGACTTCAACTCCCAGAATTCCCCAGCCAGAGAAGAATTCTGGGAGTTGGGAGTCCACCGATCTTAAAATTTGAGAAATACCGGTTTAACGTATGTGTGAATGGAACAAGACAGCGTGTGGCTTTCCTCTCTTGATGGAAGTTGAAACTCTCAGAAACTGGGGGATTCTGGGTGTTAATAATAATAATAACAGATATGAAAGGGACCTTGGAGGTCTTCTGTCACTGTCAGACTATTTACTGAATCTGTACTACTATTAATCTTCTCATCGTTCCCATCACCAATCTCTTTCCACTTATGACTGTATGACTATAACTTGTTGCTGGCAATCCTTATGATCTATATTGATATATTGACCATCAATTGTGTTGTAAATGTTGTACCTTGATGAACGTATCATTTCTTTTATGTACACTGAGAGCAGATGCACCAAGACAAATTCCTTGTGTGTCCAATCACACTTGGCCAATAAAATTCTATTCTATTCTATTCTATTCTATTCTATTCTATTCTATTCTATTCTATTCTATTCTAGGGGATAGAAGGACTAGAAGAGACATGATAGCAGTGTTCTAATATCTCAGGGGTTGCCCCAAAGAAGAGGGAGTCAAACTATTCTCCAAAGCACCTGCCCAGGCAGGAAACCCTACACCACTTCAGAAAAATGGTTATCCAACATTTTCTTAAAAATTTCCAGTGTTGGAGCATTCACAACATCTGCAGGCAAGTTGTTCCACTGATTCTAACTGTCAGGAAATTTCTACTTAGTTCCAAGTTGTTTCTCTCCTTGATTAGTTTCCATGCATTATTTCTTGTCCTGCCTTCAAGTGCTTTGGAGAATAGCTTGACTCCCTCTTCTTTGGGGCAACCCCTGAGATATTAGAATAGTGCTATCCTGTCTCCCCTAGTCCTTCTTTTCATTAAACTAGACCTACCCAGTTCCTGCAACCGTTCTTCATATGTTTCAGCCTCCAGTCCCCTAATCCTCTTTGTTGCTCTTCTCTGCACTCTTTCTAGAGTTTCCACATCCTTTTTACATCGTGGCGACCAAAACTGGATGCCGTATTCCAAGTGTGGCCTTACCAAGGTCTTATAAAGTGGCATTAACCCTTCACGTGATCTTGATTCTATCCCTCTGTTTATGCAGCCCAGAACTGTGTTGGCTTTTTTGGCAGCCAGTTGGAGTCTTAAATTTGAGAAACGCTGGTTTAACAGATGTGTGAACTGTAGAAAGTCAGCACCCACCCTCTTAGAGAATGAAATATTTTGGGGAATATTAAAAAGGCAGGATAGAATATTTCCCCTAAAGGAGAAATGGGGGGGGAAAAAAATCTTAAGGGAAGCAGAAACCAGTCCCAGCCTCCCTGCCCCGCAAACAGAAACTGAGGAGACTAGCTTTTTAGAAATGCAGATTGGGTCATCCATTCAGAAAGATTGGCTCAGGCAGAGACTCCAGATAAGCAACACAATTCGGCAAGTCAAAAGTTGACAAGATTAGCTCAGGCAAACACCTGGTGCGTGGCTTTTTTCCCTTGATGGATGCGGCAAGTCACGGAAGCTCTGAAACTGGGGAATCCTGGGAGTTTCACCCGTTTTAAATTTGGCCAAAGTTGAGAAATAATTGCTGTAGATTATTATTATTTTGGGGTGCCACCGAAAGCCCTGGAGCCAACATCATTCCTGGGTGACGATTTGAGAAGAGGAGGTTATCAGCTCACTGGGGTGGCTTTCAAAGGTGTGGGAGGCTGGATGGCCCAGAATTCCAGATTACAGGTAATCCTCGATTTATAACCGTTCATCCAGTGAATGGTATATTCTGAATTAAGTGTTGATGTAAAGATTAATGGAGATAGAGTAGTGCGATGGCTTAGAGGTGGAGCTCTCGCCTCACAATCAGGAGGCTGTGAGTTCGATCATAGGTAGAGGCAGATATTTCTCTCTCTGAGCACAATGAGAATATATCTGCTGAACAAAACTCCGTACTGGGGATAGGAAAGGCATCCGGCCAGGAAACACTCAGCTCCATTCAGCTGCCCCAAACTCTACCCCGCAAGGGATTATGGGGTCATTAAAAGATGATGATGGATTAGTGACCATTCAAAGTTACAACAGAACTGAAAAAAGTGACTTATGTCCATTTTTCATACTTATATATCAACATACTTGCATACCGTTGCAGCCACGCAATCCAAATTCAGATGCTTGACAGCTGACTCATATTTACGACGGTCCCAGTGTCCCAGGGGTCACGTGATCCCCCCTTTGGCAACCTTCTGACATGCAGAACCCACGGGGACGCCAGATCCACTTAACGACCGTGTGAGTCGCTTCAGAACTGCGGCAAGAGAAGGTGGTACCGCGGAGCAACCCTCAGGCAACAGAATATCTGGGGCACTGTCGTGGCCGTACTTGCAAGATAGTCTGAGAACACGATCCAGCCACACTGTGGGGCTTCCTTGGCAAGAAGGGAATTGTCATTTTTCATTGCAACGGTAACATTTATCCGGTGACTTCATGAAAATGTCTAGGCGGTTTTTTTTCTTGTTTATTTATTTGCGAGTATTTATAGACCGTCCAATTTCCAGCAAGGACTATTTTGATGCTGCGGTTTCCAGGATATGATTTGCAAATTTCCAGTCCTGGGAATTTTTTAACGCCCGAATCCTACGCGGGCTCAACCCCGCTGACTTTTTTTGGACATTGGCCAGGTTGGGTTTTAAATATTGTCACCTGGAAGACTGATAGAAAAGGGAGAGCGATTGCACGTCTGAAGAATTCTGCTATTTTATTAGGAATATTATTTGCCCTCCAGTCCCAGCAAACGCAGTTGTCGTCTGGGCTCTGCTTTCTATTTGGGGTGGGTATTTGTGTTGGCCAGAGGAAATCTTTGTGTGTTTTTGAGAAAAGCTTTTGTCTGTGGGATAGTGAGGACCAGCTTTGGAAGAACCTCTATTTCACCCTCAGCCTTTTGAAAGAAAGTGAGTTGTTTTTCTTTGCACAAAACCTCACACACTTCAGACAAATAACCCCTGGGCCACTTTCTTCTCTTGAGAGACCTTGAATAGCTTCATCCCATCTCATGCAGATATTTTATTTTATTTTATTATTTATTTTATTGTTTTATTTATTTTATTTGATACAGGTAGTTCTGGACTTGCAGCAGTTCAAAGATAGATAGATAGATAATAGATATTAGGCAGGTAGGTAGGTAGATAGATACAGTGGTGGGATTCAAATAATTTAACAACCGGTTCTCTGCCATAATGATTTCTTCCAACAACCAGTTCACCAAACTGCTCAGAAAGTTAACAACCGGTTCTCCCGAAGTGGTGCAAACTGGCTGAATCCCACCACTGGATAGATAGATAGATAGATAGATAGATGGATAGATAGATAGATGGATGGATGGATGGATGGATGGATGGATGGATGGATAGATAGATAGATAGATATTAGATAGATAGATAGATAGATAGATAGATAGATAGATAGATAGATAGATATTAGACAGATAGATAGATCGACAGACAGAGACAATTGATAGTTAATAGAAATTGGATAGATCGATAGATCAATAGATAAAGATAGATATTGATAGACTGATAGATAAAAGAGATTAGATAGATAGATAAATAGTAAATCATGGTCGTAAATCGAGAATTACCCATATGGCCTCCCACTTCACCTGAGTGATGCTGGTGGGCTGCCAGCAGTTAAAAATAGCAAATCCAAGAAAAAAAAGTGAAATAAAATAAAATAGGCGAGATGTCTATTTCTGTCAAGCACCACCACGAAAAGCAAAGTTAAGTGTGATCTACAGCAAAATCTATCCTTGCATCGCGCTGCACGCAATTCTGGTGAAAATGCTTCACCAGAGTCCCGGCCAGTCATGACACGGAAGGCCAGCAGGGCGGGGGCCAATCTTAGATCGGGGGAGGGGGTGACATTGCAAAGAGGAGGGGGCCACCTGGAATCCCCCAAGATGCAACAGGTTTCCCACCAAAGGGCAGGCAGAAATTCAACCTGCAAAGATTTTTATTTTTTTTTAATTTGAATTTATATCCCGCCCTTCTCCGAAGACTCAGGGCGGCTTACATTGTGTTAAGCAATAGTCTCATTCTATTTGTATATTTATATACAAAGTCAACTTATTGCCCCCCCCAACAATCTGGGTCCTCATTTTACCTACCTTATAAAGGATGGAAGGCTGAGTCAACCTTGGGCCTGGTGGGACTCGAACCTGCAGTAATTGTAATTGTAGGCAGCTGTGTTACTAACAGACTGCATTAGCCTGTTGAGCCACAAGAGACCCGTGTCACTCGGAGATTCGTGTCACTCGGAGCTTCCTTGGCTGACACCAGTGGTGCTGAAGCTGGCATGCTAGACTACAACTCCCATCGTCCAGGCTGGGAAGTATGGGAGCTGCAGCTTAATCACCCCACTCAGAACCCTAAAAGAGGGAAGATTGGCTGGGCTGGTGGCCCTGGGGGCTTTCTCTTTCAACTTGACACTAATCGTGCTGGATTCAGGCTATTCGACTACAACTCCCATCGTTCCGGCTGGGAATGATGGGAGCTGAAGTCCAAGATCCTCCCCCCTCCCCCTAAAAAAAAGGAGAAGTTTACCTGGCTGAAGACCTTGAGTCTTCCTCCTTCGCGTAACCCCAATTGCAATAAAGACAGGAGGCTAGACTACAAGTCCCATCGTTCAGGCTGGGAACGATGGGACACCTGCAGCTCAATCGCCCCAACTGCACTTCTGAAAATGGGAAGGCTGGCTGGGCTGACCGCCTGGGGGGGTTTCATCCTCCACTTGTGTTCAGCCAGGGTGTTAGACTACAATTCCCATCGTTCAGGCCAGGAACGATGGGAGTCAAAGCTCAAGCCCCACCCCACCCCACCCCCCAAAAATGGGGGAAGATTGGCAGGCTGAGGGCCTTCTGGCTGAGTTTTGAGTCCTTGCAGGGTTTTTTTTCCCAGGCTGGCTTCCCCATTCACTGGCTGCCCCCCCACCTCTCTGGGGAGGGGGCTGCAGTGTTCCCACAGGGGCTCTCAAAGCAGCTAATTAGTTCCCATCTGCTGCCGGGCAGCCCCCTCCCCACCCTTGGGGTCTTCTGAGCCTCTTTTCAGCTTTCCTTTGTCTGCAGGAATCCCTGGCCAGGAGAACAATTGGGAGGGGGGGCCACCCCACAGCCCCCACCCCACCGTTTGCATCTGGGCCTTCTGCACCCATTAGCCCCGTGTCAAGGCTTGGCCCCGAGGTCAGAGGTCAAGGGACCTCTGCTGCCCCTTGCAGCCCAGGATGGGGGTGCCCAGCTCACCTGGCCCCATCTCTCCGGAGGAAGGTGCCCACCTTATGCGTCTGCCTGGCTGGGGGTGGAGAGGGGTGGAGAGGGCACAGGAAGACAGTGCTCCTGAGCATGTGCCGAGGGTTCAGGTCTTCAGAAGAATGAGATGGTTGGGGGAGGGCATCCCTTCAGGGTTGAGGCTGGGGGCATTGTGGAGATCTGGGTTCAAATTTGCAAGGGAATCCATTGACAGCACTTCCGTACTTCGAGATATGCAGGCCTTGTCAGCAGGTTAAAAGTTTATCTGCTTCTATCTATCATCTATATATCTCTATCTATCTCTATCTGTATCATTATCTACCATTTTCTACATATATCTTATCATTATCTATCATTAACATTATCTATCATGTATATCACTATCTCTGTGATTCGCAGAGTTCGCAGATGACACAACAGTGATTGGTCTCATTCGAGACAATGACGAATCCGCATATAGACGAGAGGTCGAACGACTAGCCTTGTGGTGCAACCAAAACAATCTGGAACTGAACACACTCAAAACCGTAGAAATGGTGGTAGACTTTAGGAAAAACCCTTCCATACTTCCACCTCTCACAATACTTGACAACACAGTATCAACAGTAGAAACCTTCAAATTTCTGGGTTCTATCATATCGCAAGATCTCAAATGGACAGCTAACATCAAAAACATCATTAAAAAAGGACAACAAAGAATGTTCTTTCTGCGCCAACTCAGTAAGCTCAAACTGCCCAAGGAGCTGCTGATCCAATTCTACAGAGGAATTATTGAGTCTGTCATTTGCACCTCTAGAACTGTCTGGTTCGGTTCTGCAACCCAACAAGAAAGACACAGACTTCAGAGGACAATTAGAACTGCAGAAAAAATAATGGCTACCAACCTGCCTTCCATTGAGGACCTGTATACTGCACGAATCAAGAAGAGGGCCGTGAAAATATTTGCAGATCCCTCACATCCTGGACATAAACTGTTTCAACTCCTACCCTCAAAACGACACTATAGAGCCCTGCACAACAGAACAACTAGACGCAAGAACAGTTTTTTCCCGAAGGCCATCACTCTGCTAAACAAATAATTCCCTCAACACTGTCAGACTATTTACTGAATCTGCACTACTATTAATCTTCTCATAGTTCCCATCACCAATCTCTTTCCACTTATGACTGTATGACTATAACTTGTTGCTGGCAATCCTTATGATTTATATTGATATATTGATCATCAATTGTGTTGTAAATGTTGTACCTTGATGAACGTATCTTTTCTTTTATGTACACTGAGAGCATATGCACCAAGACAAATTCCTTGTGTGTCCAATCACACTTGGCCAATAAAATTCTATTCTATTCTATTCTATAGACATATATAATAATAATAATAATAATAATAATATAATAATAATAATAATAATAATAATAATAATAATAATAATAATAATAATAATAATAATAATAATAATAATATAACAACAACAACAACAACAACAACAACATCAGAGTTGGAAGGGACCTTGGAGGCCTTCTAGTCCAACCCCCTGCCCAGGCAGAAAACCCTACACATTTCAGACAAATGGTTATCCAACATTTTCTTAAAAATTTCCAGTGTTGGAGCATTCACAACTTCTGCAGGCAAGTCGTTCCACTTATTAATTGTTCTAACTATCAGAAAATTTCTCCTTAGTTCTAAGTTGCTTCTCTCCTTGATGAGTTTCCACCCATTGCTTCTTGTTCTACCCTCAGGTGCTTTGGAGAACATATTGTATCTATCTGTCTATCTGTCTATCTGTCTATCTGTCTATCTATCTATCTATCTATCTATCTATCTATCTATCTATCTATCTATCTATCTATCTATCATCTATCTGTCTGTGTCTGTCTGTCTGTCTGTCTGTCTGTCTGTCTGTCTATCTATCTATCCTAGGCTTGGAAAACTTGGAACTCCGTCGCCTTCGACAAGACCTAAGCTTAACTCACAGAATCATCTATTGTAATGTCCTTCCTGTTAAAGACTACTTCAGCTTTAATTGCAATAATACTAGAGCAACCAATAGATTTAAATTTAATGTCAACCGCTTTAATCTAGATTGCAGAAAATATGACTTCTGTAACAGAATCATCAGTGCTTGGAATACTTTACCTGACTCTGTGGTCTCTTCCCATAATCCTAAAAGTTTTATCCAAAAACTTTCTACTATTGACCTCACCCCATTCCTAAGAGGACCATGAGAGGCGTGCATAAGCGCACAAACGTGCTTACCGTTCCTGTCCTATTGTTTTTCTTTTCTTCTTCCTATATATATATATGCTTATACCTCCTTATATTTACTCATATGTGTTTATATACTATATAATCTTTTTGTATGATACCTACATATATTGTTGTGACAAAATAAATAAATAAATAAATAAAATAAATCGATCTATCTATCTATCATCTATCTATCTATCTATCATTTATTTCTCTCTCTAGCTAGCTATCTTTATGACTATATCTATCTCAGTCTGTCCGATCACATTCTATCCATCCATCCTTCCATCTATTATCTGTCTATCTGGCTATATTTCTCCCCCCTCCCCCTCTCGTCCACTCCACTCCCGTTTCAAAGAAGGGGGGGGATGTCCTTGGGGGGAGCTTTCCTATCCTGGCCCTCTGTATAATAATCTTGCAAACCCCAATTACAGGCCAGACGGACTGTGCAAAGCTCGGCTGGGGTTGTGGTTTCAAATGGGGTTGTGTTGTGTTGTGGGGCAGATGTTGCATCCCAGAACATCTCTGGAAGAAGGGAGGAATTCAGCCTCATGGGCCGAGAGGGGATTTAAGCTCGCAGAGTCCCCTTCCTCCCCCCTCCCACCCTCTGGTGGGAAAACCAAACAGGTGTTTCCCAGGCCATTGAACGCCTGTTGCCACTTGGCCCATGTTCCCCTGCCGGAGGACTGCTTCATTACCATTTGAATTCTGGGAAAGAGCTGGGGGGGGGGGCTCCAGGACCAGCCACCCAGCCATATGGCGCCTGGTCTCAGCTAAGCTGGGCTTAGCAAAGGTTGCCCGGCAGCAGCCAAGATAAAAATGACCGACATCTAGAAGGTTGTGAGAAGACCACACAAGTCAAGGGCTGCCTTCTGGGGGTCTCGCCCTTCGCAGCAGCCAGGCCTGTTAGGGGATGGGCTGGACACGTTCGCTTCCGTCCCCCAGGCACTCGAGTCAAAGGCTTCCTGACACTGCCTGTATGACAAGATGGAAAGAACTTTGGAGGTCTTCTAGTCCAAGCAGGAGACCCTGTATTATTTCAGACAAGTGACTGTCCAGTTTCTTCTTAAAAAGTTCCAGTGATAAAGCACCCACAACCTCTGGTGGCAAGCTGTTCCACTGGCCATGTCAGATAGCAGTCCAGTCTCTTCTTGAAAACCTCCATTGATGGATGCATCCACAACTTCTGGTGTCAAGCAGTTCCTCTGATTAATTGTCCTCACTGTTAGGAAGTTTCTCCTTCATTCCAGGTTTTCTCTCCTTGATTAGTTTCCATCCATTATTTCTTATCCTGCCTTCAGGGGCTTTGGAGAATATCTTGACCACCTCTTCTTTGTGGCAGCCCATCCAATATTGGAAGACTGCTATCATGTCACCACTAGTTCCTTCATTAAATTAACAGAACAGAGTAACAGAGTTGGAAGGGACCTTGGAGGTCTGCTAGTCCAACCCCCTGCTCCGGCAGGAAACCCTATACCATTTTTTTTTAATTTGCATTTATATCCCGCCCTTCTCCGAAGACTCAGGGCGGCTTACACTATGTCAAGCAATAGTCTTCATTCTATTTGTATATTTATATACAAAGTCAACTTATTGCCCCCAACAATCTGGATCCTCATTTTATCTACCTTATAAAGGATGGAAGGCTGAGTCAACCTTGGGCCTGGTGGGACTTGAACTTGCAGTAATTGCAAGCAAGCTGCTGTTAATAACAGACTGCATTAGCAGTCTGAGCCACAGAGGCCCCTTTTACACAAATGGTTGTCCAATCTCTTCTTAAAAACCTCCTGTGTTGGAGCACCAAGAACTTCTGGTGGCAAGCTGTTCCACTGGTTGATTGTTCTAAGTGTCAAGAAATTCCTCCTTAGTTCCACGTTGCTTCCCTTCTTGATGAGTTTCCATCCATTGTTTCTTGTCCTGCCTTCAGGTGCTTTGGAGAATAATTTGACCCTCCCTCTTCTTTGTGGCTACCCTTCAAATATTGGAAGGCTGCTATCATGTCACCCCTAATTCTTTTCTTTAGACCAGCCGAACCCCAATTCCTGCAACCATTCTTCATATGTTTTAGTCTCCAGGCCTTTAAATTATGTGAGGTGCTTTTCTCTGAACTTTTTCCAAAGTCTCAGCATCTTTTTTTTTTCTTTTTTTATAATGTGGGGACCAAAACCGGTTGCGGTATTCCAGGTGTGGCCTTACTAAGGCTTTTACAAAGCGGTTGCTAATACTTCACGTGGATCTTGATTCTATGCCTCTGTTTATACCACCCAGGATTTCCCCAATTGAAACGACGGTTAAATCTGTCTTGTGTATGTTGTGAAAATTAAAAGAGAATTCATTTCATCACTCTGCAGGCTCTTTCAACTGCAAATACGGGACCCCCTTAAGAGTGGGGTGAGTGGGATGGGGTGGTGGTGGGATGCCTCCTCTTTTAGTTTTTGCATCTGTCCCCTGCCATGGAGAGGGAGTGGGGGTGTCTGGAGTGGGGGTGTCACAGCTGCTTCCTCCAAGAGCTGAATAGCCAGGAGAAATATGTTGGGGGTTTTCCTCCAAAATCCCACAGGCTCCCTCTTTCTGCCCCCTTCCTCAAATCCCTCAAATCCTTTTCTGAGAATTGGGAGAGGAGGAGGAGGAGAGGGGGTGGGTGGAGAATTCTGAGGTGGGGAGGGGGGGAAGAGAATGAATGGCTGGACAGCTTTGCTCCAGATGGTGCCCCCTTGCCTGGGATACTGGCTGGCTCTTCAAATGCAGATAAAGAGAATGGGGAACTCTTAGCATAACAAAGGGGGACTCCAGGCCCAGCTGTGGAAGAGTTGAGGTGCTCTGGGGTGGGATCCTGGGGGGGGCTGAGTGGGGGGAGGAGGTGAAATTAAATCCACAGATCCGAGCCCCCCTTTGGGGGAAAAGGGGATGAGGTTGCACCGAAGTGGGGGGGGGTGTCCGCTGCCCCAAATTTGGCAAATCTTTGGACCAATGTTAGCATTTGACTTGATTCCTTCAAAATTTAGAATGTTTAGAATAGAATAGAGCTGGAGGGGACCTTGGAGGTCTTCTAGTCCAGCCCCCTGCTCAAGCAGGAGGTTCTATACTATTTCAGACAAGTGACTGTCCAGTTTCTTCTTAAAAACTTCCAGTGATGAAACACCCACAGCTTCTGGTGGCAAGCTGTTCCACTGGTTAATTGTCCCTAATTAATTCCAGGTAGAACTTACAGTAACTTACAACTATTCATTTAATGACCGTTTGAAAATTACAACAGCACTGAAAAAATGTGACTTATGACCGTTTTTCACAGTTACGACCTTTGCAGCATCCCCATGATAGTGACATGATCAAAATTTGGACACTTGGCAACAGGTTCAAATTTACGAACGGTTGCAGTGTCCCATCCATCTTCAAGCAGCCAAAGTTGAGAAACATGGATCTAGAACCCTGTTTGTCAATCTTGGCCAGTTGAAGACAGGTGGACTCCAATTCCCAGCATACTGGCTCCAAAATTCTGGGAGTTGAAGTCCACCCATCTTCAAGCTGCCAAGATTGTTGTGAAACGCTGATCTAGAACCCTGTTTGTCAATTTTGGCCAGTTGAAGACAGGTGGGACTCCAATTCCCAGCATGCTGGCTGGGGAATTCTGGGAGTTGAAGTCCACCCATCTTCAAGCTGCCAAGGTTGTTGTGAAACGCTGATCTACAACCCTGTTTGTCAATCTTGGCCAGTTGAAGATGGGTTGAATTCTGGGAGTTGAAGTCCACAGGTCCTAAAAGGACCATAGTTGACCAGTCTAGTGCTACAGAACTGGTCTCATAAGTCCTATGGACATATGCAGCCAAGTTACGGGAGTTGTATGAATCCAGCTAACTGAATGCAGCCCTGGGGAGCACTGACCAGTTCCGTAATATCCTGTACATCTTTGGCTCCGAAAAGATCTGGGAATATCCTCTTGACCAGGAAGGTAGAAAAAAAAGTGACCCTGAATTCCAGCAGATTCTTCTCACCGCCTCCTTCTCCTCCCCCCGCCCCCCCACCCCGCATCAGGCTAGACCAGCTGGAACCAGAGGCTGGGGCTGGGATTGTGTTCGATTTCCTGCCCCTCCTCACGTCTGTTTCCGTCTTCACCACATTCTGGATCCGCTGAATGCCAGACTGGAAAACTCAGGGCTATGCAAAAAAAGCCCAGGATCAATGGGACCATCAGAATACAGAATAACAGAATTGGAAGGGACCTTGGAGGTCAACTAGTCCTCCCCCTGCTCAGGCAGGAAACCCTATGCCACTTCAGACAAAAGGCTTTCCAGCAGCAGTGGGTTTCACATTCTGTTACTACCGGTTCGACCTGCGTGAGCAAGGTTTACACGCATGTTTGCCTTCCGCAAACGCTCTTTGTTCTCACATGTGCCTTCTGCCCATGCGCCTAGCCGCAAAAACATACCTAAATAGGATGGCATAGAGCGGGGGAGGGTGGGCGGGGCCACTTGTGATTTCCGCTACCGGTTCGAGCAAACCGGTCTGAATGGCTGAATACCTCCTCTTCTGTCAAGACTCTTCTTAAAAACCTCCAGTGATGAAGCACCTAGAACTTCTGGAGGCAGGTTGTTCCACTGGTTAGTTGTTCTCCTTGTTACAAAATTTCTGCATCTGTTAAAACTACTGAAGTTCACAGATGACACAACAGTGATCAGTCTTATTCAAGACAACGATGAATCCGCATACAGATGGGAGGTCGAATGACTAGCCTCATGGCGCAACCGGAACAATCTGGAACTGAACACACTCAAAACCGTAGAAATGGTGGTAGACTTCAGGAGAAACCCTTCCATACTTCCAACTCTCACAATACTAGACAACACAGTATCAACAGGAGAAACCTTCAAATTTCTAGGTTCTATCATATCGCAAGATCTAAAATGGACAGCTAACATCAAAAACATCATTAAAAAAGGACAGCAAAGAATGTTCTTTCTGCGCCAACTCAGTAAGCTCAAACTGCCCAAGGAGCTGCTGATTCAGTTCTACAGAGGAATTATTGAGTCTGTCATTTGCATCTCTATAACTGTCTGGTTCGGTTCTGCAACCCAAAAAGACAGACCCAGATTTCAGAGGATCATTAGAACTATAGAAAAAAACATGGCTACCAACCTGCCTTCCATTGAGGACCAGTATACTGCATGAGTCAAAAAGAGGGCTGTGAAAATATTTACAGACCCCTCGCATCCTGGACATAAACTGTTTCAACTCCTACCCTCAAAATGACACTATAGAGCACTGCACACCAGAACAACTAGACACAAGAACCGTTTTTTCTGGAATGCCATCGCTCTGCTAAACAAATAATTCCCTCAACACTGTCAGACTATTTACTAAATCTGCACTACTATTAATCTTCTCACTGTTCCCATCACTTATGACTGTATGACTGTAACTTTGTTGCTTGTATCCTTACGATTTATATTGATATTGTTTCCTGATTGCTTATTTGTAGCCTATGACTATCATTAAGTGTTGTATCATTAAGTGTTAAATTTGTACCCTATGACTATCATTAAGTGTTGTAAGTGTTGGACCTTATGATTCTAGATGATCTTTTCTTTGATGTACACTGAGAGCATATGCACCAAGACAAATTCCTTGTGTGTCCAATCACACTTGGCCAATAAAATTCTATTCTATTCTATTTCTCCTTATTTCTAGGTGGCTTCTCTCCTTCGTGAGTTTCGATCCATTCTTTCTTGTCCTGCTTTCAAGTGCTTTGGAGAATAGGTTGACCCCACTCTTTTTTTGGGCAGCCTTGAAGTTAAAAGTGCTCTGGGAATTTAGAATTCAAACAGGGAGGCACCTGACACGCAAGGCTCCTCCGAGGTTTAACAATTGTTAATATGAAAGACAAGCTCTGGATAATGGAGGAGGCAGGATGTGGAGACAGCAGAAGAGAAGAGGAAGAACAAACTGATGAGGATAACAGAGTTAGAAGGTGATGGGTTTGTGGAGAGGAGGAGTAGGAGTGTGTGATCCTTGGTGCTCTCTGAGTTGGGTTGTTTTGTTGCAGAGATTTCATTACCTAACTAGGGAACATCATCAGTGCTAGAAGGGAATGAATTTCGCAGAGAGGAGGAGGAGGAGGAGGAGGAGGAGGAGGAGGAGGAGGAGGAGAACTGTGAGGTCCTGGATGCTCTTTGAGCTTGGTTGTTTCCTTGAAGACATTTCATCACCCAACTAGGGAACATCATCAGTGCTAGAAGGGAGGAGTGGGAAGGGGAGGAGGAGGAGTGTGATATCCTTAGTGCTCTCTGAGCTTGGAGGTTTCCTTGCAGACGTTTCTTGACCCAGCTAGGGAACATCATCAATATTACCATGTTTTCCCCAAAATAAGACCCTGTCTTATATTTTTTTGGAACCCTGAAATAAGCACTTGGCCTTATTGCCATGCGCTCAAAAGCCCGAATTGGGCTTATTATCAGGGGATGTCCTCTTTTTTGGGGAAACAGGGTAGAAGGGAGTGGGATATGCAGGGAGGAGGAGGAGAACTGTGGGGTCTTGGATGCTCTCTAAGGTTCATTGGTTTCTCGCAGACATTTAGCTGCCCAATTAGGTAACATCATTGGTGCTCGAAGGGTGTCGGGTTTGCACACTCTATACACAAGACACTTGCCTTGGCGTTGTGGTTTTCTTCTTGATGGTTCTTTGATTAGAGTGTTGCTATCTGCTTAGCAGTGGCTCAGTGGCGAAGACGCTGAGTTTGTCGATGGAAAGGTCGGCAGTTCAGTGGTTCGAATCCCTAGTGCTGCCGCGTAACGGGGTGAGCTCCCGTGACTTGTCCCAGCTTCTGCCAACCTAGCAGTTCGAAAGGACGTAAAAAAAATGCAAGTAGAAAAAATAGGGACTACCTTTGGTGCGCCTTTGGCATTGAGTCATGCCGGCCACATGACCACGGAGACGTCTCTGGGCAGCGCTGGCTCTTCGGCTTTGAAACGGAGATGAGCACCGCCCCCTAGAGTCGGGAACAACTAGCACATATGTGCGAGGGGAACCTTTACTTTTACCTTTAGCTGCTTAGTGCTTTGTCTGGTGTCAATCCCTGCTTATCTTCATGTTGGTTGCTTCGGTCATGTTCCCTTGTTAGCTGCATGGATGGCCTCTTTTCATAAAACCCATGAAACATCTGCAAGAAAGCCAAGCTCAGAGACACCCGCCCCTGCCCCCCAAGGACCCCACGAGAGCAGCCCCTTCCACAACCCACCGAGGACTGTTGCAAAGGGACAGAGCCGGCATCTCATTTCGCTGTCCAGAGGTGACCACATCTGGCAAGCAGAGGCTTGTGAAGGCTGCAGCCAGGGATCTTTCTCCTTCTCCTCCTCTGAGCTCGTTTTTGGGAAAAGGTTGTCGGGATGAGCAGGGATCATCTGGGGGATGGAGGGACCATGGGGGGGGGAGTGGGGGGGGAAACATCCCAGGTTTGACAGGAAGTGATCCACAGAGGGGCGAAGCTCCTGGCCGGCTGTCCTAATGCAACTATCCCATTCCTGGATTTTTCTGCAAAGGATTTTTTCCTGGCCGGCCGGCGTTTCCTCCTTGGGAGGGGCCGGCAAAGCTTTTCCCATCTGGAGGGACCCCACCGGGAGCAGGAAGGTGGCCTGAACAGCTGGCCAGACTGGCTGGAGCCAGGCTTCGTGGGGAGGGGGGGGCGCAGGAGGAGGGAGGATGGGGCTGGAAAGCCGCGAAGGGAAGGTTGTGATTGCACGGGTCCAGGTGTTGGGGGAACCGAGGCAGGAGGGGTTGGGAGAGAAAGAAAAAAAGGGGGATTCCCTATAGCCTCGGTGATGCCGCCCCCTCAGACCCCCCACCCCCAGAGTTCAGAATAGGCAGTCCTCGTCTTACAGCCACTCATTTAGTGACCAAAGTTACAAGGGCCCTGAAAAAGGTGAGTTTTTTTCCCACACTTAACGACCGTCGCAGCATACCCCCCCCCCCCCCGTGATCAAAATTGGCAACCGGTGTCGTCTTTATGATGGTTGAGGTATCCCGGCGGGGGGGGGTGTCATGCGGTCCCCTTTTGCGATCTTTGGGCCAGCAAAGTCGATAGAAAAAGAGGCCAAACTCCCTTAATGACTGTCTCGCTTAGCAACAGAACTTTTGGGCTTCGTTGTGGCCGCTAAATTGAGGACTACCTGTACGGAGTTGGAAGGGACCTTGCAGGTCTTCCCAGTCGGATTGGGCATGGCACGGGCAGCGGCGATCCAAAGCCATCCTGGCAGGGGATGATGGGAAATGTTATGCAATCCAGGCAGCCCCAGGCTGGTATGGACTGACTGAATATGCCAGAGGGCAGAGTTTTCAGAACAGTTGGCAGGAAAACTTATCCAGGAATCTCTCTCTCTCTCTCTCTCTCATTCCTCTTTTTCTTTCTTTCTCTCTTTCTTCCTTCTCTCCTTTTCTTTTTCTCTTGTTCTTTCTTTTTCCTTCTTTCTCTTTTTTTCCTTTCTCTCTTTCTTTTTCTGCCTTTCTCTCGTTCTTTCTTTCTCTCTCCCCCTTTAATTCTTTCTCTTTTGTTTTTTCTTTGTTTTCCTTTCTTTTTTCTTCCTTCCTTCCTTCCTTCCTTCCTTTTCTTTCGTTCTGTCTTTCATTCTTTTTTCTTCCTTCCTTCCTCTTTACTTTCTTTCCTTTCTCTTTTTTTTCCTCTTATTTCCTTTTTTCCTTTACTTTCTTCCTTCTCCTTTCTTTTATCTTTCTTTCTTTCCTTTCTCCTTTTCTTCTTTCTTTCTTTTTCTTTCTTTTCCTCTCCTTTCCTCTCCTCTCCCCTCTCCTTCCTTTCCCTTTCTTTCCTTCCTTCCTTCCTTCCTTCCTTCCTTCCTTCCTTCCTTCCTTTCCTTCCTTCCTTCCTTCCTTCCCTTTCCTTTCCTTTCCTTTCCTTTCCTTTCCTTTCCTTTCCCTCTCTCTCTCTTTCTTTCCAATTCTCCCACTCTCTTCTCCAGCCCAGGGTCAGGCGCCCATCCTTGCAGCCTAGGCCACTAGTAGCTGGCGAAACCACATCTGGAGTCTAGACTTGGTGACTCGGAGGGCCGGACTTGTGCGGGGCAGCAGTGCCCGTCCCGGCTGAACCGTGTTTGCTTAGCTGGAGGTATTTAATCGCCACTCCGGCGGCCTCCCTCCTCGCGGTGGGCCAAAGCGGCTGCAAGAAAGGAGCCGCAAGCTGTGGCGTAACATCTGCGGGAGACAGCAAAGGGTCACCCCATGGCAGGGGTGCGAGGCGCCGGGATTGAGGCTCCTCGCAGCCGGATGACAGCGAGGTTTCAATGCTGTTTTTGTGGACGCAGAAGCCGGCCAGCAAACACCAGTTGTTGACTCTGGCAGCTGGCAGATTCCCCAGTCGGGCTAGTTCCCTGCCAGCAGAGAGGCAGCTCACCCAGCAGGGCAAACAAATAAAACTAAAAATGGTAGATTTTGGCTGGAAGGCAACAGCGACAGGCCCTGGAAGGGTCTGAATTATGGGGGGGAGCCTTAAAAGACATCATCTGTTCCCCCCCTCCGTCCCCTGATTCTCGCTCTCTACCGTCCAAACATAGAACTGGAGAGCTCAGCCTGTTTAGCACCAGGGGACAATTTACGACTTCTCCGCCAAATTTGGGGAAAGGTTTAGCTCAAGAATAACAGAATAACAAGAGTTGGAAGGACCCTTGGAGGTCTTCTAGTCCAACCCCCTGCTCAGGCAGGAAACTCTACACCATTTCAGACAGATGGTTATCCAACATTTTCTTTAAAAATTCCAGTGTTGGAGGAGTCACAACTTCTGCAGGCAAGTTGTTCCACTTCTTGATTGTTCTAACTATCGGGAAATTTCTCCTTAGTTCTAAGTTGTTTCTTTCCTTGATTATTTTCCACCCATTGCTTCTTGTTCTATCCTCAGGTGCTTTGAAGAATAGTTTGACTCCCTCTTCTTTGTGGCAACCCCTGAGATATTGGAATACTGCTATCATGTCTCCCCTAGTCCTTCTTTTCATTAAACTAGACATACCCAGTTCCTGCAACCGTTCTTCATATGTTTTAGCCTCCAGTCTCCTAATCGTCTTTGTTGCTCTTCTCTGCACTCTTTCTAGAGTCTCAACATCTTTTTTACGTCATGGCGACCAAAACTGGATGCAATATTCCAAGTGTGGCCTTACCAAGGCATTATAAAGTGGCACTAACACTTCATGTGATCTTGATTCTATCCCTCTGTTTATGCAGCCCAGAACTGTGTTGGCTTTTTTGGCAGCTGCTGCACACGGCTGGCTCATATCTAAATGGTTGTCCACTAGGACTCCAAGATCCCTCTCACTAAGGATAAGAGAAGGAGCTGGACCAAAAGAAATTGGAGAACACAGAGAGTGACTAGATCAACAGCACCAGTAAATAAATAAGAAATGGAGGAAGAAATTAAAGTAATATCTTTGAATATAAACGGATTAAATTCGGCAGTAAAAAGAAGGAAGATGTCTAACAAATTAGAGAAGTTAAAATTAGAAATTATAAGTTTATAAGAAGTTCATATTACACGTCACGATTTTTTTTTTCAAGAGGCAACTGGACTTTCTGGTGTTTCTTTGAAGACCTTTCGCTTCTCATCAGAGAAGCTTCCTCAGCTCTGACTGGAAGGGGGATGGGCGGTTGTGAAGGCGAGGATCATCTGGGGGATGGAGGGACCATGGGGGGTGGGGGGAAACATCCCAGGTTTGACAGGAAGTGATCTACAGAGGGCGAAGCTCCTGGCCAGCTGTCCTAATGCAACTATCCCATTCCTGGATTTTTCTGCAAAGGACTTTTTCCTGGCTGGCCGGCGTTTCCTCCTTGGGAGGGGCCGGCAAAGCTTTTCCCATCTGGAGGGACCCCACCGCGAGCAGGAAGGTGGCCTGAACAGCTGGCCAGACTGGCTGGAGCCAGGCTTCGTGGGGAGGGGGGGGCGCAGGAGGAGGGAGGATGGGGCTGGAAAGCCGCGAAGGGAAGGTTGTGATTGCACGGGTCCAGGTGTTGGGGGAACCGAGGCAGGAGGGGGTGGGAGAAAAAGAAAAAAAAGGGGGATTCCCTATAGCCTCGGTGATGCCGCCCCCTCAGACCCCCCACCCCCAGAGTTCAGAATAGGCAGTCCTCGTCTTACAGCCACTCATTTAGTGACCAAAGTTACAAGGGCCCTGAAAAAGGTGACTTTTTTTCCCACACTTACGACCGTCGCAGCATATCCCCGTGATCAAAATAAAGTGTCGTCTTTATGATGGTTGGGGTATCCCGGGGGGGGGGGGGGACCTGAACGGCTGTGGCGAGACAGGTGAGAAAAAGAGGCCAAACTCCCTTAATGACTGTCTTGCTTAGCAACAGAAATTTTGGGCCGTTAAGTCGAGGACTAACTGTATGGAGTTGGAAGGGACCTTGCAGGTCTTCCCAGTCGGATTGGGCATGGCACGGGCAGCCGCGATCCAAAGCCATCCTGGCAGGGGATGATGGGAAATGTTACGCAAGCCAGGCAGCCCCAGGCTGGTATGGACTGACTGAATATGCCAGAGGGCAGAGTTTTCAGAACAGTTGGCAGGACAACTTATCCAGGAATCTCTCTCTCTCTCTCTCTCTCTCTTTCTTTCTTTCCTTCCTTCCTTCCTTCCTTCCTTTCTTTCTTTCTCTCTTTCTTTCTTTCTTTCCTTCCTTCCTTTCCTTTCCTTTCTCTCTTTCTTTCCTTCCTTCCTTCCTTCCTTTCCTTTCCTTTCCTTTCCTTTCCTTTCTCTCTTTCTTTCTTTCTTTCTTTCCTTTCTCTCTTTCTTCCTTCCTTCCTTCCTTCCTTCCTTTCCTTTCCTCTCTCTCTTTCTTTCTTTTTCTTCCTTCCTTCCTCTTTACTTTCTTTCCTTTCTCTCTTTCTTTCCTTCCTTCCTTCCTTTCCTTTACTTTCTTCCTTCTCCTTTCTTTTATCTTTCTTTCCTTTCTCCTTTTCTTCTTTCTTTCTTTTTCTTTCTTTTCCTCTCCTTTCCTCTCCTTTCCTCTCCTCTCCCCTCTCCTTCCTCTCCCTTTCTTTCTTTCCTTCCTTCCTTCCTTCCTTCCTTCCTTCCTTCCTTCCTTCCTTCCTTCCTTCCTTCCTTCCTTCCTTTCCTTCCTTTCCTTTCCTTTCCTTTCCTCTCTCTCTCTTTCTTTCCAATTCTCCCACTCTCTTCTCCAGCCCAGGGTCAGGCGCCCATCCTTGCAGCCTGGGCCACTAGTAGCTGGCGAAACCACATCTGGAGTCTAGACTTGGTGACTCGGAGGGCCGGACTTGTGCGGGCAGCAGTGCCGTCCCGGCTGAACCGTGTTTGTAGCTGGAGGTATTTAATCGCCACTCCGGCGGCCTCCTCCTCACGGTGGGCCAAAGCGGCTGCAAGAAAGGAGAGATGGGACAACAGGAGGAAAAGAAAGAGCAGTCAAGGGAGACGACTAAAGAACAAGAAGAGAAAGTAATAACATAACGTAACATAATAACAGAGTTGGAAGGGACCTTGGAGGCCTTCTAGTCCAACCCCCTGCCCAGGCAGGAAACTCTACACCATTTCAGACAAATGGCTATCCAACATTTTCTTAAAAATTTCGTGTTGGAGGATTGACAACTTCTGCAGGCAAGTCGTTCCACTTATTGATTGTTCTGTCAGGAAATTTCTCCTTAGTTCTAAGTTGCTTCTCTCCTTGATTAGTTTCCACCCATTGCTTCTTGTTCTGCCCTCAGGTGCTTTGGAGAATAGTTTGACTCCCTCTTCTTTGTGGCAGCCCCTGAGATATTGGAACACAGCTATTCTGTCTCCCCTAGTCCTTCTTTTCATTAAACTAGACATACCCAGTTCCTGCAACCGTTCTTCATATGTTTTAGCCTCCAGTCCCCTAATCATCTTCATTGCTCTTCTCTGCACTCTTTCTAGAGTCTCAACATCTTTTTTACACCGTGGCGACCAAAACTGGATGCAATATTCCAAGTGTGGCCTTACCAAGGCATTATAAAGTGGTACTAACACTTCACGTGATCTTGATTCTATCCCTCTGTTTATGCAGCCCAGAACTGTGTTGGCTTTTTTGGCAGCTGCTGCACACGGATGGCTCATATCTAAATGGTTGTCCACTAGGACTCCAAGATCCCTCTCACTAAGGATAAGAGAAGGAGCTCGACCAAAAAAAATTGGAGAACACAGAGAGATAAGAGTGACCAGATCAACAGCACCAGTAAATAAATAAGAAATGGAGGAAGAAATTAAAGTAATATCTTTGAATATAAACGGATTAAATTCGGCAGTAAAAAGAAGGAAGATGTCTAACAAATTAGAGAAGTTAAAATTAGAAATTATAAGTTTATAAGAAGTTCATATTACACGTCAAGATTTTTTTTTTTCAAGAGGCAACTGGACTTTCTGGTGTTTCTTTGAAGACCTTTTCGCTTCTCATCCGAGAAGCTTCCTCAGCTCTGACTGGAAGGGGGATGGGCGGTTGTGAAGGCGAGGATCATCTGGTGAGACTGGCAACCTGGTTTGCGCCTGGAGGGCCCCCCCTCCCGCACCGTGTGGCTCCAGGACCCTGCTGGGGTCAGTCCATGGCTGTCCTCAGTGGAGTTGGCCACGAAGAACGGCCAGCTTTGCTGGAAACAAAAGTCTCCAAGCCATCAGCTGGGACGGTCCCTTGGAAACAGCCCAGCAACAGAAGGCTGCATTGCATTGATGTGGTTGGGCTCCGGACCCCTCCCCAGAACAAGGCAGTTCAAGGGGGAGGGGAGGGGAGGGTCCCGAAAGGACCCACCTGCCTCTGAACAGAAGGGTCAGTGTGAAAAGAAAAGCAGTCCAGAGAGAATGGGGGGGGGAGCCCCCGCTGGGTCACCGCTCCAGATGTGAAAACAGCAGCGGTCATCCCCAGCTGCAGATCCCAGTCCTCAAACTTACAACGGCTCGCTTCCGCGATCATTCGAATCAAAGGGACTCACGACCATTTTTCACACTTACGACCGTTGCGGCATTCCCCCCCATGGTCAGGCGAGCGAAATTCGTACGCTTGGCAACTGACTCATACTTACGACGGTGGTCTGTGGTTCACCTGGGCTTCAGGCGATTCCCCTTCTGTGACCTTCTGCCAAGCAAAGTCGCACCGGGGGAACCGGGTTCAACGTGCGACTCGTTGAACAAGGGAAGTGATTCGCTTAACCACCGTGGCAAGGAAGGTCGTAAAATAGGTCAAAACTCACTCGACAAGTCGTGGTTTTTTTTTTAATTTGCATTTATATCCCGCCCTTCTCCAAAGACTCAGGGCGGCTTACACTATGTTAAGCAATAGTCTTCATCCATTTGTATATTATATACAAAGTCAACTTATTGCCCCCAACAATCTGGGTCCTCATTTTACCTACCTTATAAAGGATGGAAGGCTGAGTCAACCTTGGGCCTGGTGGGACTTGAACCTGCAGTAATTGCAAGCAGCTGTGTTAATAACAGACTGTCTTAGCAGTCTGAGCCACCAGAGGTCCTATTGTTGTTTAGCAACAGAACATTTGGGGGGCTCCATTGTGGTCTTATAAATTGACAGGGTTTTGGATGGGTGGAGGCTAATCATTTAAGCCGTGTTCTTTATCTGGGGCGGAATAACGGTGAGGGGGTTGGACTAGAAGACCTCCAGGGTCCTTTCCGGCCTTCTAAGATTCTAAGCCTGAGTGATTTGCAATTCATCCTGGCGCCCGAGTAGCCGTTTGTGGTCGGAGCAAATGGTGCCAAATCGAGGCGTCATAATGACATCTGTCTGGTAAACTCGCAAGATTCGTTTTTCTTGCTATGTACATGTATACATCCGTAACTAGACTGTGTTATTTGTCCATGTCACATATGTGGGTGTATGCATAATTTTGTATTGATTGATTGATTGATTCTGTCTTGTTTATGTAGTATATGTTGGAGATGGTGGCCCTCTGAGAGCTGTGTGCAACGAAATTTCATTTTAATGAATGCCGATTAGCGTACATTAAAAGTGACAATAGTTATTCTATTCTGAATAGTTATTCTGTTCTATTCTTGAACCACTGATTGGTTCAAAATTGGGAAAGGAGTCTGGCAAGGCTGTATACTATCACCCTGCCTATTTAACTTATATGCAGAGCACATCATGAGAAAGGCAGGGCTGGATGAATCAAAAATTGGAATTAAGATTGCCGGGAGAAATATCAACAACCTCAGATATGCAGATGACACCACTCTAATGGCAGAAAGCGAAGAGGAACTAAAGAGTCTCTTGATGCGGGTGAAGGAGGAGAGTGCAAAAGTTGGCTTGAAACTCAACATTAAGAAAACTAAAATCATGGCATCCGGCCTTCTCAATTCCTGGCAGATAGATGAGGAAGAAATGGAGGTAGTGACAGATTTTATTTTCCTGGGCTCCAAGATCACCGCAGATGGGGACTGCAGCCAAGAAATTAAAAGATGCTTGCTCCTGGGGAGGAAAGTATGGCAAATCTAGACAGCGTATTAAACCAGAGACATCACCCTGCCAACAAAAGTGTGTATAGTCAAGGCTATAGTTTTCCCAGTTGCAATGGATGGCTGTGAAGATTGGACCATAAGAAAGGCTGAGCGCCAAAGAATCGAGGCCTTTGAACTCTGGTGCTGGAGAAGATTCCTGCAAGTCCCTTGGACTGCAAGGCGAACAAACAAGTCAGTCCTAGAAGAGATGAACCCTGACTGCTCTTTAGAAGGCCAGATCCTGAAGATGAAACTGAAATACTTTGGCCACCTAATGAGAAGGAAGGACTCCCTGGAGAAGAGCCTAATGCTGGGAACGATTGAGGGCAAAAGAAGAAGGGGACGACAGAGAACGAGGTGGCTGGATGGAGTCACTGAAGCAGTCGGCGTGAGCTTAAATGGACTCCAGAGGATGGTAGAGGACAGGAAGGCCTGGAGGAATGTTGTCCATGAGGTCGCGATGAATCGGACACGACTTCGCAACTAACAACAACAAAAGTGACAATAGTTATTCTATCCTGTTTTCTATTCTATTCCATATTTTCTGTTCTATTCTGTGTTGTCCAGTGTTCCAATATTTGAGGGGCTGCCCCAGAGAGGAAATAGTCAAGTTATTTTCCAAGGCACCTGAAGGCCAGACAAGGAATAATGGATGGAAACTGATCAAGGAGAGATTCAACCTGGAAATAAGGAGAAAAAGTGAGAACAATCAACCCATGGAACTGAAGTTGCCTTCAGAAGTTGTGAATCCTCCAACACTGGAAATTTTTAAGAAAATGTTGGATAGCCATTTGTCTGAAATGGTGTAGGGTTTCCTGCCTGGGCAGGGGGTTGGACTAGATGACCTACAAGGTCCCTTCCAACTCTGTTAATCTGCCAATCTTATTAGAATCAGAGGGAAGCCATTTTCTTGTGTAAATACACCAAATACAGTTGGATTCAGTAAAGAGATGAGGCTGTTAAGAAGAGACAAATCCAGCCTATTACACAGCAAATATGCAGAAACAAGGCTGTTAACTTACTAGGGTCAGTGTGTTGTGTGAATGTATACAAGTTTCTGGGCGTCCCAGAACTCTTGGGAGGCTGGGCTGTCAAATGCAAATTGCTAGAAATCTGTTCCTTGCCTGCCATATGGACTTGATCTACTGTAAAAGCCAGGATTGGTTTCTGCCTCCCAGCTGGTTACACCGCTTATTATTATTATTAATCTTCTCATCGTTCCCATCACCAATCTCTTTCCACTTATGACTGTATGACTGTAACTTTGTTGCTGGCAATCTTTATGATTTATATTGATATATTGACCATCATTTGTGTTGTAAATGTTGTACCTTGATGAATATCTTTTCTTTTATATACACTGAGAGCATATGCACCAAGACAAATTCTTTGTGTGTCCAATCACACTTGGCCAATAAAAAATTCTATTCTATTCTATTCTATTCTATTTCTTTTATGTACACTGAGAGCACATGCACCAAGCCAAATTCCTTGTGTGTCCAATCACACTTGGCCAATAAAAAAATTCTGTTCTGTTCTATTCTATTCTATTCTATTCTATTCTATTTCTTTTATGTACACTGAGAGCACATGCACCAAGCCAAATTCCTTGTGTGTCCAATCACACTTGGCCAATAAAAAATTCTATTCTATTCTCTTCTATTCTCTTCTATTCTCTTCTATTCCTTTTATGTACACTGAGAGCACATGCACCAAGACAAATTCCTTGTGTGTCCAATCACACTTGGCCAATAAAAAATTCTGTTCTGTTCTCTTCTCTTCTCTTCTATTTCTTTTATGTACACTGAGAGCACATGCACCAAGACAAATTCCTTGTGTGTCCAATCACACTTGGCCAATAAAAAATTCTATTCTATTCTATTCTATTCTCTTCTATTCTATTCTATTCCTTTTATGTACACTGAGAGCACATGCACCAAGACAAATTCCTTGTGTGTCCAATCACACTTGGCCAATAAAAAAATTCTGTTCTGTTCTATTCTATTCTATTCTATTTCTTTTATGTACACTGAGAGCATCTGCACCAAGACAAATTCCTTGTGTGTCCAATCACACTTGGCCAATAAAAAATTCTATTCTATTCTATTCTATTCTCTTCTATTCTCTTCTATTCCTTTTATGTACACTGAGAGCACATGCACCAAGCCAAATTCCTTGTGTGTCCAATCATACTTGGCCAATAAAAAAATTCTGTTCTGTTCTGTTCTATTCTATTCTATTTCTTTTATGTACACTTGAGAGCATATGCAGCAAGACAAATTCCTTGTGTGTCCAATCACACTTGGCCAATAAAAATTCTATTCTATTCTATCTATTCTATTCTATTATTTTTGACTAGGGCAAAGCCTAGCCGAGGATGATCAAGACACATACCCCACCCCCCCCAAAAAAGCTCTTTATTATTTATTTAACCGAACCTCAGCTTTCTGCCCGGAGGACTCTAAAGCAAACTCACCAGATTTTTTTTTTTTTAAGAATGCAAAGCATTAAAAAGTTGTAATTTTTAACTAACCGAAAGAGAAAAGGTTTGAGAGTTGAGGTGGGGGTTGAGTGGTTATGAAGGGGGGGGGGGGCAGGTGAGCATAGTCGGAGCCACAAGGAAGGTCCTTCCTTATGAGCTGGTGGGTGATCTTTAGAATTTCTCCTAACTTGACAACTCCAAATCAGCCCCTATCAAGAGAATAGCACTCCCCCCCCCAGCCATGTCTAAAGCTGTTAAGATCATCATGAAATCCTAGGACTGGAAGGGACCTTGGAGGTCTTCTAGTCCAACCCCAGGTAAGGAACACTGCTTAAAATTATAGCTCCCCACTCCAAAAAAACTGGCAGTTTTGGGGGTCTTTCAGCATTGATACCTCCATGCTTCTGACTGCCCCGAAGAATCTTGCAGAGTGGTGTTTCTTAACCTGGCAATTTTAAAATAGGTAGACTTCAACTCCCAGAATTCCCCAGCCAATGTGCTTTAAGATGGGAGTACTTCTACTCCCAGAATTCCCCAGCCAATGTGCTTGTACTTCTACTCCCAGAATTCCCCAGCCGGTGTGCTTTAAGATGGGAGTACTCCTACTCCCAGAATTCCCCAGCCGGTGTGCTTTAAGATGGGAGTACTCCTACTCCCAGAATTCCCCAGCCGGTGTGCTTTAAGATGGGAGTACTTCTACTCCCAGAATTCCCCAGCCGGTGTGCTTTAAGATGGGAGTACTCCTACTCCCAGAATTCCCCAGCCGGTGTGCTTTAAGATGGGAGTACTCCTACTCCCAGAATTCCCCAGCCGGTGTGCTTTAAGATGGGAGTACTCCTACTCCCAGAATTCCCCAGCCGGTGTGCTTTAAGATGGGAGTACTTCTACTCCCAGAATTCCCCAGACGGTGTGCTTTAAGATGGGAGTACTTCTACTCCCAGAATTCCCCAGACGGTGTGCTTTAAGATGGGAGTACTTCTACTCCCAGAATTCCCCAGCCGGTGTGCTTTAAGATGGGAGTACTTCTACTCCCAGAATTCCCCAGCTGGTGTGCTTTAAGATGACTGGACTTCAACCTCAGAACTGCCTAGCCAACGTCCTTTATGATGGCTGGACTTCAGCTCCCAGAATTCCCCGGCCAGCGTTGCTGCCCTGGGAATTCTGGGAGTTGAAGTCCACACATCTCAATGTGAAAGAGCCATTATTGTGGCTCCTGTTTATTAGTCCAGAGTCATACGCTGCCCCCTGCTGTCCAGATGGAGAAATGATCTGGACATCAGGTACTGATTAAAGAACTCGATTCAGGAAAAACACCTGGACAAAAGGTATCCAAAGGCCCTTGAGCAGGTGACACACCTGTTGGGCTTCCCCACCGGCAACATAGATGCTGGTGCCACCGAGGAACGGCCCTAGAGCCAAGCTTTAATTCAGGGGTCTCCAACCTTGGTCCCTTTAAGACTTGTGGACTTCAACTCCCAGAGTCCCTCAGCCAGCAAAGCTGGCTGAGGAACTCTGGGAGTTGAAGTCCACAAGTCTTAAAGGGACCAAGGTTGGAGACCCCTGCTTTAACCACGAAAACGGCAGGAGCTGAAAAACTCCATACACTATGAACTGAATTTAAAGAGGAATTTAAATTAAAGAAAACGTCGACTGCAGGTAGTCCTCGACTTACAACCGTTTGTTTAGCGACCGTTTGAACTTGCACCGGCGCTGAAAACAAGTGAGATGACCGTACTTCCCACGACCGCTGCAGCGTCCTCAGGGCCACGTGATCCAAATTCCGACGCTTGCCGAGTCACTCGTATTTATGACCTTTGCTACCTCCTGGGGTTTTGCGATTCCCCTTTTGTGACCTTCTGAGATAAACCGAGTCCATGGGGAAGCAGGATTCACTTAACCGCTGTGTGTGACTAACTTTAACAACCTGTATCAGAATAAGAGAGTTGGAGGGGACCTTGGAGGTCTTCTAGTCCAACCCCTTGCTCAGGCAGGAAACCCTATCCCATTTTAGACAAAAGGCTGTCCAATCTCTTCTTGAAAACCTCCAGGGATGGAGTAGCCACAACTTCTGGTGGCAAGCAGTTCCCCTGGTTAACTGTTCTCACTGTCAGGAAGTTTTGTCCTTAATTCCAGGTTGTTTCTCTCCTTGGTGAGTTTCCACCCATTGCTTCTTGTCCTGCCTTCTGGTGCTTTGGAGAATAGCTTGACTCCCTCTTCCTTGTGACCACCCCTGGAATATTGGAAGACTGCTATCATGTCCCCGTTAGTCCTTCTTTTCATAAGACTAGACCAGCGGTCTCCAACCTTGGTCCCTTTAAGACTTGTGGACTTCAACTCCCAGAGTCCCTCAGCCAGAGTTCCTACAACCATTTCTTACTACTTATGATTTATATTGATATATTGACCATCATTTGTGTTGTAAATGTTGTACCTTGATGAACGTATCTTTTCTTTTATGTACACTGAGAGCATCTGCACCAAGACAAATTCCTTGTGTGTCCAATCACACTTGGCCAATAAAAAATTCTATTCTATTCTATTCTATTCTATTCTATTCTATTCTATTCTATTGGTCGTACTGTAGCTTTCACAGTCGTTCTATTTCTATTTGCAGGCCTTCCGATTTGGTTGCCTTTCTCCAAGTTTTACTATTTACCAAATTTATTTGATGACTGTCTCCCGTAACCGGAGTCTTTCTCCTTTTGCTACCTATGAAGGCCATGTAAAGATAAAGGTAAAGGTTCCCCTCGCACATACGTGCTAGTCGTTCCCGACTCTAGGGGGCGGTGCTCATCTCCGTTTCAAAGCCGAAGAGCCAGCGCTGTCTGAAGACGTCTCCGTGGTCATGTGGCCGGCATGACTCAACGCCAAAGATGCACGGAACGCTGTTACCTTCCCACCAAAGGTGGTCCCTATTTTTTCTACTTGCATTTTTATGGGCTTTCGAAACTGCTAGGTTGGCAGAAGCTGGGACAAGGCACAGGAGCTCACCCCGTTACATGGCAGCACTAGGGATTCGAACCGCTGAGCTGCCAACCTTTCGATCGACAAGCTCAACATCCTAGCCCGAGCCACCGCATCCCTGTTGTGAAGGCCATGAGACCCCCCCCAAATCCAACCCACCCTCCCACTCACCCCCAATACCTCCCAGGATTGATAATTCATCCCCAAGAATTATCCGGTCAGGTCTGCTTCTGGCTTTCATTTTTTTTTTCCCTTTTAATATGAGAAGAAGCAAATCCACAATACAAAATTTAAAAATCAGCACCCAGGACCCCTCCCTCTACCTCCCCCGCCCCACCAAGGCAACGAAGAAGGGAAGGGGGATTGGTGTCAAAAGCTTCATCTGGGGAAGGGGGGGGAGTGGGGAGGGAGGGGGGGAGGAGAACTGTTAACTCCACAGACAACTCCCCCCAACACCTGCCTGTTTCCTCCCCAAGCAGGAGATTCCAGGTCCAGGAAGGCAGATCTGGGATCCAAACCACAGATCGGCCTCCGGGGCTGCCCCAAGTCCGACAGACAGACAGACAGACGCACGCACAGAAACACAAGCGCACCGCACGTACGGCCGTGACGCCATCCCGTTGGCTTGGAAAACAAAAATGAAAACCATTTGCGATGGGGAAGGGGGTCGGAGGGAGGGGGGGGGGGGAGAAAGCCCAGCCTGGCCAGTCGCTCGCTGTTATTTCTCTTTCTTCTCGGGGTCTGTCTCTGTCGTGTCTCCTTTAGGGTCTTCCTTGGCTTCCTTCGGGGCGGCGTTTTCCTCGTAGCTGGGGAGGCAAGAAGGAAAGGAGGTTGAGGCCGACTCGTGGGCAGAGGGGGTCAGTTATAGCACCCTTCCCCACCATAATCTCAATGTAAGTCATTTTAAGTTAGGTGGACTTCAACTCCCAGAATCCCCCAGACAGCAGGCTTTAAGATGGGTGGAGTTCAAGTCCCAGAATTCCCCAGCCAGTATCCTTTACGTTGGGTGGACTTCAACTCCCAAAATTCCCAGGCCAGCAGGCTTTAAGATGGGTGGACTTCAACTCCCAGAATTCCCCAGCCAGCAGGCTTTAAGATGGGTGGAGTTCAAGTCCCAGAATTCCCCAGCCAGTATCCTTTACATTGGGTGGACTTCAACTCCCAAAATTCCCAGGCCAGCAGGCTTTAAGATGGGTGGACTTCAACTCCCAGAATTCCCCAGCCAGCAGGCTTTAAGATGGATGGAGTTTAAGTCCCAGAATTCCCCAGCCAGTATCCTTTACGTTGGGTGGACTTCAACTCCCAAAATTCCCCAGCCAGCAGGCTTTAAGATGGGTGGCCTTCAACATCTTGCCGGTGAATTCTGGGAGTTGAAGTCCAACTCTCTTAAAGCGGTTGAGAAACATTAATCCAGAGTGAGGCCTGGTGAATGAGGCCTCCAACATGGAGCACCAAGCTCTTAGGGAGGTGGGGAAGAGCAGCCCCACACACTCCCCCTCAAGACCCAAGGCATCACCAGAGACAGAATTCAATCCAGTCTTCTGACTGCGACAGTGACCCACCGCTTAAGACCCCACCACCACCACTTCCACAGTTCAACTCCCAACAAGGTTGCAGAGCTTGGAGGGGAACTGGGGGAGTCTATGGCTGATGGAAATTGAAAATCTTCACTTTTAACCACAATTGAGCCGGTCGTGCCCCAGCATATATAGCTTTTATATAGTGTTGTTGCTCTCTAGCCCCATCTAGTGGCCAGAGGGACAAATATTGTCAGGAAATTAATTATGAACAATTAATGCCCCAACATACTATCTTTATATACTGTGGTTGCTCTCTAACTCCATCTAGTGGCCGGAGGGGCAAATATGCCCCAACATATGATTGTTCTATACTGTTGTTGCTCTCTAGCTCCATCTAGTGGCCAGAGGGACAAATATTGTCAGGAAATTAATTATGAACAATTAATGCCCTAACATACTATCTTTATATACTGTGGTTGCTCTCTAGCTCCATCTGGTGGCCGGAGGGACAAATATGCCCCAACATATGATCTGTATATACTGTTGCTCTCTAGCTCCATCTGGTGGCCGGAGGGGCAAATATGCCCCAACATACAGTATGATCTGTATATACTGTTGTTGCTCTCTAGCCCCATCTAGTGGCCAGAGGGACAAATATTGTCAAGAAATTAATTATGAACAATTAATGCCCTAACATACTATCTTTATATACTGTGGTTGCTCTCTAGCTCCATCTAGTGGCCGGAACATATGATCTTTATAGGCTGTTGTTGCTCTCTAACTCCATCTAGTGGCCGGAGGGGCAAATATGCCCCAACATATGATCTTTCTATACTGTTGTTGCTCTCTAGCTCCATCTAGTGGCTGGAGGGGCAAATATGCCCCAACATAAGCTCTTTAAATACTGTTGTTGCTCTCTAGCTCCATCTGGTGGCCGGAGGGACAAATATGCCCCAACATATGATCTGTATATACTGTTGCTCTCTAGCTCCATCTGGTGGCCAGAGAGACAAAATACCAAGTATATTGTTTGAAGTTGACCCCACATCAGCTCACACTCTCAAACCAAGTGAACAGATTTAAATTGCTTGTATTTATTCATTGTTATGTTCAGCAGTAACCCAATGCTGCCTGTCTTGTATGTGGTTCTCATTGTATGTATCCCTATTTTCCCCCCAGTTTTCATCCATATCCTGTTCTTTCAATAAAGTCTTCAGATCTATGGTCTGTTTCATTGGAGGATAGGTGGGTTTAGCTGTAGGTTGAGCTGCACATGCAGAGTGAGGGCAGAACAGAGCCCTAAATTTCTGCTGCTAAGCGAGACAGTTGTTAAACGAGGTTTGCCCCGTTTTACGACCTTCCTTGCCACAGCTGTTACGTGAATCACTGCAGTTTGTTAAGTGAGTCGCACGGTTGTTAAACGAATCTGGCTTGGCTTATTCGAGGTCGCAAAAGGGGAATCATGTGACCACCCCCTTCCTGGGACACTGCGACCGTCATAAATAGGAGCCGATTGGCCAAGCGTCTGAATTTTGATCATGTCACCACAGGGACCCTGCAACAGTCGTAAGTGTGAAAAAACCGGTCCTAAGTCACTTTTTTCCAATGCTGTTGTAACTCTGAATGGTCACTACGCGAACTGTTCCCCTCTTTTCTGACTAACCAAGTTTGCGAAAAGGGATAAGCAATGCCAAAGATCCAAAGAATTTTCTGCGGCTCACGAACGTTGCTTCTGTTTTGAAGTAAAACCGGTTACAGGTAGTCCTTGACTTAACACCGTTACAGAGCCCGACGGTCGTAAGTCGAGGCACTCACTTGACCCGACCTGATTTTATTACGTTTTTTTGCAACAGGTGGTTAAACAAACCCAGCAGTTGTAAAACAAACGCTGAGGTCGTTAAGTGAACTCCGTTGTCCACAATGGACATTGTTTTTTTGGCCCGGAAGTGGAAATAAAACCCCGGTTTCTAGCCAAAAAAACACCTCATCACAAATCGCGGTCAATAAGTCATAAACTTTATTTATTTAATGTATGGCATATCATGATGGAGCAGCCATATATATTAACATTTCCACTAGATTACTAGAAATAAGCAAATATAGGCTTATTGCTAAACACACAAAATGTGATTGTGGGGAGCCTGTCCATTGCAGTTGTGAATCTGGGTTGCAAAAACCTTTTGCGGGGCTCAGTTATATCTTGAAAAGGTTGGTCAGCGGCCAGTCGTAACTGGAGGACCACTTAGGCCGACAGTCCTCAACTTACAACCACATTACAGCCTAAAATTTACGTGGCTGGGTGAGAAATTCGTTAAGCGAATAATTTTGTGCCGTTTTGCACCATTTTGCCATGGTTGTTAAGCGAATCACTGCCGCCGTTAAGCGAATCGCACGGTTGTTAAGTGAATCCGGCTTTCCCCGTTGACTTTGCTGATCAGAAAGGGGATCGTGTGACCCTGGGACACCGCAACCGTCATAAATACGAGTCAGTATTGTGGTTGTAAGTCGAGGACTATCTGCCTAAGTGGTCTTCCAGTTACGACTGGCCGCCATAAGCATCTGAATTTTGAACACGTGACCATGGGGATGTTGCAATGGTCATAAGTGTGAAAAACGGTCATAAATCACTTTTTTTTTCAGTGCCGTCGTAACTTCAGACGGCCACTGAATGAACCACTATGCATTTAAAGTTGTTAAGACACTTACGTAGTCGCTACATCACAACTTTTTTTTTTTCATGTTGTTGGTCCAGATTGGCTTCGTAAGAATTACAAGAGAATCTCCTACAGACAATCCTCAATTTACAACCGTTCATTTAGTGACCGTTCCAAGTTACGACGGCACTGAAAAAAAGTGACTTATGACCATACTTCACACTTCACAACCGTTGGCAGCAACCGTCACACGATTTACGTTCGGATGCTTGACCACTGGCTCATATTTACAACGGTCGCAGTGTCCTGGGGTTACGTGACCCCCTTTTGCGACCTTCTGACCAACAAAGCCAACCAGGAAAGATGGATTCACTTAACAAGTGACTAATTAGTGACTAAATTAGTGTGACTAATTTAAGAACTGCAGTGTTTCACTTAAAGAACTAAGGCAGTGATGGGTAACCTTTTGCCATTATGTGCCAAAAGCAGGGGTGGGGTGGGGGGGATTGTGCATGCCCACACCCTTAATCCTATGTGCCCTGCCCCCACACATGCGTGTGCGACCCCTCCCCATGCCCTCCCCCCGCTTTCAGTGAGCGATGGCACGGTGGGCCCGGTAGACCCATTTTTTGCCCTCTTCAGGCTTCAGAGCCTTTCTAGGAGGCTGGGGAGGGCAAAAACGGTCTCCCCCCGCCACCGGAGGCCTTCTGGAAGCCAGAAACAGCCCGTTTGCCGACTTCCGGTCCCACCAGAAGGCAGCAAACAGGGTGTTTCCGGCCTCCAGGGGGTGAGGTGGGGAAAGCCATTTTTGCCCTCCCCAGTCTCCTAGAAAGGCTCTGAAGAGCTAGAAAGGCTGAGGAGAGGAAAAACCGGGCCTTCCCCCCCCCCCAAGCCCTTCGGCAGTAGGGAAACAGCCGGTTTCCCTACTGCCGGTGGGCCCAGAAGGCCCGAAAATCAGTTGGGCAGTGTGTGCATGCGCGCCGGAGCCGAGTTCGCGTGCCCACCAATATGGCTATGCGTGCCATAGGTTCTCTATCACGGAACTAAGGCAAGAAAATGGAGGAAACCCACTTCAATTTCTCAGTTTACCACATAAGATTTCGGGATCAACTACGGTCGCAATTCCAGGACTACCTGCACGGTGCTAAACAACTGCCGTGATTCGCTTAACGACGGTCGGCAAGAAAGGCCGTCAAACAGGACAAAACTCTCTTTTTGCTCGGCAGTGAAAATTTTGCGCTCAATCGCGGTCGTCAAACGAGGACTTCCCTGTAGTTCCTTGTTTGTGAGAATGAACAATAACTTATCTTATTGATAAGTGGTTCACGCCGTGCCCTCCCCAGACCCTCCCCGCTCCGCGGGGCCCTCAGCTCTCCCCCTACCTGGCCAGTCAGTCACAGGTGGGCAGGGCCTTGCCTTGGGGGGGAGGGAAGGGGGGGGCGCTACATGACGCTGGGATTCTGCTGGCGGCGTCTGTGGGAACAAGTCGGGCTCTGCTGCATGGAATCGGCCAAGCTGGACGGAGACCCGGAGACGTTAGGGAAATGGGTGAGCCGTGGGGTGTGGGGCAAGATTTCGGCAGAAGACTCATAGCTGCAGGAGAGAGAGAGAGAGAAAGGGGGCAGGGAGGAAGGGGGGAGGGAGAGACAAAGTGGGGAGGGGAGGGGAAGAGAAAGAGAAGCTTAGAAAGAGTCGGCGAGGCACAGACGAGCCGGCAAAGCTGCCCACATCCCCTCCATTTGGATTTACCCACGGAGAAAGAGTTCAGGGTGGGTGGAGTGTCAAAACTGGGGTGGTCCCACGGGGTGACTTGATGGCAGAATAACAAGAGTTGGAAGGGACCTTGGAGGTCTTCTAGTCCAACCCCCTGCTGGAGCGGCAAATCGTCTACTAGAGGCGTCCAAACTTGGCCACTTTCAAGACTTGTGGGACTTCAATTTCCAGAATTCCCCAGTCAGTTCTGGAAGTTGAAGTCCATAGGTCTTAAAAGGTGCCAAGGCTGGACACTAATGCCCCTTGGAGGTCTTCTAGTCCAACCCCCTGCTTGAGCAGGAGACCTTCTACTAGAGATGTTCAACAATGGCCACTTTGAAGACTTGTGGACTTCATTTCCCAGAATTCCCCAGTCAGCTACAGGAGTTGAAGTCCATAGGTCTTAAGAGGCACCAAGGTTGGACATTAATGCCCCTTGGAGGTCTTCTAGTCCGACCTTCTGCTTGAGCAGGAGACCTTCTACTAGAGATGTTCAACAATGGCCACTTTGAAGACTTGTGGACTTCATTTTCCAGAATTCTCCAGTCAGCTACGGGAGTTGAAGTCCACAGGTCTTAAGAGGCGCCAAGGTTGGACATGAACGTCCCTTGAAGGTCTTGTAGTCCAACCTCCTGCTTGAGCAGGAGACCTTCTACTAGAGAAGTTCAACAATGGCCACTTTGAAGACTTGTGGACTTCATTTCCCAGAATTCCCCAGTCAGCTATGGGACTTGAAGTCCACAGGTCTTAAGAGGCGCCAAGGTTGCACATGAATACCCCCTGGAGGTCTCCTAGCCCAGAGGTCTCCATCCTTGGCAACTTTAAGACTTGTGGACTTCAACTCCCAGCAAAGCTGGCTGAGGAACTCTGGGAGTTGAAGTCCACAAGTCTTAAAGTTGCTAAAGATGGAGACCCCTGGGCTAGCCCAACCCCTTGCTCAAGCGGAAGATCCTACAACAAATGGTTGTCCAATCACTTCTTAAAAACCTCCAGTGATGGAGCGCCCACAACTTCTGGAGCCAAGTCAGAAGACCAAATTTCAGTCTTCCACTAAGAAGAGAAACTGAGATATCTTGAAGGCCCGATATGGCTTGTCAGACTAACCCAGGGACATCGTGATCCCCCTCCCACCTTAAACTCCTCTTCCTGACCTCCAAGTTTCTCCCATGGGAACAGAATCACAGACCAAGCTTGAAGAAGATGGGAGAAGACCTTCTCCTGGCTTCTCTCATCTGGGCAGAAAAGCTAAGCAGGGTTGGAAGGATGAGCCCTTGGAATGGAAGACCACCACAAATTCCATGACACAGACTAGATGGGGAGATAAAAGCCCACCATAAACAGAAGGCGATTGTTGTGCCTCGCCTGCCCTCCTCTCCTCAGCCGGGCCCCTCCCATCTCCTGCTATCTGAGCCAGAGACTGATAGTGAAGAAGAATGGCCTGGCATGCCTCCAGCCCGTAGCCCTGGCACCATGCCCGGACAGACTGAGCAAACAAACCTCCCTACAGCGTGTGAGCACGAAGCCAGCCACGTGCTAGAATTGCCGGCAGCAGATCAGGAGGACGGAAAGTCACAGTGGACGGATCCCCGCTTCCGGAGAATGGAGAGGCGACGTCAGCAAAAGGAAGGGAGGGGCAGGCCTGGATAAGTGCTGAGTCATGGAGCCACACCCCATGGCCTATATAAAGGACCTGCTTTCTGGCATTCCTTGAGTCAGGCAAAGTCTCATCTGGTTGCTGAAGTCACACCTTGGATTCCTGCCTGCCCTGAATTTGGCAAAGCTGCAGAGGCTTCGTGGCCACGCTTGATACAGACTTCCCAGACCCGGCCGTCGGAGGGGGAGTCGTACACGACAGTGATGGCAAGGCAAGCCAAACCCATGACGTTGCAAGAAAACAAGATAGACATCTCCATATGGTTTTTAGGAGGTGCTGCTGATTGAAGGAGGTCCTATCGGGCCAGTTCTATTAGGCTCAGGGCTTCTCAGTCTTGCAGACTTTGGAGATAGGTGGACTTCAACTCCCAGAATTCCCCAGGAGAAACAAGACCAGCTGGAGCAGAAGGTGGAGAATCTCCGGGTAATACCTGAAGCTGCACCTGTGGGACTAGTGTCTCCCCACTTACTACTCCACTCTCAAAGCCGAGCCAAGCAACACAGAGCGACAATCCAAAAACATCCTGAACAGCTCTTCTGGCGGACGTATCTCAACAGATGCCATAACTCTTAGAAATGGGTCATGAGATGCCTTCAAGCCAACAGCCAGACTCAGAGAGCGTGAAGGACCCCACAATCATCTTCTTCCTTCTCCACTCCGCAGACTCCACTCCGCTCTAGCACTGATGAGGTTCCCTAGTTGGGTCATGAAACGTCTTCAAGAAAACCACCCAGCTGAGAGAGCACCAAGGAACCCATAATCCTCCTCCATTCTACAAACTCTCCTCCCTTCCTGCACTGATGAGGTTCCCTAGTTGGGTCATGAAACATCTGCAAGAAAACCACCATGCTCAGAGAGCACCAAGGACCTCATAGTCCTCTTCCTCCTTCCCCCTCCGTCCTTCCCTCTTTCCTGTCTTCCTCCTCCTCCCTTCTAGCACTGATGATGTTCCCTAGTTGGGTCATGAAACGTCTGCAAGAAAACAAACTCAGAGAGCACCAAGGACCCCATAGTCCTCTTCCTCCTCCATGCTCCTGTGATCAAAATTCCGACACTTGTCAACTGGTTCGTATTTATGACAGTTGCAGTCTCCCGGGGTCATGTGATCAAATTTTGGGCTCAAAATTGTGGCCGTAAGGCGAGGATTACTTCTATCTGGGTTTTGAGCCTGTGGGAGAGACCCTAACTCACAAGGAGGCTCCTCTCTAAGGAAGTCTGCCCACCACTTCTGTAGACTTCTGGGGAGGGGGATTATCATCTCAGCAAAACCCCCCCCCCAAACATGGCGTTTGCTTAATGACCGCCTAAAACTCATCAAATCAGGTTTGGTCTCATGGACAAAAACCTGTTGTGTCTGCGCCCCCCCCGAGCCGGGCCCCCTGCCAGAAAGTGACTCAGGAAGTGAGGGGGAAGGGCCATCAGAACTTACCTCGGGAGCAGAGGCAGGCCAGGTGGAGGAGATAACGAGGCCTCCGTCCCCTGACTCTTCCCCCCCCGTCACGCCTCCAGACCCAGCTGATGGCAATCAGGCCTGGCTGGACCCTAGGTTTCGTAGGCAGGAGAGGCGGGAACAACAGAAGCAGGGGTGGGGCAGGCCTAGCAAGTGCTGAGTCATGGAGCCACACCCCACAGGATATAAAAGCAGCAAGGGCTGCTATACCACTTCGTGGCAATCAAATCAACTGCTTAACTAGAGCTGAAGTACTGTTTGTTCCTGGTTGACTCATCGGCATCAAGAGAGAACACTTGGCAGACGCTCGCTAGTTTGCTGCCAGAGCTGATAGTTGCTAATTAAGTCATCACTCGGACTGAGGCGAGGGGGACAGAACAAAACCACTTTAGAAGCCCATCGCAACTTATGACCGTTAACGGGAAAGCTTGTCACCGCAAAAACATCATAAAAATCACATGGCTACCTCGATTTACGGCAGTCGTGACCCACAGCAGAAATCCCAGGCTCTGTGATGGCCGTAAGTCGAGGACTTCCTGTACCACACCCATTTGGACTCACCTGAACAGGTCGGTCACTTCTCCTTTGGCCAAGGCCACCAGAAGAGGGAAGCCGATGCACGCCGGGACCAGGTACAAGAGAGCTGGCTGAGGGAGGAAGACCCAAGAGAGAACTTCAGGGGGAATCGGGGCCCAGCCTGCTGAGTTACACCCCTCCCTCACAGCAGCGGAGCTGCTCACGACCTTCTTGTGGTCCCCCGGTGGGAAGCCTTCTCCAAACTGGGACTGTCGTAATCACAAGGTGACGGGGGTCACAGCGAGAGGTGGGATGCTGGCGGTTCGGACCGGTTCGCGGAAACCGGTAGTTCCGATTCTGGGCGGTTTGGAGAACCGGCAAATCGGACCACCGCCTGGCCCCGCCCCCGTTTTTATTTTTCGGGCCTTTTTCAGGCCGTTTTTCCAGCCAAAATCGGTCCAAAAAATGGCCTGGAAAAAAACCCCAAAAAACAGAACATTTTTCGGACCGTTTTCAGCCCCATTTTTAAGCTGTTTTCAGCCCTTTTTCGGGTGAAAAATGGCCTGAAAACGGTCCAAAAATGCCAACAAAACCAGCCGTTTTTCAGGTCAAAACCAGCTAGAAAACCAGCCAGAAAAATGCCATTTTCAGTCCATTTTTCCGGCTGAAATTGGCCTGAAAACAGCCCGAAAAAGCCCTGAAACGCCGAAAAACCGGTTTACCCAGCTTCTCTTCCTCTTGCAACCAGCTTTCCCAGTCTAGCTTCACATAGTCTCTCTTTCTCTTACTCTCTCTCTTTCACATACACACACATACACAGGTTAGATCTTCCTTGCCTCCCCCACGTTCACTGGAGACCCCTGAATTCCCTCACAAATGATTCCTGTCCCATACAGCAGGGGTCTCCAACCTTGGCCCCTTTAAGACTTGTGGACTTCAACTGCCAGCTTTGCTGGCTGAGGGACTCTGGGAGTTGAAGTCCACAAGTCTTAAAGGGGCCAAGGTTGGAGACCCCTGCCATACAGGTACCACCCACACAAGTGACGTAGAGTTGGCCATGCCCACTCGGTCACATGACCCCAGCCAGCCACGCCCACCCATCAGAGAACCGGTTGTTAAAAAATCTGGAAGCCCCCACTGGTCACAGCCCACAGGTGTCTTGAGAATCCCAAACTCTATGGCCAGGTGTTCCTCAACCTTGGCCACTTGAAGATATTTTGGGGGACGGGGGGACGGGGAACTTCAACTCCCAGAATTCCTCCGCCATGGAAGTCCACCACTCCTGTTCTTCTGCTGCTTGTCTTCGGAAGTCCTACACTCGTCCCCAAGTCTACCACAGATACTGCTCCTCCACTACTTCTCTTTGGATGTTCTACACTCTTTCCCTAGTCTACTACAGCTTCTGCTCCTCCACTACTTCTTTTTGGGAAGTCGTACACTCGTTCCCTAGTCTACCACAGATACTGCTCCTCCACTACTTCTCTTTGGAAGTTCTACACTCTTTCCCTAGTCTACTACAGCTCCTGCTTCTCCACTATTTCCCTTTGGAAGTCCTACACTCTTTCCCTAGTCTACTACAGCTCCTGCTCCTCCACTACTTCTTTTTCGAAGTCCTACACTCTTTCCCTAGTCTACTACAGCTTCTGCTTCTCCACTATTTCCCTTTGGAAGTCCTACACTCTTTCCCTAGTCTACTACAGCTTCTGCTTCTCCACTATTTCCCTTTGGAAGTCCTACACTCTTTCCCTAGTCCACTACAGCTCCTGCTCCTCCACTACTTCTTTTTGGAAGTCCTACACTCTTTCCCTAGTCTACTACAGCTCCTGCTCCTCGGCTACTTCCCTTTGGAAGTCCTACACTCTTTCCCTAGTCTACCACAGATACTGCTCCTCCACTATTTCCCTTTGGAAGTCCTACACTCTTTCCCTAGTCTACTACAGCTCCTGCTCCTCCGCTACTTCTTGTTGGGAGTCCTACACTCGTTCCCTAGTCTACCACAGATACTGCTCCTCCACTACTTCTTGTTGGAAGTTCTACACTCTTTCCCTAGTCTACTACAGCTCCTGCTCCTCGGCTACTTCCCTTTGGAAGTCCTACACTCTTTCCCTAGTCTACCACAGATACTGCTCCTCCACTATTTCCCTTTGGAAGTCCTACACTCTTTCCCTAGTCTACTACAGCTCCTGCTCCTCCGCTACTTCTTGTTGGGAGTCCTACACTCGTTCCCTAGTCTACCACAGATACTGCTCCTCCACTATTTCCCTTTGGATGTTCTACACTCTTTCCCTAGTCTACTACAGCTCCTGCTCCTCGGCTACTTCCCTTTGGAAGTCCTACATTCTTTCCCTAGTCTACCACAGATACTGCTCCTCCACTATTTCCCTTTGGAAGTCCTACACTCTTTCCCTAGTCTACTACAGCTCCTGCTCCTCCGCTACTTCTTGTTGGGAGTCCTACACTCGTTCCCTAGTCTACCACAGATACTGCTCCTCGGCTACTCCCCTTTGGAAGTTCTACACTCTTTCCCTAGTCTACTACAGCTCCTGCTCCTCGGCTACTTCCCTTTGGAAGTCCTACATTCTTTCCCTAGTCTACCACAGATACTGCTCCTCCACTATTTCCCTTTGGAAGTCCTACACTCTTTCCCTAGTCTACTACAGCTCCTGCTCCTCCGCTACTTCTTGTTGGGAGTCCTACACTCTTTCCCTAGTCTACCACAGATACTGCTCCTCCACTACTTCTCTTTGGATGTTCTACACTCTTTCCCTAGTCTACTACAGCTCCTGCTCCTCCAATAATTCTTTTTGGGAAGTCGTACACTCGTTCCCTAGTCTACCACAGATACTGCTCCTCCACTACTTCTCTTTGGAAGTTCTACACTCTTTCCCTAGTCTACTACAGCTCCTGCTTCTCCACTATTTCCCTTTGGAAGTCCTACACTCTTTCCCTAGTCTACTACAGCTCCTGCTGCTCCTTTACTTCTCTCTGGAAGTCCTTTCTTCTTGAAAAGTGTTATTATTTGCTTTAGGCTGCTTCATACTGTTTTAGTTTCCCAAATGAATACTTAAGCACCAACATCGCTACACCCGACTGCCTCTCTACTCAGCGTTTACAGCCATAGTTTGCTGGACTGGGTAGTCGTTTGTGACTTGTGGACTTCAACTCCCAGAATTCCTGGGGCAGCCATGCTGTCGGCCTGTCCCTTTAAGGCAGGGGTGGGAACGATGATTCCTTTATGACCCATGGACTTCAACTCCCAGAATTCCTCAGCCCACCGCTGTCTTAAAGGGACACATTAATGGCCTTTGTGTCCTCTCACACATTTCCGAGACTGATTTGTTTCTGAAAACCTGTTTAGCTCCTACAACCTGGTGAGAGAGGGGAAGGGGGGGGAGGACATCCAGGAAGCTCACCTGAGCATGTTTGAAGACGTGCATGATGAAGATAGTCACGCTGAGTCCAAAAATGTAGGCCACGAAACTGGTGTAGAAATACGTGTGGGTGTTCTTCTTTAGGCTGTCGTGAGAAGCGAAGGGGTTAGGACGGTCCAGAGCCAAGTAAAAACCCACAGATTGAGGGAATTAGGAAAACAGACCCAAAGGGAAAGTGGTGGTCGGGCAATAACAGGAATAAGAGAGTGAGAAGGGACCTTGGAGGTCTTCTAGTCCAACCCCTACCCAAGCAGGAGACCCCCCCTATACCAGCGGTCACCAACTGGTGGCCCGAAAGGTCGGAGACCCCTGCCTTATACTATTTCAGACAAACGGTTGTTCAATTTCATCTTAAAAAGCCTCCAGTGATGGAGCGCCCACAACTTCTAGAGGCAAGTAGTTCCACTGGTTAATTGTCCTCACTGTTAGGAAGTTTCTCCTTAATTCCAGGTTGCTTCTCTCCTTGGTTAGTTTCCACCCATTGCTTCTTGTCCTGCCCTCAGGGGCTTTGGAGAATATACTTCTTCTTTGGGGCAGCCCCTCAAATATTGGAACGTGCTATCGTGTCCCCCCTAGTCCTTCTGTTCACTAGACTAGACCTATCCAATTCCTGCAACCGTTCTTTGTGTGTTTTAGCCTCCAGCCCCCCCTAACCATCGTTGTTGCGCTCAACCCAACCTTTTCTGCTGTCTGTCCTCTTAATGCTGGAAAGGGGTTGGGGGGATTTTTTTCCAATTGGCAAATTGTTGCAAAGGATTTACCTGATATCGAAGCGCAAGAGAAGAGCGATGAAGATACCTGGAGGGAGAGGAAGTTGGATAAAGTCACCGTGAATTGGGCCTCTGGTGGCTCAACAGGCTAATGCAGCCTGTTATTAACAGCAACTGCCCGCAATATTGCAGGTTCAAGTCCCACCAGGCCCAAGGTTGACTCAGCCTTCCATCCTTTATAAGGTAGGTAAAATGAGGACCCAGATTGTTGGGGGCAATAAAAGTTGACTTTGTATATAATATACAAATGGATGAAGACTATTGCTTAACACAGTGTAAGCCGCCCTGAGTCTTCGGAGAAGGGCGGGATATAAATGCAAATAAAAAAAAAAATTGAACGTTTTCAGCCCAGTTTTAGACGTCTTTCCTGCCAGCTGGATATAGTCCCATTCCATTTAGCAACCGGCCCACAGCGCCCCCTTGTGGCTACAAATGCAGACACCCCTTGACTTACAAACACAATGAAGTCCAGTGTTTACGTTGTTAAAGCAAGACAGTCAAATGAGGTTTTTTTGCCCCGGATTTACAGCTTTTCCTGCTGCCGTTGATAAGCAAATTGATAGGGTTGCTAAGTTAGTAATGTGGTTATTAATTGAATCTGGTTTTCCCGTTGACTTGGCTGCCCTCGTGTTGTGGAAGGAAGGAAGGAAAGAAGAAAGGAAAAGGGAAGGAGGGAGGGAGGGAGGAAAGAAAAATGGGAGAGAAGAAAGGAGTGAATGTGGGAGAGAAGGAAAGGAAGAAAGGAGTGTGGTGGGAGAGAAAGAAGGAAAAAAGGAAGAAAGGTGAGAGAAGGAAGGAAGGAGTGTGAGAGAAGGAAGGAAGAAGAAAGAAGGAAAGAAAGGAAAGAAGGAAGGAAAGAGTGTGAGAGAAGGAAGAAGACAGAAGGAAAGGAAGGAAGGAAGGAAAAGGGAGGGAGGGAAGAAAGAAAGATGGGAGAGAAGAAGTGAGTGAGTGTGGGAGAGAAGGAAAGGAAGAAGGAAGGAAGGAAGGAAGGTGGTGGGAGAGAAAGAAAGAAGGAAGGAAGGAAAGAGAAAGGAAGGAAGGAAGGAAGGAAGGAAGGAAGGAAGGAAGGAAGGAGGGAAGGAAGGAAGGAAAGAAAGAGAAAGGATGGAAGGAAGGTGGGAGAAGAAAGGAAGGAGTGTGAAAAGCAAGGAAGAAGAAAAAAGGAAAGGAAGGAAGGAAGGAAGGAAGGAAAAGGGAGGGAGGGAGGAAAGAAAGATGGGAGAGAAGGAGTGAGTGAGTGTGGGAGAGAAGGAAAGGAAGAAGGAAGAAGGAAGGAAGGAATGTGGTAGGAAAGAAAGAAAGGAAGGAAGGAGTGTGAGAAAAGGAAGGAAGAAGAAAGAAGGAAAGGAAGGAAGGAAGGAGGGTGGATGGGAGAGAAGGAAGGAAGAAGAACGACAGAAAGACAGAAGGAAGGAAGGAAGGATTTACCGCAACCCTTATAGCATTTGCCTTACCTGGAATCACAATGTCCCCTAAGCCCAGCATGGCGAAATTGTCGGCTTCCAGGCCCTTCTCCAGCAGATCCTGGGGGAAAACCACTGCAAGGGAAAAAACGAGAGAGAGAGAGAGAGAGAGAGAGAGAGAGAGAGAGAGAGAGAGAAAGAGAAAGAGAGAGAGAGAGAGGGAGGGAGAAAAGGAGAGAGAGAAAGAGATGCTGCAAACGCCGGGCCCATCTCAGACGGAGGAGCCCCAGAAATTGGCACAAAAGACATCAAAGGACATTTGGTTCTGGGCTGGGAGGGGTCTTTAGCCTTAGACAAGTGAAAGCCCCTCCCCTCTAAAGCAGGGGTCTCCAACCTTGGCCACTTTAAGGCTTGTGGACTTCAACTCCCAGCTTTGCTGGCTGCTGAGGAATTCTGGGAGTTGAAGTCCACAAGCCTTGAAGTGGCCAAGGTTGGAGACCCCTGATCTAAGTCTTCAGGGAAATAAAACCAGGTAGTCCCCGACTTACGGGCAGTCACTTAGCGACCTCCTGAAGTTCCAACCCAAACGTATTTACGACCTGGTTTTGAAGCCGTTTAGCAAATCAGGGCAGCTGTTAAGCAAACCACACGGTCATTAAGCGAATCCGGCTTCCCCCCCCCTCCGCCCCCGCCGTTGACTTTGCTCGTTGGAAGGTCACCAAAGGGGATCGCCTGACACTCCCCCCCCCACTCCCCAGGGGACGCTGCAGCCACCATAAATACAAGCCGGTTGCCAAGCGGCCGAATTTGGATCGTGTACCTGCCGGGATGCTGCAACGGTCGTTAAGTGTGAAAAACGGCCATTTAAGTTCCCCTCCCCTTTTTTTTTCCAGTGCCATTGTGACTTCGGTCCCTAAGCAAAGAGTGGTTGTATGCTGAGGACTCCCCCGTTATCTTGAAGGGACCGACCTAGTTGGGGAGGCGCTACCAACTTCAATCAGGGTGAGCTGCCATTCAAGGTTTTTTTTGGGGGGGGGAGAAAGGGGGGGCTACTCACGTTTGATAGGGGCTTCAAATGACTTGGCCACGGTCACCATCACATTGGTCCCAAAGACCTAGGAAAAGAGGAAAGCGGGTTTGAAGAAGAGGGGGCGACCGGCAGGCGCCGCACAATTGCCAAGGGAGTCGGCTTCTACCGTACGTCTTGAGCTTTTTGGAGTCCCTTGCGAAGGTGGAGGAGAGTAAGGAAGAGGACGGTTGTTGAGCTGCACCGATCTACACGTTGTGACCCAGGCCCAAGTAGGTAGTAATAAACTTAAGTCTGTGAAAAAACAAACTTTATGCCTCCCAACCCAAATTCCTCGGTTATCTCACAAACCTCGGTCCAATTAGGCAAACTGGCAAAGGCCCTTCCTGGCAAACGTCCAGAAGCCACAAAAACAAAGATGTAGACGAAGCAGAAGACGCAGCTACAATGTTGTTTTCCAGCAAAGCTCAAACACTGTTGCTGGTCTTGTTTTAAGCCTTATGGGAGAAGCCAATCATCTCCTGGCCTTACTCCCAAGTCGTCCTCTTTGCTTGAGCTGCTCTTGCCTTCTGGCAGCTCTTCTCATGCGTGCATTAGGAACAGGCTCCTCCTGTTCCTCTGCCTCAGTACTGTCAGTCTCTGGAGGCTCCGGAGTCCGCACCTCACTTCCCGATGGCCCTGGCCCCACCTCAGCCTCATCGCTGTCCGACTCCGTTCGTTGCCAGCTCCGTAGGCTGCTGACAGACCACAACACTACAAGACTGGAGGTCCTCACACCGACCGCCCTTCCAGGTTCATGGTTCTCAGGATCCCATTCCACTCCTTCTCCCTAGGTAAAGGTTCCCCTTGCACGTACGTGCTAGTCGTTCCCGACTCTAGGGGGCGGTTCTCATCTCCGTTACAAAGCCGAAGAGCCAGCGCTGCCCGGAGACGTCTCCGTGGTCATGTGGCCGGCATGACTCAACGCCAAAGGCGCACGGAACGCTGTTACCTTCCCACCAAAGGTGGTCCCTATTTTTTCTACTTGCATTTTTTTTATGTACTTTCGAACTGTTAGGTTGGCAGAAGCTGGGACAAGGAACGGGAGCTCACCCCGTTACGCAGCACTAGGGATTCAAACCGCTGAAGTGGCGACCTTTCAATCGACAAGCTCAGCGTCTTAGCCACTGAGCCACTGCGTCCCTCCTCCCTGCCTACCACCAAAAGTCTGGTGCACCACAATTCAATTCTGTTTTTTCCAGACCGGCTGACTTTCCAAAGCCAGACAGGTCCTTGACAAGGAGCTTGGGTTAAGGAGAAGCTCCTGCAAACTGTATAGGAGATGGTGAGTTCTAGTCTGGCCTTAGGCATGAAAGCCAGCTGGGTGACTTTGGGCCAATCACAAGGAGAAGGTGAGATCTAATCCTGCCTTAGACATGAAAGGCAGCTGGATAATTCTGGGCCAATCACCAGGAGACAGTGAGTTCTAGTCCCGCCTTAGGTGTAGAAGCCAGTTGGGTGACTTTGGGCCAATCACCAGGAGACGGTGAGTTCTAGTCCCACCTTAGACATGAAAGGTGGCTGGATAATTCTGGGCCAATCACTAGGAGATGGTGAGTTCTAGTCCCACCTTAGACATGAAAGGTGGCTGGATAATTCTGGGCCAATCACTAGGAGATGGTGAGTTCTAGTCCCATCTTAGACATGAAAGGCGGCTGGATAATTCTGGGCCAATCACTAGGAGACGGTGAGTTCTAGTCCCACCTTAGACATGAAAACCACCTGCATGACTTTGGGCCAATCACCAGGAGGCGGTGAGTTCAAGTCCTGCCTATTTTAGGCATGAAAGCTGGCTGGTGACTTTGCGCCAATCACTGGGAGACGGTGAGTTCTAGTCCCGCCTTAGGCACGAAAGCCGGCTGGGTGACTTTGGGCCAACTCCTCTTTCTCAGCCCAACCCACCTCACAGGGTTGTTGCTGTGGGGGAAAAAATTCATCCGCCACCTTGAGTTACTTATAAAAAAAAAAACAACGACGAAAAAGCAGGATGAAAGGCTAATAAATAACGATGGTTTTGTCCGCAGGACCTGCTGAGCCTGGGGAGGAACGGCAGGAGCAGAGGCCTACCCAAAAGACATCGTAGATGAAGAGGCCTCCAAGCAGGATACAGCCCGTGCTGACGTTGTTCAGGTGTAACAGCTCCACCCCGTTGAGGGAGAAGGCCAGGCCAAAGAGGTTGTTGGCAATCCAGTGCTGGGAAAAAAAAGAGAGAGAAGAACTACCATGAACCATGCTCCCCCACCCACCCCCAGCCCACATCCCACCCCCTCAGTCCGACAGCAATGCAGCCCTTTCGTTCTGCAGATCCTTCTTTTTTATTTTATTTTATTTTATTTACATTTATATCCCGCCCTTCTCCGAAGACTCAGGACGGCTTACAGTGTGTAAGGCAATAGTCTCATTCTATTTGTATATTTACAAAGTCAACTTATTGCCCCCCCAACAATCTGGGTCCTCATTTTACCTACCTTATAAAGGATGGAAGGCTGAGTCAACCTTGGGCCTGGTGGGACTCGAACCTGCAGTAATTGCAGGCTGCTGTGTTTTAATAACAGGCTTCTTACAGCCTGAGCCACACCGCTGTCTGCTGCCTGCTCAAGCTGCCCAGCCTCGGAAAAACTAGAATAGGAAGGGAAGGTCTTCTAGTCCAGGGGTCTCCAACCTTGGCAACTTTAAGACTTGTGGACTTCAACTCCCAGAGTTCCTCAGCCAGCTTTGCTGGCTGAGGAACTCTGGGAGTTGAAGTCCACAAGTCTTAAAGTTGCCAAGGTTGGAGACCCCTGTTCTAGTCCAACCCCCAGCTGAACCAAGAGACCCTGCCCCATTCCAGACAAGTGGCTGTCCAATATCTTCTTCAAAACCTCCAGGGAAGGAGATCCCACAACTTTTAGTGGCAAGCCGTTCCACTGGTTAATTGCCCTCACTGTCAGGAAGTTTCTCCTTATTTCTAGTTTGCTTCTCTCCTTGATTAGTTTCCACCCATTGCTTCTTCTCCTACCCTCAGGTGCTTTGGAGAACAGCCCGACTCCCTCTTCTTTGTGGCAACCCCTGAGATATTGGAAGACTGCTATCCTATCACCCCTAGTCCTTCTTTGCATTAAACTAGCAGAACACTAATAACAGAGTTGGAAGGGACCCTGGAGGCCTTCTAGTCCAACCCCCTGCCCAGACAGGAAACCCTACACCATTTCAGACAAATGGTTATCCAACATCTTCTTAAAAACTTCCAGTGTTGGAGCATTCATGACTTCTGGTGCAGTGGTGAAATTCAAAAATTTTCCCTACCGGTTCTGTGGGCATGGCTTAGTTGGTTGGGGTGTGTGTGTGTGTGGGTGTGGGTGTGTGTGTGATGTGATTGGGTGGGTGTGGCCAACTTTTTTTTACCTTTTTAAATCATTTTTTAACTAAGAGAAGTTTTTAAAAAGTTCCAATGATCAGCTGTGCCCATGATCATCAGAACCTCTTTTTTTTTTTTACTTCTTAAAGCATTTTTTTACTACCGGTTCGGGCAAATAGGCCTGAACCGGTATCATTTCACCCCTGTTCGGGAGGCGAAGTTGTTCCACTGATTAATTGTTCTAACTGTCAGGAAATTTCTCCTTAGTTCTAAGTTGCTTCTCTCCTTGATTAGTTTCCACCCATTGCTTCTTGTTCTACCCTCAGGTGCTTTGGAGAATAGCTTGACTCCCTCTTCTTTGGGGCAACCCCTGAGATATTGGAACACTGCTATCATGTCTCCCCTAGTCCTTCTTTTCATTAAACTAGACATACCCAGTTCCTGCAACCGTTCTTCATATGTTTTAGCCTCCAGTCCCCTAATCCTCTTTGTTGCTCTTCTCTGCACTCTTTCTAGAATCTCCACATCTTTTTTGTATCGTGGCAACCAAAACTGGGTGCAATATTCCACGTGGGGTCTTATCAAGGTATTATAAAGTGCTACTGACATTCCACCTGCCTCGCCAGCAGGTCAGCTTACCTTCCTCAGCAGGTACCAGACACCTACAACGCTGCTCATGGCCAGGCAGACGAGATCCTTGGTGTCGAACTCATAGTTCACAATCTCTGCAACGAGACAAATATATATATGTTTTCTGAGGTTTTCGCGGGTGTTTGTATGTAGGTCTTTGGTTATTTGGGTTTTCTCCCGCGTAAAATTGGAAGTGTCTTGGCGACTTTTCGACGAAGTCTCATTCGTCATCTTCAGGCTTCAGCTTCATGCTTCTGGGAGCAATGTGTGATTGCAGCTGTTTCTTCCTAGCAGTTAAAAAGCTTTGCTGGCTGAGGGACTCTGCGAGTTGAAGTCCACAAACCTTAAAATTAGTCAGGCTAATTTTGAATAAGTTTTTTAAGGGTATTTAAATTGTGTATATTTGTATTGTTGGTTTTATTTTGCCTGTACACCGCCCTGAGTCCTTCGGGAGAAGGGCGGTATAAAAATCAAATTAAATAAATAAATAAATAAATAAAGTTACTAAGGTTGGAGACCCCTGCTCTGGTTGGTACCTGCCAGCCTAGTTGTGGAGGACATGAATAAAGTATGGATGGGAGTGTGCGTGCATTTAAAAAAGAGCATGTATGTATGTATGTATGAATGTATGTATGTATGTATGTATGTATGTATGTTGTTGTTAGTTGCAAAGTTGTGTCCGACCCATCGCGACCCCATGGACAACGTTCCTCCAGGCCTTCCTGTCCTCTACCATCCTCTGGAGTCCATTTAAACTCATGCCTACTGCTTCAGTGACTCCATCCAGCCACCTCGTTCTCTGTCGTCCCATTCTTCTTTTGCCCTCAATCGTTCCCAGATTCGGCTCTTCTCCAGTGAGTCCTTCCTTCTCATTAGGTGGCCAAAGTATTTCAGTTTCATCTTCAGGATCTGGCCTTCTAAAGAGCAGTCAGGGTTGATCTCCTCTAGAACTGACTTGTTTGTTCGCCTTGCAGTCCAAGGGACTCGCAGGAGTCTTCTCCAGCACCGGAGTTCAAAGGCCTCAATTTTTTGGCGCTCAACCTTCCTTATGGTCCAACCTTCACAGCCATACATTGCAACTGGGAAAACCAGTATGTATGTTTGTGTATATAAAAGACAGGGCAGGAGAGAATAACTTTATCTGACCAAATGTGATTGGACACACAAGGAATTTATCTCTGGTGCTTAAACTGTCAGATTACAGATGATTACAGATTACAGATGACCTACAAGGGGGTAGGTCATATATCAGAGATCATAGTTACAATCATTAATCGTAAGTCATAACAATAATTGATAAAATGAGAAGGATAATAGCAATGCAGACCTACCACATGGGTAAATATCCTTAGGCTTAAGACAGTGCTGTGGGAATTAGGTGTTTAGCAGAGTGATGGCAAAGGAAGGAAAAATGTCTTTCTGTCTAATTGTTTTGGCATGCAATCTCACATAGATAGATAGATAGATAGATAGATAGATAGATAGATAGATAGATAGATAGACAGACAGACAGACAGACAAGCAGATGGGTGGGTGGATGGATGGATGGATAGAGATAGATAGATAGATAGATAGATAGATAGATAGATAGATAGATAGACAGACAGACAGACAGACACAAAGATAGATAGATGGAAGAGAGAGAGAGTTGATGGATGGATGGATGGGTGGATGATGGGTGGATAGAGATAGATAGATAGACAGACAGACAGATAGATAGACAGGCAGATGGGTGGATGGATGGATTGATAGAGATAGATAGATAGACAGACAGACAAATAGACAGACACAAAGATAGATAGATGGAAGAGAGAGAGATGATGGATGGATAGTTGGATGATGGGTGGATAGAGATAGATAGATAGATAGATAGATAGATAGATAGATAGATAGATAGATAGATAGATAGATAGATAGACAGACAGACAGGTGGATGGATGGATAGAGATAGATAGATAGATAGATAGATAGATAGATAGATAGATAGATAGATAGATAGATAGATAGACAGACACAAAGACAGATAGATGGGAGAGAGAGAGAGATGATGGATGGATGCTTGGATGATGGGTGGATAGAGATAGATAGATAGATAGATAGATAGATAGATAGATAGATAGATAGATAGATAGACAGACAGACACAAAGAAAGAAAGACACAAAGAGAAAGAGAGAAAGAGACAGACAGATAGATGTTGCTAAGGAAGGAGATAGCTTAGAGTGGTAGGTAGGCAGACAGAGAAATAATAGGTAGGTAAGCAGATATGATAGATCATAGATAGATGGATGGATGGATAGACAGATAAAGAAATAGTGACTAATAAAGTTTTGCTCTTCTTTTAAATTCACTCCTTGGCTACAACACAACACAGCCAGGAAAGATGCCGAAAGCATTTGTTGCATGGCCCTACACAAGCAGACACACAAAGGCAGGAAACGAAGGTTCACAGAGGAAATTCTTTGGCTGAACAAAGGAACAAACTTACCTTCTTTTGCTTCTCCGGAGCCTTGAGTAAAAAGGAGTTGATACTGCTTGTTGGGAAAGTTGGTTGGGAAAAATTTATTCATCACGGGGCTGAAATGAGATCGGAGGAAAAGGAAGGAAAGAAAGGTGAAAAAGAAGGGAAGGAATCGTTGTTTTAAAAGGCATAACCAAGAAGGGCAGCGGTATGGAAGGAAAATCAAAAATCCCACAAAAATACCTTTATAAATCTAACGAAAGGAGTAGCAAATACTTAAGAGCGGTGTTTCTCAACCTCAGGCACTTTCAGGTGTGTGGACTTCAATTCCCAGAATCCCCCAGCCAGCATGTGAATAAATGTTAATCCGGGTGGACTTCAACTCCCAGAATTCCCCAGCCATTACCATAAGGTAGCTGAAGTTGTAAAACTCAAAAAGAGAATTATAAACATGGAAATCTGAAGCCTCACAATGATGCCATAACCTCTGAGTTAATTTAGCCATTACTTATTGATTAAGAAAATTTATATGGTCGCCCAATTCACTCAAGGTGACTGTGGGCAGCTTTCATTGGGCAGCCCCAAATACGAACCCCAGTAAACCCTCCCACCCCCATGATGAAAATCAAACCAGCCACTTGAGGGGCTCTATAACACTCTGGGGTCCCCAGGCTGTGGTGACCCAGGCCCAAGTAGGTAGTAGTAGACACAATCAGTTCAAAAACAAACAGACTTTATTAGAACAGCTAAGAATTAAACTCACTCTCAGCGTCGTCCAAACTAAATCAAAGCAAATCCTTCCTAACACAATTCTTCAATCTTATCACCAACCTTGGTCTAATTAGGCAAACTGCCAAAGGCTTTTCTTGGCAAAAGTCCAAAAGCAGAAGACGCCGACAAGAAATAAATGCAGCAAGACAAGGAGCAAGGCTATCAACGTTGTTTTCCGACAAGGAGCCCAAACGCCGTTGCTGGTCTTTTAAGCCTTATGGGAGGGGCCAATCATCTTCTGGCCTTACTCCCGAGTCGTCCTCTTTGCTTTAGCTGCTCTTGCCTTCTGGCAGCTCTTCTCATGCATGCATTAGGAACAGGCTCCTAATGTTCCTCTGCCTCACTACTGTCAGCCTCTGGAGGCTCCGGAGTCCTCACCTCACTCCCCGATGGCCCTGGCCCCATCTCTGCCTCCGACGCAGAGCCCTCATCCAGGCCTTCCCCAGCCTCCAGGACTGGCCCACGTTCTTCCTCAGCCTCATCGCTCTCTGACTCCGTTGCCAGCTCCACAGGCTGCTGGCGGACCACAACACAGGCCCCCTGGCAAAACCAGTTCTTTAGGGCCTTTATCGAGTGTCACGGGGAAGGCCACCACCGAAGAAGGGGTCCCACCAGATGGACCTCCTTTAGAGGAGCGGGCCCATAACATCTCCCACCTCCCTGCTCTGGTGGGGTTGGATAGATGTAACTTGGAAAAAATGGTCCTTCAAATACAATAAGGGGATTTAAAGGTGACAACTAGCACCTGGAATTGCATCACCGCAAACAAATCGGCACCCAATAAGAATTGTTTCTGGAGGGGTTTTGAAGCCCCCGAGGGCAGGACAAGAAGCAATGGATGGAAACTAATCAAGGAGAGAAGCAACCTAGAATTAAGGAAAAAACTTCCTGACAGTTAAGACCAATTCATCAGTGGAACTGCTTGCCACCAGAGGTTGTGGTTGCTCCATCACTGGAGGATTTTAAGAAGAAACTGGACAGCCATTTGTCTAAAACGGCATAGGGTCTCCTGCCTGAGCAAGGGGTTGGACTAGAAGACCTTCAAAGTCCCTTCCATAACTCTTGTTATTCTGTATTATTAATTTATAATCAACATTCTGGCTTGAAATTCTCCAGAAACAGCAGTGTTATCCCCCCTCCCCTCCACACAGCTGGGTGAGAGATCCCGCAGGATCAGGGTGTGGGGCTGTGCACCCCCATAAATTCCGTTCCAGGATTGCCAATCAAGAGTTTTCATTAATTGTACAAAGACCTTGCAAGATAATCCTTCATTTTTTGGTTGTTAAGGCACGGCAATGTTCGGGTGCATTTCAAGGTTTTGGTTACCACCTTCAAAGCGCTCCATGGCTTGGGGCCTGGGTACTTACGGGACCGCCTGCTGTTACCTCGTGCCTCCCACCGACCCGTACGCTCGCACAGAGAGGGACTTCTCAGGGTGCCGTCCGCCAAACAATGTCGGCTGGCGGCCCCCAGGGGAAGATTCTTCTCTGTGGGGGCTCCTACTCTTTGGAATGAACTTCCCCCTGGTTTACGCCAAATATCTGACCTTCGGACCTTTCGCCGCGAATTGAAAACATACTTGTTTGTTCGCGCGGGGCTTTCTTAGACTGTTTAGATTTTGAATTTAAATTTTATTTAAGTTTTAAATTGGGGTTTTTAGATTTTAAATATTTTAATTTTCCGGCCAAATTGTATAATAAGTTTTTTAATTTAGTTTTTAATTGTACATTGTTTATTTTTATCTTGGCTGTACACCGCCCTGAGTCCTTCGGGAGAAGGGCGGTCTAGAAATCTAATAAAATAAAATAAATAATAATAAAATAATAAACTGAGTAAGCCAACGCTGAGCCTTGTTTGGCACCTGGAGATCAAAATGAAGCTTTGAAAAAAAAAACTCGTTTTAAAAGGCTGGGACTCTTTTGTTTTCAACGGGGAAAGCTGGCCTCCAAAGTTGTCAGATGTTTTCCACCCACATGTAAATATTCTCATTCGTGGCTAACGGAGAGGAAGCTCAGCAGCCAGAAATGGGTGCCCATTTCCCATCTGATAAGGCGGTTAACTATTAAACTTAAGTCTCTGCCAGGATTTTGACCTTTCCTTTATGTGCCAATAATCAACTAAGCTTTACTTTACTTGCAGATGATGGGGCCTCCAAAACTTTTTTCAGCTTTCACTCAGCCCAAAGACATAAATTTTCTGCGCTGGTAGAGAAGTGAAGAAACCTATCTAACAAAATGAAATTCAACGTAGAGAAAAGTAAAGTCCTACACTTTAAATAGCCAGAAAGGTATAAAAAGGATATTTCAGGAACGGGATGAGCATGACTCACTTAGTACAGGTAGTCCTCGAGGTACGACCATAAGGGAGCCTGCCCATCATGGCCGCAAGTCATGACAGTCCGCGTATCAAGAAAAAGCAAAAGTACGCATACTGACTGGGTGAAACCAGGCTTAATAGAAGGAACTGTGAGAGGGATCTTGGAGTCTTAGTGGACAACCAGCTAAATAGGAGCCAGCTGTGTGCAGCGGCAGCCAAAAAAGCCAATGCAATCCTAAATTGCATTAACGGAGGGATACAATCAATATCAAGGGAGGTACTAATACTACTCTATAAAGCCTTAGTAAGACCACACCTAGAGTATTGCATCCAGTTTTGGTCACCACACTATAAAAAAGACATTGAGACTCTAGAAAAAGTGCAGAGAAGAGCAACCAGGATGATGAGGGGACTGGAGGCTAAAACATACCATGAATGGTTGCAGGAACTGGGCCTGGCTAGTCAAGTGAAGAGAAGGGGAGACAAGATAGCATCTTCCAATATTTGCGGGGCTGCCACAGAGAGGTGAGGGTCAAGCTATTTTCCAAAGTACCTGAAGGCCAGACATGGAATAATGGATGGAAACTGATCAAGGAGAGATTCAACCTGGAAATAAGGAGGGATTTTCTGACAGTGAGAACCATCAACCCATGGAACAGAAGTTGCCTTCAGAAGTTGTGGGAGCTTCATTCCTGGAAGCTTTCAAGACGAGACTGGACTGCCATCCGTCAGAAATGATTTAGGGTCTCCTGTTTGGGCAGGGGGTTGGACTAGACGACCTACAAGGTCCCTTCCAACTCTGGTAATCTGTTAAATAGCCAGAAAGGTATAAAAAGGATATTTCAGGAACGGGATGAGCATGACTCACTTAGTAGAGGTAGTCCACGAGGTACGACCATAAGGGAGCCTGCCCATCATGGCCGCAAGTCATGACAGTCCGCGTATCATGTAACCGAGCTGTTTTTTTGGACATTATTTTTGCAGCCGTCATTAAGTGGCTGCTGCGGTCATTAAGCAGACCAAAGGGTTTGTTTAAAAAGCATTCTTGTGTACCAGGTGTGTTTCGGTGTATACAGGTAGTCCTCGACTTATGATGGTAATAGACTTTGTCCATAAGGCATGACAGTCATAAGGCGGTTCACATGAAGGACCTGATTTTGTGACTTGTTTTGTGGCGGTCATTAAGGGAGTGCTGCAATTGAAAAAGCAAAGGCCACGGTCGTAAGGTGAATGAAGCAATCTTTAAAGCAACTGACGCAGTCGTTAAGCGAACCAATGTGGTGTTTTTGCCGAAAACTACAAGCAATTGCCAGTTTTTGGCAAAAAAAAAATGTCGTAAAATGGGGACATGTGACCACAGTGACATAAATGGGGGCTGACTGTAGGGCACCCAAGTGCAGGGGTGTTAGAAAGGGGGTTATAACTACCCTTAAGGACGTCTGTCATAGGCCTCATGTTCTGTTCATTTTTTATTTCTTTTTACGAAGCAAAAGCTTATTTTATCTGTTTCGCGTCGCTCGAGACAGTGAGACAGGCCACGTATCAATTTCATTAATAAACGAATTTACGGGCATTACAAGCTTTTTAGATGTTTTGCACTCACAGTACATTGTGTTCTTCACACTTCTTTATCTGATGGTGTGGGACAGGGCGAGGATCCTTCTTTTCTCTGTTTCGCGTCGCTCGAGACAGTGAGACAGGCCGCGTATCAATTTAATTAATAAATTTCCTGGCATTACAAGCTTTTTAGATGTTTTGCACACTCACAGTACATTGTGTTCTTCACACTTCTGGTCTTTACCTGATGGTGTGTGACAGGGCGAGGATCCCAAGGACGAAGAAATACATGGAGAGCAACAGGTTGATATATTCTTGGGAGAAGATCTAAGAGGCAAGACAAAACCAGGCGAGGTGAAACTTTGGGTTTCCCAACGACACAAATGACATCGTAGAAGCACACTCCCATTTTTATTTTATATATTTTGAGCAAAATCAGCCAGCCAGCTCATCAAAAGCTCTTTCAGCTTAAATAATAAATAATATAATAATAAATAATAAACTAATATATTGTATTAAATAATAATATAAATAATAAAAGTATTTATTAGTTAAGTTTACTTTACTGATGAGCCCTGTGGCCGTATCAAAGTGCAGAGTTTCAGACACAAATTATTACTAAAATCTGATAAAAACAATTTAAAATGGAATTGGAATAAAATATGATTATAAATGAAATTAAAATAAAATACAATTTAAAATGAAATTGGAATAACATACAATAATTTAATATTTTTATTTATTTATTTATTATTTAAATTTGTATACCGCCCTTCTCCCGAAGGACTCAGGGCGGTTCACAGCCAAGTAAAAATACATAATACACTATAAATACAATTAAAATACTATTAAAAAACTTATTAAATTGGCCAGAATTAAAATTTAGAAGTAAAACCCATTAAAAACCCATAAACTTAAAAAAAACTAACCCAGTCCAGCGCAGATGAATAAGTGAGTTTTAAGCTCACGGCGAAAGGTTCGGAGGTCCGGAAGTTGACGGAGTCCTGGGGGGAGTTCGTTCCAGAGGGCGGGAGCCCCCACAGAGAAGGCCCTTCCCCTGGGCGCCGCCAGACGACACTGTCGCGCCGACGGCACCCTGAGGAGTCCCTCTCTGTGAGAGCGCACGGGTCGGTGAGAGGTATTCGGTAGCAGCAGGCGGTCCCGTAAGTAACCCGGCCCTATGCCATGGAGCGCTTTAAAGACGTTCACCAACACCTTGAAGCGCACCCGGAAGGCCACAGGTAGCCAGTGCAGCCTGCGCAGGATAGGTGTCACTCGGGAGCCACGAGGGGCTCCCTCTATCACCCGCGCAGCTGCATTCTGGACTAACTGTAGCCTCCGGATGCCCCTCAAGGGGAGCCCCATGTAGAGAGCATTGCAGTAGTCCAGACGAGACGTCACAAGGGCGTGAGTGACTGTGCACAAGGCATCCCGGTCTAGAAAGGGGCGCAACTGGCGCACCAGGCGAACCTGGTGGAAAGCTCTCCTGGAGACGGCCGTCAAGTGGTCTTCAAAAGACAGCCGTTCATCCAGGAGAACGCCCAAATTGCGCACCCTCTCCATCGGGGCCAATGACTCGCCCCGACAGTCAGCCGCTGGACTCAGCTGACTGTACCGGGATGCCGCATCCACAGCCACTCCGCCTTGGAGGGATTGAGCTTGAGCCTGTTTCTCCCCATCCAGACCCGTAGCTTCCAAACACCGGGACAGCACTTCGATAGCTTCATTGGGGTGGCCCGGTGGAAAAGTACAGCTGGGTGTCATCAGCGTACAGCTGGTACCTCACACAAGCCACTGATGATCTCACCCAGCGGTTTCATATAGATGTTGAACAGAAGGGCGAAGAATCGACCCCGCGGCACCCCACAAGTGAGGCGCCGCGGGCCCACCTCTGCCCCCGTCAACACCGTCTGCGACGGTCGGAGAGATAGGAGGAGAACCACCGATAAACGGTGCCTCCCACTCCCAATCCTCCAACCGGCGCAGCAGGATACCATGGTCGATGGTATCGAAAGCCGCTGAGAGGTCTAATAGGACCAGGGCAGAGGAACAACCCCTATCCCTGGCCCTCCAGAGATCATCCACCAACGCGACCAAAGCCGCCTCAGTGCTGTAACCGGCCGGAAGCCGGACTGGAACGGGTCCAGATAGACAGTTTCCTCCAGGTGCAGGGAAACTGATATGCCACCATACTCTCTACAACCTTCGCCGGCGGGTTGGAGACCGGACGATAATTACCTAAAACAGCGGGTCCAGGAAGGCTTCTTGAGGAGGGCCTCACCACCGCCTCTTTCAAGGCGGCGGAAAGACTCCTCCAACAAGGAAGCACTCGTAATCCCTGGAGCCAGCCTCGTGTCACCTCCTGAGTGGCCAGCACCAGCCAGGAGGGGCACGGGTCCAGTAAACACGTGGTGGCATTCAATCTACCCAGCAACCTGTCCATGTCCTCGGAGTCACAGGGTCAAACTCATCCCAAACAACATCACCAAGACCGCCTCAGATGCCCCGTCCGAATCGCCACAATTTTGGTCCAGGCCGTCCCGAAGCTGAGCGATTTTATCGTATAGATAACCGTTAAACTCTTCAGCACGTCCCTGCAACGGGTCATCCCGCTCCCCCTGGTGAAGGGGGGAGCGGGGCACCCGAAACAGGGCAGCTGGGCGGTTATTTGTCGGCGGAATGAGGGAGGAGGCGAGCAACGCCGCTTCCCTCAGTGCCACTAGGTAGGTCCTAGTATAGGATCTAACTAGTGTCCGATCAGCCTCTGAACGGCTGGACCTCCAGGAACTCTCTAGGCGCCTTCTCCGCGCTTTCATCTCTCAGCTCCTCGGAGAACCAAGGAGCCGGTTGGGATCTGCGCCGGGTCAGAGGTCGCAGAGGCACGACACGGTTCAAAGCCCCAGCCGCAGCCCGTTCCCAGGCTGCGGCTAGTTCCTCTGCCGTGCCGTGAGCCAGACCCTCAGGGAATGGCCCAAGCTCCGTCCGAAACCTCTCTGGGTCCATCAGGCGCCTGGGACGGTACCAACGTAGTGGTTCCGTCTCCCTGCGGTGTTGGGTAGCGGTCAGAAAGTCCAGGCGAAGGAGAGAGTGATCTGACCATGACAAAGGTTCTGTGACTATATCTCTCAAGTCCAGATCCTTCAGCCACTGACCAGAGATGAAAATCAGGTCCAGTGTGCCTCCCCCGATGTGAGTAGGGCCATCCACTACTTGGGTCAGGTCCAAGGCCGTCATGGAGGCCATGAACTCCCGAGCTACTGTCGATGACGGGCCGGCAGATGGCAAGTTAAAGTCCCCCATGACTAAAAGTCTGGGGGTCTCCACTGCCACCCCGGCAAGCACCTCCAGAAGCTCGGGCAGGGCGGCTGTCACGCAGCAAGGAGCCAGGTACGCGACCAGCAAGCCCATCTGACATCTATGACCCCACCTCACAAAGAGGGATTCACACCCGGCAATCTGAGGTACAGTGGTCTCCTTCGGCTCTAGACTCTCTTTAATAATAACCGCCACCCACCACCCCTACCCTGGGCCCTCGGCTGATGGAATGCACGGAAACCCGGTGGGCACATCTCGACCAGGGGCACGCCCCCTTCAGTGCCCAACCAGGTCTCCGTAACACCTATAATATCCGCGGCACCCCCCTGAATCAGATCATGTATTAGGGGGGCCTTATTGGCCACGGACCGTGCGTTGCATAACATCAGACGAAGGCCCAGGCTCTGAGGGTCTTGACCATCCGGGGAACGGGAGAAGTCAGGGGGATCGGGGCACGCGATCGCCTGTATACATCGAACGCGTGACCCCCTAAACCGATGCGATCCCCCCCTTCCGCCATATCTGCCTCCCACTTACCGTGCAGATGGACTCACCTCACACAAAGGAACACACTTCCCCCATAACCTCCGAACCCATTTGATAGTCGCCATGAGCATGTGCTGGAACTGGTTTCTCCCGACGGGCTACCCCATCACCCGCCCTAACCTCCCACCCACCCCAACCCAGACCCGTCGGTTTCCTCCCCTTAAAATTTCCATTAAAACTCCCACTTAAAAAACGGTTAAAACAATTAACTAAAAGTCCCCTAAGCCTCCTAGATTTAGCATGCCAGCTCTCGGGGTTCCAAAACCCGTCCTCAAGGTGGGCCCTCGATAGTGAGGAGGGCCAGACCTGCGAGAGAGGGGAATCTCGCAGGGCAAGAAGGTCCGCAGTAGAAAATCTTCGCATAATAAAGTTGTGGTGCGATTAGCAGCCCATCCAGCCGGTCCAGATGTCATTTCAGCAGAAGTTCCACGCCCAACAGTATAGGCCCTGGCTCCAAATAAGCTAGCCACTCTCCTCCAGTCCACATATATAGATAAATAAAATAGGATAGAATTGTATTTCGGTGCCACCCCTATTTATTAGTTCTTTCTTTGTAATCCCTGCTTTATTATTATTATTTTTTGCAAATAACTCAAAGCAATGAACATCTCCAACACAAATTCTAGGTACAGAAAGCAGCAAAGTTCCTGTTGAACAAAATGTTTTGGTAAGAGCTTTAGGAGACAACAACAAAAAAATGTCCACATTTCTTTCTTTCAATTGATTTTAAATAATCACAGGAAAAGAAAGGAACAAAACGCAGAGATAACCAGGGTAGAAAGACATACAGTATCGAAGGAAAACAAAAACGTTAACAACTGATTTTAAAAAGGTGACAAAAATACAGCGGACCAAAGGAAAAAAAAAAGTGTTATAACAATAATCAGTTTCAATTCTATTTATACTTATCTAATGCAAATGTTATGCCAGCATGTATCTTATTTATTTCTCTTAAAGGCTTATATAACTATCGTGCTTTTGTAAAAAAAAAAAAAACCAGCTGTATTTTGCAGAAAGTTCCATATTCTGTATTATAATCCATACAAAGTCTACATCGCTATTGTCGTGTCCCACTCCTCCGCTGACGGCCGGGTCAGGGAAATCCGAATCAGGCGTGCCTCTGCAGCTCTGCCAAAGTCCTAGCAAAGTCCTCAGGGCAGGCAGGAGACCAGAAAGTGACTTCAGCAAGATATGTTTAGACTTTGCCTGACTCAGAGAATGCCAGAAAGCAGATCCTTTATATAGGCCATGGGGTGTGGCTCCATGACTCAGCACTTATCCAGGCCTGCCCCTCCCTTCCTTCTGACGCCTCCGCCTATCAATTCTTCTGAAGCGAGGGTCACTCCAATCGGCAGCTGTTGGTAATAGACCTTCCTCAGGCTCACATGCTGTGGAGGAGGGGGAGGGGTCTAGTTGCTCCGCTTGCCTGGGCATGGAGCCAGAGCTAGGGGCTGGAGATACTTGCTCTTCTTCAGCCTGTCTGGGCATGGAGCCAGGGCTGGGGCCGGGAGGCATGCTAGGACATTCTTCAGCGTTCGGAAGCAGATAAGAAGGCCCCGGCTGTGGTGGTGAGATTGGACGAGACACAACAGCTATCATAGGAGGGGAGCAACAGTTTCACATGACGCTACTACTGGTTCACCCACCCGCGCGCACTCACTTCGTGTGTGCGTGCGTGCCTTCCGTGCATGTGCCCGGCCTTCCGCACATGGGCTTTGCTCATGCATCCGCCCACAAAAATGTGCCTAAATAGGTTGGCATAGAGCCAGAGCAAGTGGACGGGCCCACCTGTGATTTCTGCTACCGGTTCGGGCGAACCGGTCTGAACACCACCTCTGGAGATGAGTATAGTCAGGTCTCTGATCCATTGAGTGAATGGCCCATACATTTATTTCTTCCAATGTTGCAATATCAGTCTCTTAGCCGTAGTACAGCTGGTCCTTGACTTACAACTGGTCACTTAATGACCCGTTCGAAGTTACAGGTAGTCCTCGACTTACGACCGGCAACTGAGCCGCAAATTTGTGAGTTATTTGTTAAGTGTGAGTTTCGCCCTTTCTTGCCACGGTTGTTCGGTGAATCACTGCACTCCAAGGAACCCCACAGTCCTTCTCCCCCTCTTGGCAAACTACACGTTCCTTTTTCTACTACTGATAATGTTCCCTAGCTGGGTCATAAAACATCGGCAAGCTCAAGGGAGCACCAAGTGGGTCACACGGTCGTTAAGTGAATCCGGTGTCCCCGTTGACTTTGCTCTTCAGAAGATGATCACGTGACCCCAGGACACCGCAACCGTCATAAGTATGAATCTGTGGCCAAGCGTCCGGATTTTGATCACGTGACCCCAGAGACGCCGCAATGGTCGTTAAGTGTGAAAAACGGTCATAAGTCGCTTTTTTCAGTGCCTTTGTAACTTTGAACTGTCACGAAATTGTTGTACGTCAAGGACTGGCTGTATTTGTTAAGTGAGCTTTGCCTCATCTTGCGACCTTTCTTGCCATAGTTGTGAATCACTGCAGTTGTTAAGTTAGTAACACAGTCGTTAAGTGAACCCAGCTTCCCCCATTAACTTTGCTCATCAGAAGGTCGCAAAAGGGGGCTCATGGGACCTCCAGGGACGCTGCAACCGTCGTAAATACGAGTCAGTTGCCAAGTATCCAATTCTGCAATGGTCGTAAGTGTGAAAAACAGTTATAAATCACCTTTTCAGTGCTGTTATAACTTCAAGTGGCCACTAAATGAATCCCGGCTTGTAAGTCCAGGACTACTTGTACAGTATTTTAATGTTTTCTAACTTTGTTTTATCATGTTAATACCTTATCCCACTAGACTTGAAATCCTAGGCTTAGAAAACTTGGAACTCCGTCGCCTTCGACAAGACCTAAGTTTAACTCACAGAATCATCTATTGTAATGTCCTTCCTGTCAAAGACTACTTCAACTTTAATTGCAATAATACTAGAGCAACCAATAGATTTAAACTTAATGTCAACCGCTTTAATCTAGATTGCAGAAAATATGACTTCTGCAACAGAATCATCAGTGCTTGGAATACTTTACCTGACTCTGTGGTCTCTTCCCATAATCCCAAAAGCTTTAACCAAAAACTTTCGACTATTGACCTCACCCCATTCCTAAGAGGACCATAAGGGGCGTGCATAAGCGCACAAACGTGCCTACCGTTCCTGTCCTATTGTTTTTCTTTTCTTCTTCCTATATATGTTTATATGTGTATATACTATATAATCTTTTTGTATGATGTTGTGACAAAATAAATAAAATAAAATAAATAAATAAATGTTACAACAGGCCCACATTCAGGTGACACCGAAGTGGGCGGCCGATAAATGCAATCAATAAATCAAATTAAATAAATATAGAGCTAAGAGGGAAGTGAGCCAATGAGGAAGTTCCATTCTGATGGGGATCCCAGGCTCCTTTGCGGCTCGGTGCCTCAGTTTACCATCCCAAATGCCAGCCTCTCCGGGCACAGAACAAACCCCCAAGACAAACAAATCCAAATTGCAAAGGATATTTCCGATTTATGCCACGCGGTGTGTTTTGACAGGCAATCAGGTTAACACCCAGGTATTACAAATGGTTTACGCCATTATTTTCAAGAAATAATATACTTCTAATTTCCTGTTCTGCAGTTTATACTCTCCGCACCCCCGTACATTAAATCTGTTTAGGACCCTAGTGCAAGAAACAATAATAATAATCTGCAAACAAATAATAAACGAGATTAAGCCACTAGCGACGCCTGATTTTACAAGGCCTGGCCAGCTGTTTGCTCTGCGTAATTTACCTCTCTTTCCCTCTGAAAATGAGAACCCATTTGGGTATCTAGACGATCCTTGAGAAAGCTCACTCGTCTTCCACAGGCTAACCTGTGCAGCTGGGCGTCCTTAAAACACATCAGAAAAAAACACCCAGCGACGTTTTCATTCCCACAATGCATCAGTAGGATGGAGGGGAATTCTGGGAAACAAAAATGGTGGCTCTGCGGGGTCCTTGGTGCTCTCTTGAGTTTGGTCGGTTGTCTTGCAGACGTTTTATGAGCCAACTTGGTAACATCAATCCTCCCACCACCACCCTTCTAGCACTGATGATGTTACCTAGTTGGGTAATGAGATGTCTGTAAGAAAACCACCCAGCTCAGAGAGCTCCAAGGATCCCACATTTGCCGTCCTCCTCTTTGCAAACTCCATTCCCTTTTCTACTACTGATAATGTTCCCTAGCTGGGTCATAAAACATCTTCAAGAAGCACCCAAGCTCAGAGAGCAGAAAGGACCCCTCAGTCCTTCTCCTCCTCCTCTTCCATCTCCTCCTCCTCCTCCCCCTTCTCCTCCGCTTCCTCCTCTTCCCTCTCTTCTTCCTCCTCCTCTTCACCCCCCTCCCTTCTATCACTGATGATGCTACCTAGTTGGGTCATGAAACGTCTGCAAGAAACCAACCAAGCTCAGAGAGTACCAAGGATCACACAGTCCTCCTCCTCCACACACCCCATTCCCTTCTAGCACTGATGATGTTCCCTAGTTGGGTCAAGAAAGGTCTGCAAGAAAGCAGCCAAGCTCAGAGAGCACCAAGCACCCCACAGTCCTTCTCCTCCTCCTCTTCCATCTCCTCCTCCCCCCCCTCCGCCTCCTCCTCTTCCCTCTCTTCCTCCTCCTCCTCCTCCTCCTCACCCCCCTCCCTTCTAGCACTGATGATGCTACCTAGTTGGGTCATGAAACGTCTGCAAGAAAGCACCCAAGCTCAGAGAGCACCAGGGACTCCATAGTTGTTCTCCTATTCCCTTTCTACTTCATTCTGCAAAGCCCACACCTTTTTAACACTGATGATGTTCCTCAGTTGGGTCATGAAACATATGCAAGAAAACCATCAGCTTTGACTTGAAAACCATCGGGCTTCCCCGTTGACTTGAGGTCACAAAAGGGGATGCTGCGACTGTCCTAAATAGCATCCGAATTTGGATCACGTGACCGGGGAAGGGAATGCTGGAATGGTCGCTAAGTGTGAAAAACGGTCCTGAGTCACCTCGTCATGTCCCACTCCTCCTCTGACGGCCGGGTCTGGGAAGTCTGTATCCAGCGTGCCCACGAAGCCTCTGCAGCTTTGTCAAATTAGACCTCTCAGCGGCTTTTGATACCATCGACCATGGTATCCTGCTGCGCCGGTTGGAGGGATTGGGAGTGGGAGGCACCGTTTATCGGTGGTTCTCCTCCTATCTCTCCGACCGGTCGCAGTCGGTGCTGACAGGGGCAGAGGCGGGCCCCGAGCCGCCTCACTTGTGGGGTGCCGCAGGGGTCGATTCTCTCGCCCCTTCTGTTCAACATCTACATGAAGCCGCTGGGTGAGATCATCAGTGGGTTCGGTGTGAGGTACCAGCTGTATGCGGATGACACCCAGCTGTACTTTTCCACACCGGACCACCCCAACGGCCATCAAGTGCTGTCCCGTGTCTGGAGGCCGACGGGTCTGGATGGGGAGAAACAGGCTCAAGCTCAATCCTCCAAGACAGAGTGGCTGTGGATGCCGCATCCCGGTACAGTCAGCTAACCATGGCTGACCATCGGTGGCGAGTCATTGGCCCCGATGGAGAGGGTGCGCAACTTAGGCGCCTCCTGGATGAACGGCTGTCTCTAGAAGATCACTTGACGGCCGCCTCCAGGAGAGCGTTCTACCAGGTTCGCCTGGTGCGCCAGTTGCGCCTTTCTGGACCGGGAGGCCCTATGCACGGTCACTCACGCCTCGTGACGCCTCGCCTGGATTACTGCAACGCCTCTACATGGGGCTCCTTGAAGGGCATCCGAGGCTGCAGTTAGTCCAGAATGCGGCTGCGCTGGTGATAGATGGAGCCCCGTGGCTCCCGTGATAACACCCATCCTGCGCAGGCTGCACTGGCTACCTGTGGCCTTCCGGTGCGCTTCAAGGTTTTGGTGACCACCTTTAAAGCGCCCATGGCATAGGGCGGGTTATTTACGGGACCGCCTACTGCGACCAGATACCTCTCACCGACCCGTGCGCTCTCACAGGAGGGACTCCTCAGGGTGCCGTCAGCTAGGCAGTGTCGTCTGGCGACGCCCAGGGGAAGGGCCTTCTCTGTGGGGGCTCCCACCCTCTGGAACGAACTCCCCCCAGGACTCCGTCAACTTCCAGATCTTCGGACCTTCCGTCGCGAGCTTAAGACTCATTTATTCATCTGCGCAGGACTGGCTTAGATTTTTTAAATTTAGAGGGGTTTTAAATCGATTTTAATATTTATATTTCTATTTTTAACAATTGGTATTATTAACTATTGGCATTAGAATAAGTCTTTTAATGATTATTTTAATTTGTATATTGATGTTTTTTATATGCCTGTAAACCGCCCTGAGTCCTTTGGGAGATAGGGCGGTATATAAGTTTAAATAATAAATAAATAAATAAATAAAATTCCTGTCAGAGTCCTCAGGGCAGGCAGGAATCCAAGGTGTGACTTCAGCAAACCAGATGAGACTTTGCCTGACTCAAGGAATGCCAAAAAGCAGATCCTTTATATAGGCCATGGGGTGTGGCTCCATGACTCAGCACTTATCCAGGCCTGCCCCTCCCTTCCTTTTGCTGACGTCGCCTCTCCATTCTCCGGAAGCGGGGATCTGTCCACTATATCTTTTCGTCCTGCTGCTCAGCTGCCGGCAACTCTAGCTCGTGGCTAGCTTCGTGCTCACACGCTGTAGGAGGGAGGTTTATTTGCTCAGTCTGTCCGGGCATGGTGCCAGGGCTGGGGGCTGGAGGCATGCCAGGCCATTCTTCTTCACTATCAGTCTCTGGCTCAGATAGCAGGAGATGGGAGGGGCCCGGCTGAGGAGAGGAGGGCGGGCGAGGCACAACACTCCTTTTGTTTCCAGCCCTGTTGTAATTTCGAACGGTCGCTGAACCAAATGGTCATAAGGAGAGGACTACCTCCGCGGTACAGCCGGCCACCGTTCCTCATTTCTTGTGGTTATTCCCAGGAGCAGCCTCCCTCCAGGCTTCTGTCTTCCAGAACAGCTTTCTAAATACCTGGAGATGCAAGCCACCGTCTTGCAGGAAACATGAATTGCCAATTAACGACGCATCCTGGCCTCAGGGCGCAGGCCTCGATGTGGCCTGGGACTGGGAAAGGAGCTGCCAAACAGCGACGAAATCCAGTTCGGTTCAAACATCTCATGGAGGACGTGAAGCTGCAAAAGGGCTGGAGAGGGGGAAATGGGGATCCTCCCCTTCCCACCACCCGGGAAGCATGGTATTGGCTGGAGGAAGCCAGATTTGTCTAGAGGTTAAGGCACTGGACTGGAAACTGGGAGACTGTAAGTTCTAGTCCAGCCTTAGGCATGAGAGCCGGCTGGGGGACTTGGGCCAAGCACCAGGAGACGGTGAATTTTAGTCTCGCCTTAGGCACAAAAGCCAGCTGGGGGACTTTGGGCCAATCACCAGGAGACGGTGAGTTCTAGTCCTGCTTTAGTAGTGAAAGTCGACTGGGTGACTTTGGGCCAATCACCAGGAGACGGTGAGTTCCATTGCTGAATAGTGAAAGCCGATTGGGTGACGTTGGGCCAATCACCAGGAGACAGTGAGTTCTAGTCCTGCTTTAGTAGTGAAAGTCGACTGGATGACTTTGGGCCAATCACCAGGAGACGGTGAGTTCTATTGCTGAATAGTGAAAGCCGATTGGGTGACGTTGGGCCAATCACCAGGAGACGGTGAGTTCTAGTCCTGCTTTAGTAGCGAAAGTCGACTGGGTGACTTTGGGCCAATCACCAGGAGACGGTGAGTTCTAGTGCTGAATAGTGAAAGCCGGCTGGATGACTTTGGGCCAATCACCAGGCCAATGTGAGTTCTAGTTCCTGACTGGGGAATTCTGGGAGTTGAAGTCCCCCCATCCTCAAACTGCCAAGGCTGAGAATCACCGTCTCTTACAGTAAATTGGAGGACTAAGATATGCAAAATGCCTTCCTAGACAACAGCCACGAGGCCACCTCCCTACATTTACATTATGGATTATAAAATATTTTTAACTTTTCCTGTTTGCATCTGGCAATTTTTCCCGATCTGCCCGAGGAACTGCTCTTGAATATTTTATTATGTATCGCTGAACTCACGCAAGCGTCGAAACGCAGCGGTCTCACATCAGATTGTCGCTTCTGCGCCTTTCCCTGCTGGCCTACCTGCTAATTGAAGGCTAGTTTATTTTATAACTCAGTTGCTTGAAGTTGGTTATTTGCTTTTCATGCAATTTGCGGTTCTGCTTTCACTGAAAATAATCCACCTTCGCTTTTGTTGCACAATTGTTGTCACGCTAAAAACCCTGCACAAACTTTAAAAAAAAAAGCTAGGAGTAACCGACCTATAATTATCTGCTGCTTTCTTGACTTTTAGGAAACCCAATAGCTGCGTTCCTCTGAATGAAACCAATGCCTCCAGCACGTGGCAGACCAAACCAGACCAAGCAGTTAAAAAAGTGACGTTAGGTTTGCCCTCCAGAACTATGAATTCCTGTCTAACGGAGGGTTGGAAAAACTTTCCTCCATCTCCAAGAGGAACTGCAGTCCTCCCTGGTCACAGGATAAAAATATTGATTAGCTGCAAAGCAGAGGAAAACTGAAATATAAACAGAGCAAACCCCACTCCTCCCTCCTTAGCACTGATGATGTTCCCTAGTTGGGTCATGAAACGTCTGCAAGAAAGCAACCAACCAAGCTCAGAGAGCACCAAGGACCCCCACAGTCCTCCTCCCCCACACCCCTTCTCTTTGCCTCCTCTTCTTGAACTCTTCCTTAACCCTGAACCCTTCCTTCCTTCTCGCACTGATGATGTTCCCTAGTTGGGTCATGAAAGGCCTGCACGAAGACAACCAAGCTCAGGGAGCACCATCGATCTTGCAGTCTTCTTCTTCTTTCTCCTCCTTCTTTCTAGCACTGATGATGTTAGCTAGTTGGGTCATGAAACGTCTGCAAGAAAACCACCAAGCTCAGAGAGCACCAAGGACCCCACAGCCCCTCCTCCTCCTCCTGCTCCCTTTCTCTTCGTCTCCTCTCCCCTTCTTCACCACTCCGGGCTCCCTTCCAGCACTGATGATGTTATCTAGTTGGTGTCAGTTTTGGAAGGCAATTTTCTTTTTTGCTTCTTAACTGCCACATATTTTAGCTGGGGAAGTTGGGAGGGGGTTGTTGTTGGAGCGGTAGAAAGTTAGTCATAACAACATTCCATATTCAAGGACATCCAGCGTCTGATGGAGACTGCCTGAAGATTGTATCCAGCTGAGTGTGAAGAGTTGATTGGACAATGTGATGAAGTTGTGGGTGTGGGGCAGGGCTGTGAACTGTCAACTGGGTGTAGAAAATCTAGAAGCTTTCAGTTTCGGGTTTTCCCAGCTGTGCCAACATGACATCTCTAATAAATTGGAACTTTGAGGAACCTCAAGGCTCAGAGCTTTATTTTGTTGGGGTGTTCCTTGGAACCCCAACAATTGGGCCATGAAACTTCTGCAAGAAAGCAACCAAGCTCAGAGAGGACCCCACAGTCCTCCTCCTCCCCCACACCCCTTCTCTTTGCCTCCTCTCCTTCCCCATTCCTCCTCCTCTATTCCACACTCCTCCCAGCACTGATGATGTTACCTAGTTGGGTCATGCAACTTCTGCAAGCAAACTTCTGCAAGCAAACAACCAAGCCCAGAGATCACCCATCACACCACCTCCTCCTCCCTCCTCTCTGCAAACCCCACTCCCTTCCAGCACTGATGATGTTACCGGGTCAGGTTACGAAACGTCTTGCAAGAAAAGAACCAAGCTCAGAGAGCACCGAGGAGAAGCAAACTGCCCCACCCAGGGACCTCTGTTGCTGTACTTACTTTGAAGAAGAGATAGAGGCCTAGGAGGGTACAGCTGGCAACGATAGGAAAACGGGCCGCATCTCGGCTTGTGATGGTCTCTGGCATATCCGAAGCATTCTAGAAGAGAAACAAGCCAGGATTGAGACCCACCCCGGGTGTAGCAGGCAGAAGCCAGGATTTCGCAACGCCTCTCAAAACCAGCCCACCTCGGTTCGAATCCGTAGTGCAGGTCTCTTGCATGAGCAGGGGGTTGGACTAGATGACTTCCAAGGTCCCTTCCAACTTTGCTATTGTATATACCAGGGGTCTCCAACCTTGGCAACTTTAAGACTTGTGGACTTTAACTCCCAGAGCTGGGAGTTGAAGTCCACAAGTCTTAAAGTTGCTAAGGTTGGAGACCCCTGGTATATACACATCAACTGATCCCCCCTCCTCATTCCACAGCAGAAGTTGTGGCGTGAGGTAAGCAGTCCGCACACACCCCGAGGGTTGCGATTGTCGGTTTTTACAGTCCTCGGCTGTCATTTTTTACAGTCCTCGCAGCTCAAGAGAGGCATCCCTGCACAAGGACCGGTGGCAAAATTAGCCGCTTGGCAGGAAGGCACCAGGGTGGGAGCTCTGCCCCGCTACACGCAAAACAGCTGTTTTCATTGAACTTTTCCTGCTTTCTGATTTAATCTGAATATCCTGCTAAATATCCCTCTCGCGTCGCGGCGCTTGCCTGCTTCGTGTGACGACTTGGAACCCTTCCGAACTTTTTTTTTTTTTAAACCCCTAAAGCAAATTTTCTTTTTTTTTAAAAAAGAGCAAGAACAAAACTCTACAGTTGCAGCCATTTTCAGCCCGGTGGCCCTGAAGATGTTTTGAATCACACTTTCCGTTCTCCCTGCCCTGTTTTGAAGGTGCTGGCTGAATCCGATATACGAACTGCCATCCAAAATATCCAGAGAATGTCTGTTGTTTTTTTTTGTTTCTGTTTTTTTTGGGAAAAGATTCTCCGTTTTTTTAAAAAAAGAGCAACAACAAAAACTCTACAGTTGCAGCCATTTTCAGCCCGGTGGCCCTGAAGATGTTTTGAATCATACTTTCCGTTCTCCCTGCCCTGTTTTGAAGGTGCTGGCTGAATCCGATATACGAACCGCCATCCAAAATATCCAGAGAATGTCTGGTTTTTTTTTTGTTTCTGTTTTTTTTGGGAAAAGATTCTCCGTTTTTTTTAAAAAAAACAAAACCTCTGGTCCTTTGGTTTAAATCAGATTGGAAAGTAACCCAATGAAAAAGGGAGAATTTTGCTCCGGATATCAAGGAGAAGATTGGAGGTGGGGGAAAGAGAAATTTATAGACTCCAGATGTTGCCGAATTACAACAAGCCTCCCTGAGAAATATAGTTCGGCAACATAGGAAGAAGGAACTCGAAGTTCCCCATCTCTGGAATGGAGAAGTTCCTGTATGAGAAAAAAGAAAAAGTGATTCAGAAAATAAATGCAGGTAGTTCTTGACTCGTGGCCACAACGGAGCCCAGTAATTCTTTTGTTCTCCCACTTTATATTGATATATTGATCATCAATTGTGTTGTAAATGTTGTACCTTGATGAACGTATCTTTTCTTTTATGTACACTGAGAGCATCTGCACCAAGACAAATTCCTTGTGTGTCCAATCACACTTGGCCAATAAAATTCTATTCTATTCTATTCTATTCTATTCTATTCTTTACGACCTCTCTTGCCACGGCTGTTAAATGAGTGACAAGGATCACGTGACCCTCGCGGGAGGCTGCGACCGTCATAAATGTGAGACGGCTGCCAAACGTCTGAATTTTGATCACGCGACCGTGGGGAAATCCTGCGTTGTTCGTTAAGTGTGGAAAATGGCCATAAGTCACTTTTTTCAGGGCTTCTGTAACTTTGAACGGTCACTAAACGAATTGTTATAAGTCAAGGGCTATCTGTAAGAATGATGGATTCCTAAACAGAGACCTGTTCACCCAAGGCACAGGTTCCAGTGGATTATTCCCACTATCAGGAAGTGTTCTCCTTAATTCCAGGTTGAATCTCTCCTTGGTCAGTTTCCACCCATTGTTTCTTGTCCTGCCTTCAGGTGCTTTGGCGAATATCTTGACTTCCTCTTCTTTGTGGCAGGTCCTCAGATATTGGAAGACTGCTATCATGTCGCCACTAGTTCCTTCATTAAACTAACAGAACAGAGTAACAGAGTTGGAAGGGACCTTGGAGGTCTGCTAGTCCAACCCCCTGCTCCGGCAGGAAACCCTATACCGTTTTACACAAATGGTTGTCCAATCTCTTCTTAAAAACCTCCTGTGTTGGAGCACCAAGAACTTCTGGTGGCAAGCTGTTCCACTGGTTGATTGTTCTAAGTGTCAAGAAATTCCTCCTTAGTTCCAGGTTGCTTCTCTCCTTGATGAGTTTCCATCCATTGTTTCGTGTCCTGCCTTCTGGTGCTTTGGAGAATAATTTGACCCCCCTTCTTCTTTGTGGCAGCCCCTCAAATATTGGACGGCTGATATCCAGTCACCCCCAGTCCTTCTTTTCATTAAACTAAACAATTCCTGCAACGGTTCTTCGTATGTTTTAGCCTCCAGCCTCCTCCTTGTTGCTCTTCCCTGGCCTCTTTCTAGAGTCTCAACGTCTTTTTTTTGTATCGTGGCAACCAGAACTGGGATGCTGGATTACAAAGTATTTGCAAATCAGATCCCCTCTTAAAGAGTTTTAACCATACTGGATTAAAACCACTGTCTGACTCAGGCGGCAGCAGCCCTCAACAGCTGTTAGTTCCCACACTTTAAATGTGCTGCAGAAATAATTATATAGCCTGAAACAGGACAGCTGCTGCTGCGAAGGTCAGCAACGGAATCCAGAGTCAATGCACCCGATGCAAATCTCGACTTTTTGCGAAGGTCAACGCATCCTCCCTGACACCCACTGAGCCATAATTTCCAGCAAAGGAAGCAGTCGAAGTCAGTGAAGAGGTGGGATTTCTTTCTCATTCAGGCCCTCTTGGCTACTAACACGTCAGTTCTTTGCCTGTTTTAGCTCACACCCATGAAGACTCCTCGCGGAAGGGGGAAGGGAAAAAAATGGGGGGGGGCAGTAGATCCACCCTTCCATTGAAAGTCTTGGCTTATTTAAAGGGAGAGGGAGGGAGAGAGGGAGGGAGGGAGGAAGGAGAAAGAAAAGCAAAGGAGGGAGGGAGAAAGGGACGGAGCGAGAAAGAAAGAAAGAAAGAAAGAAAGAAAGAAAGAAAGAAAGAAAGAAAGAAAGAAAGAAAGAAAGAAAGAAAGAAGAATAGAATAGAATAGAATTTTTTTTTATTGGCCAAGTGTGATTGGACACACAAGGAATTTGTCTTGGTGCATATGCTCTCAGTGTACATAAAAGACACCTTCATCAAGGTACAACATTTACAACACAAATGATGGTCAATATACCAATATAAATCATAAGGATTGCCAGCAACAAAGTTACAGTCATACAGTCATAAGTGGAAAGAGAGAAAGAAAGAAAGAGAGAGAGAGAGAGAGAGAGAGAGACAGAGACAGAGAAATGGGAGGAAGGGAGGAAGGAAGGAAGAAGGGGAGAAAAACATAAATCTATAGGATATAAATCATATCTATAGGAATCTCTGGAGGAGGGAAGAGACTATATTTGAAATCCTATCCTTTTAAAATTTTAACCCTAATTGAATTTTTTCCCATTGTTTGATTTATCAGTTATGTTACATTGCAGAGCCCCGTTTGAGAGAGACAGGCAGTTTAGATATGCACAATATAATATGAAGAAGGGGCCAAGAAGCAGAGACTAAGCAGAAAAAAGGCCAAAAAAAATTGTGTCCACCCCCCCACACCCATTACCAGATTAGTCACCTCTGGGCACAATCCTTTGCACTAATCCTGGGGACCAGCTGGGGTCTCTCACACACACACAGCTGCCAAAAAAGGATGGGGGGGGCCCACAGGGACATACCCCCATTGCTGTACATGGGGACCCCCTATTTGCTAAAAAAACACCTCCCCACCCACCCAGCCTTATTGGATCCCAGGCAGCAGTCAAGATTGCTGGGATAGATGGTCAGAACCAGCCCAGATGGGAGTCCAGGGGGGAGAAAAAGACCCCCTCTCAAAAAAAAAACCATAATACAAGTGGAATATAGACTATAACCCGTCTCTTAAGTGACCCTTCAAAGTTACAGGCAGTCCTCGACTTACGACCACAAGGGAGCCCAATTTCTTGATGCCAAAACGAGGCGTTTCCTAAGCGCCACACACACACACACACACCACCCCGTTTTACGACCTTTCTGGCCACAATCCCTGCCTGCCATAAAAGTGAGTCGCACGGTTGTTAAGTGAATCCTCATGGACTTTTGCCGTTTAGGAGGCGGGGGGAAAAAAAGGGGATCACGTAACACACACACACACACACACACACACACCCCGGGGACACTCAAATGGCTCCTTTAAGAGGGGGACTTCAACTCCCAGAATCCCCCAGCCAGCAAAGTTGCGTTGAATGTCACTAAATGGTCGTAAGTCGAGGATTAGCTTCGTAGATGTGTTTCTCAAACGTGGCCCTTTAAGGTGGGGGGTGGACTTCAACTCCCAGAATCCCCCAGCCAGCAAAGCTGTGCTGAACGGTCACTAAATGAACGGTCGTAAATCGAGGACTAACTTCATAGACGTGTTTCTCAAACGTGGCTCGGGGGGTGGGGTGGACTTCAACTCCCAGAATCCCCCAGCCAGCAAAGCTGCATTGAACGGTCACTAAACGAATGGTCGTAAGTCGAGGATTAGCTTCGTAGACGTGTTCTCAAACATGGCTCCTTTAAGAGGGGGGGGGACTTCAACTCCCAGAATCCCCCAGCCAGCAAAACTGTGCTGAACGGCCACTAAATGAATGGTCGTAAGTCGAGGACTAACTTCATAGACGTGTTTCTCAAACGTGGCTCCTTTGGGGGGGTGGACTTCAACTCCCAGAATCCCCCAGCCAGCAAAGCTGGCTGGGGGAATTCTGGGAGTTGAAGTCCAACCCCCCCCTCTTAAAGGGGCCACGTTTGATTTTTAGGGATGAAAGCTTCCCCCACCCCCCAGTGAGATAGACTGCCCCTGCTTGGGGAGGCTCTCCTCCTCCTCCTCCTCCTCACCTTCCCTTTGGCGCAGGTGACGGAGCGCAGCGCCCCGAAGAAGATGGGCAGCAGAGCCATGACCACCAGGCTGCCGTAGGCCAAGGCCATGCCTTCCGGGGTGGCCGGGGGTCGTGTGCCGGCCGCGGGGGCTTCGGCCGCCCCGCTGCCGTTGTGCGCCTCGGCCTGCTCCATGTCCGCCGCCACACACACGCGCGCACACACACACACTTCCGACCCGGCAGAGGCGGCCCCGCGAAAAGAGCCCAGGGACACGTTTCCCTTACCCAGCCGGAAGTGCCGCCGCGGCGCATGCGCGGGCGTCGCAAACGACACGCGCGCGCGGACACGCCCCTTGGAAACGACGGCGGCCCGGCCCGTTGCTAGGCAGCAGCCGCCACCGCCGCCACCGGGCCTACTTTTTTGGAGTTGAAATGGGGAGCCTCGCTTGATTTGACCCTTTCTTTCCCCCACCCCCCCACCCCAACTGGCCCTCGGCACTGGCCCTTTCCTCCCGCTTCACCGCCCCCTTCTCTCCCCAGACGGTGCATTCCCACGTAACGCCCTCCTGACACGTGTCAGCTGGATGCTGGGACGATGACTGTGACTGCCCTGAATACTTGTTGCGATGATGGCAGCGTTCCTGCTATATTGCAGCAGTTATTATTTCTGTAGTCGTTGCTGTTGTGGCTCTTATTGCTGCAATTATTGGTGTTACTGCTGCGGTGGTTATATTGCTGTTGGGGCAGTTATTATTTTTATCGCTGCTGCAATTACTCCTATTGCTGCTGCCATTATTATGGCTACTGTTGCAGTTATTTCTATTATTGCTGCAATTAATTGCTATTACTTCTGCAAGTATTGCTGTCCCCTTGGTGATTGGCCCAAGGTCACCCAGTCAGCTTTCGTGCTTAAGGCTGGACTAGAACTCCCAGTCACCTGGTGATTGAAAAGTCACCCGCCCGGCTTTCTTGCCAAAGGCAGGACTAGAACTCACCGTCTCCTGGGGATTTGACATCCAGTCAGCTCTCATGACTAAGGCAGGACTAGAACTCAGCATTTCCTGGTGATTGGCTCATTCACCCAGCCGGCTTTCATGCCTAAATAGGGACTAGAATCCATCTAGAAAGATTAAGGCACCCGGACCAAGTTTTTTTTAAAAAAACTGAGACGTTTCGTTACCCATCCAAATAACTTCATCAGTCAAAATGAAAATAATCTTTAATAATCATTGGTCCGATTGCCTTGATTTAAACTTTTTAAAGATAACTTTTGGCCTGGGTGATTGAGTCTTCATTTACACATAGACTAGAACTCCTGTTTTTCTGCTTTCCAGTCTGATGCCTTAACCATTAAACCAGAGGTCTTCAACCTTGGCAGCTTTAAGACTTGTGGACTTCAACTCCCAGAATTCTCCAGCCAGGTGTGCTGGCTGGAGAATTCTGGGAGTTGAAGTCCACAAGTCTTAAAGCTGCCAAGGTTGAAGACCTCTGCATTAGACCAAGCTTGGTCTCACCAATTGATTGAGTTGAGGGAGCGATGATGATGTTCCCAAAGACGGGAAGCCATGGACAAAGAGTATCTTGAAACCCCCATAATGGCATACTTTTGTTGGTTGCATCTGGAGCATGCCAGCCTTGCTAGGCGCGAAGGACATGCAGGAACAATAGGAGACAGCTGTCCCAGGCCTTGAAGCGTAAAAACCTTGATGGAGAATGACTAGCAGTCTAAACTCTAAGCCAATTGGTCACCAACCTTGTCTAACAATAGGGCTTGTATGGGAGGCAGGAAAAACTCCTTTTGCAAGGTGTCCTTTGGTGACAAAGACTGTGTTTGCATCTCTCTCTTTTTTCAGTCGCACCCTTTTCTTTCCCCACCCCCACCCCAACTGGCCCTCGGCACTGGCCCTTTCCTCCCGCTTCACCGCCCCCTTCTCTCCCCAGACGGTGCATTCCCACGTAACGCCCTCCTGACACGTGTCAGCTGGATGCTGGGATGATGACTGTGACTGCCCTGAATACTTGTTGCGATGATGGCAGCGTTCCTGCTATATTGCAGCAGTTATTATTTCTGTAGTCGTTGCTGTTGTGGCTCTTATTGCTGCAATTATTGGTGTTACTGCTGCGGTGGTTATATTGCTGTTAGGGCAGTTATTATTTTTATCGCTGCTGCAATTACTCCTATTGCTGCTGCCATTATTATGGCTACTGTTGCAGTTATTTCTATTATTGCTGCAATTAATTGCTATTACTTCTGCAAGTATTGCTGTCCCCTTGGTGATTGGCCCAAGGTCACCCAGTCAGCTTTCGTGCTTAAGGCTGGACTAGAACTCCCAGTCACCTGGTGATTGAAAAGTCACCCGCCCGGCTTTCTTGCCAAAGGCAGGACTAGAACTCACCGTCTCCTGGGGATTTGACACCCAGTCAGCTCTCATGACTAAGGCAGGACTAGAACTCAGCATTTCCTGGTGATTGGCTCATTCACCCAGCCGGCTTTCATGCCTAAATAGGGACTAGAATCCATCTAGAAAGATTAAGGCACCCGGACCAAGTTTTTTTTTAAAAAACTGAGACGTTTCGTTACCCATCCAAATAACTTCATCAGTCAAAATGAAAATAATCTTTAATAATCATTGGTCCGGTTGCCTTGATTTAAACTTTTTAAAGATAACTTTTGGCCTGGGTGATTGAGTCTTCATTTACACATAGACTAGAACTCCTGTTTTTCTGCTTTCCAGTCTGATGCCTTAACCATTAAACCAGAGGTCTTCAACCTTGGCAGCTTTAAGACTTGTGGACTTCAACTCCCAGAATTCTCCAGCCACCACAGCACAACTCCAATTCTGGGAGTTGAAGTCCACAAGTCTTAAAGCTGCCAAGGTTGAAGACCTCTGCATTAGACCAAGCTTGGTCTCACCAATTGATTGAGTTGAGGAAGCGATGATGATGTTCCCAAAGACGGGAAGCCATGGACAAAGAGTATCTTGAAACCCCCCTAATGGCATTCTTTTGTTGGTTGCATCTGGAGCATGCCAGCCTTGCTAGGCGCGAAGGACGTGCAGGAACAGTAGGAGACAGCTGTCCCAGGCCTTGAAGCATCAAAACCTTGATGGAGAATGACTAGCACTCTAAACTCTAAGCCAGCTGGTCACCAGCCTTGTCTAACAATATGGCTTGTATCGGAGGCAGGGAAAACTCCTTTTGCAAGGTGTCCTTTGGTGACAAAGACTGTGTTTGCATCTCTCTCTTTTTTCAGTCGCACCCTTTTCTTTCTCCTTTGAAAAGGGTCACGGCAGACAAGAAGCAACGGATGGAAACTAATCAAGGAGAGAAGCAACCTAGAACTAAGGAGAAATTTCCTAGCAGTGAGGGCAATTAATTGAGAGGACTGGATGCTAAAATATATGAAAGACAGTTGCAGGAACTGGGTATGTCTAGTTTAATGAAAAGAAGGACTAGGGGTGATACGATAGCAGTCTTCCAATATTTGAGAGACTGCCACAAAGAAGAGGATGTCAAGCTATTCTCCAAAGCACCAGAAGACAGGACAAGAAGCAACAGGTGGAAACTTATCACAGAGAGAAGCAACTTAGAACTAAGGAGAAATTTCCTGGTAGTGAGAACAATTAATCAGTGGAACAACTTGCCTCCAGAAGTTGTGAATGCTCCAACACTGGAGGTTTTTCAGAAGAGACTGGACAACCATTTGTATGAAATAGTATGGGGTTTCCTGCCTAAGCAGGGGGTTGGACTAGAAGACCTCCAAGGTCCCTTCCAACTCTGCTATTTTGTTATTCTGACATAATATAAGGGATTAGCGCCAGACTAGAAAAAAAAAAGAGGGCCGTGAAAATATTTCCAGATCCCTCACATCCTGGACATAAACAGTTTCAACTCCTACCCTCAAAACGATGCTATAGAGCACTGCACACCAGAACAACTAGACACAAGAACAGTTTTTCCCCCGAATGCCATCACTCTGCTAAACAAATAATTCCATCAACACTGTCAGACTATTTACTGAATCTGCACTACTATTAATCTTCTCATCGTTCCCATCACCCATCTCTTTCCACTTATGACTGTATGACCGTAACTTTGTTGCTGGCAATCCTTATGATTTATATTGATATATTGACCATCATTTGTGTTGTAAATGTTGTACCTTGATGAACGTATCTTTTCTTTTATGTATACCGAGAACATATGCACCAAGACAAATTCCTTGTGTGTCCAATCACACTTGGCCAATAAATTCCAACAAAAAATAAACCTGAATAAATGTATTTAAATATTCAACTTAACATACCGTCCATCTCTCCTGGACATTTATTTATGCATAAATAACTATAGGAGGCAGGGGTGGGTTCCACTTAACTTACCTTTACTACCGGTTTGCAACGCTTTGCTCATGCATGCGCACACACGCTTCTGCCCATGCGCAGATCACCCATGGTGATGTTGTGGCAAGTGGGCGTTGCCTCCCGCCAGTTTTGCTACCGGTACCGGACCAAACCAGGAGCAACCCACCACTGGTAGGAGGGGAAACTCCAGGAAGGCACCGAAGAGCAGGATGGATTTGCTGCTGAAGGTCCTCAAGCTAAGCTTGCTTGGTCTCTTGTCTCTTATTTTGGAGGGAGAGCAGACATTGAACATTTGGGCCGAAGACCCTCGATTATGGCAGAGAATGCTGGGTTGTAGGCTCATCAGGAAACCCTTGTGGGAAACCAATCACACCGGAAAACCAAGCCACCATAGCAATGCTGGAAGAGCAAGACCCAGGGAGACTCCTAGGGAATGAGTGTCCATGCAAGTATATCAGCCTCCAGGGGGTAGCAAAATCCCATTATGTGGACTATCCTGTTTGTTGGAAGTCTGTGAAGATTCTCAGCCCTCGAGGGTTACACTTAAAGGAATGACTGCTGTTAAGTGAATCAGTTGGCTTCCCCCATTGATTTAGTTTAATAATAATAGTAATGAAGAGTTGGAAGGGACCTTGGAGGTATTCTAGTCCAACCCCTTGCTCAGGCAGGAAACTCCACACCATTTCAGACAAATGGCTATCCAACATTTTCTTAAAAATTTCCAGTGTTGGAGCATTCACAACTTCTGCAGGCAAGTTGTTCCACTGATTCATTGTTCTAACTGTCAGAAAATTTCTCTTTAATTCTAGGTTGCTTCTCTCCTTGATTAGTTTCCACCCATTGCTTCTTGTTCTACCCTCAGGTGTTTTGGAGAATAGTTTGACTCTCTCTTCTTTGTGGCAGCCCCTGAGATATTGGAAGACTGCTATCATGTCTCCCCAAGTCCTTCTTTTCATTAAACTAGACCTACCCAGTTCCTGCAACCGTTCTTCATATGTTTTAGCCCCCAGTCCCCTCATCACTTTTGTTGCTCTTCTCTGCACTCTTTCTAGAGTCTCCACATCTTTTTTACATCGTGGCGACCAAAACTGAATGCAATATTCCAAGTGTGGCCTTACCAAGGCATTATAAAGCGGTATTAACATTGCAAGTGATCTTGATTCTATCCCTCTGTTGATGCAGCCTAGAACCATGTTGGCTTTTTTGGCAGCTGCTGCACACGGCTGGCTCACATTTAAGTGGTAGAGAAACACCACAGTCTAGTTCGGATGTCTACACGGCGAGAGAAAAGAATCTTGTGAGTTTACCAGACGGCCGGCCGAGGGAACAAAGCCGTTTCAGAATCTGGCAGTCCTGCTAGAAATACAGAAACAGACCGTAAAGGGGCTTTGAGAGGGTGTGGGGGGGATCTCTCACAATGCTTCGAATGCATAATGGATTTGGGTGACCGGAAGGGATGTGCTCAGAAAAAAATTAGCACTTTGAACTTTAGCCCACTTTAAGATCTGTAGTAGAGTCTGTGCAACTAATCCGGTGGTTTTATTGGCGCGGAAAAGCGAAACCTCCTGGGTTTTTTGCCCTTCCTGGGAAGCTGCTCCTGCAAAGCTTCCCATCGTGGCAAGAAACCAGGGAGGACCCAGCTGCATCATCCAGCTGTTGCTTCTGACCAAAATTAGTCCTCGACTTACCACAGTTCATTTAGTGACCATTCAAAGCCACCACGGCCCTGAAAAAAAAAGTGGCTTGTGACAGTTTTTTGTACTTTTGGCCGTCGGACCACGCGATCAAAATTCGGCCACTTGCCAGCATTTTCATATTTATGACGGTCGCAGCATCCTGGGGTCACGTGATTCCTCTTTTTGCGACCTTCGCACAAGCAAAATCCATGGGAGAAGCCAGATTCACTTAACGACCAGGTTACCGCAGTGCTTCACTTAACAACTGGGGGAGGAAAGGCCTTAAAATGGGGCGAAATTCACCGAACCCATCTCTCCCCAAACGGCAGAAATGTTGGGCTGAATTGTCGTCATAAGATGGGGACTCTCTGTAGACGGAGCAAAACTTCTCTTGGCTTCTTTCTGGATCTTCTTCACCAGGGCGAAGTTTATAGCTCTCTAATGAAACTGCCTTGTAAAGAGAATCAGATGTTCTACAATGCTGGAAAAGAGCCAGGAATCACTGGAAAATTGGCCGAAAAATGCATTTTCCTTTGGAATTTTTGTGGAGCTGTTGATTAGCACGTTGGCGTTCGTGTTATTATTTCCTATTAAACATCTTTCCCGTTCCCCAGTATCTTGTTTTCTGGTCTGTTAGCCAGCTATGTGCGTGTGGGGGGGAGGTGTTCCTCCATGGACATTCCTCGCTTTATGACCGTGATGGGAACCAGAATTTACATTGCAGGTAGTCCCAGTGGTGGGATTCAAATAATTTAACAACCGGTTCTCTGCCCTAATGATTTCTTCCAACAATCAGCTTGCCAAACTGCTCAGAAAGCTAACAATCGGTTCTCCCGAAGTGGTGCGAACTGGCTGAATCCCACCACTGAGTAGTCCTCGACGTACGACCGCAACGGAGCTCAGAACTAATGTAGCGAAGGGAGAAATTTGTTAAGCGAGTTTTGCCCCGTTTTCCCGATTTTTCTTACCACCGTCGTTAAGTGAATCACTGCAGTTCTGAAACGAGTAACAAGGTCAGTAAGTGAATCCGGCTTCCCTACTGACTTTGCTTGTCAGAAGGTCTCAAAAGGGGAACCCAGTTGCCAAGCGTCTGGATTTTGCAGCATCCCCATGGTCACGTGATCAAAATTCAGACTGACTCATATTTATGACGGTTGCAGCGTCCCGGGGCGTCATGCAATCCCTTTTTGCGACCTTCTGACAAGCAAAGTCAGTGGGCAAGCCAGATTCACTTAACAACAGTGTTATTAATTTAGCAACGGCAGTGATTCATTTAACAACTGTGGAAAGAAAGGTCGTAAAATGGAAAAAAACTCATTTAAGAAATGTCTCACTTAGCCACAGAGGGGTCGACTTATTTTCCAAAGCGCCCAAAAGGCCAGACAAGAAACAATGGATGGAAACTGACCAAGGAGAGATTCAACCTAGAAATAAGGAGAAATTTCCTGACAGTGAGAACAATCAACCCATGGAACAGAAGTTGCCTTCGGAAGTTGTGGGAGCTTCATCACTGGAGGCTTTCAAGACGAGACTGGACTGCCATCTGTCAGAAATGGTGTAGGGTTTCCTGCTTGGGTGGGGGGGTTGGACTAGATGACTTATAAAGTCCCTTCCAACTCTATGTCGTGTCCCACTCCTCCGCTGACGGCCGGGTCAGGGAAATCCGAATCAGGCGTGCCTCTGCAGCTCTGCCAAAGTCCTAGCAAAGTCCTCAGGGCAGGCAGGAGACCAGAAACATATCAGCAAGATATGTTTAGACTTTGCCTGACTCAGAGAATGCCAGAAAGCAGGTCCTTTATATAGGCCATGGGGTGTGGCTCCATGACTCAGCACTTATCCAGGCCTGCCCCTCCCTTCCTTCTGTTGCCTCCGTCTATCAAGTCTTCTGACGCAAGGGTCACTCCAGTCTGCAGCTGTTGGCAATTGACCTCCCTCAGGCTCACATGCTGTGGAGGAGGGGGAGGGGTCTAGTTGCTCCGTTTGCCTGGGCATGGAGCCAGAGCTGGGGGCTGGAGGTACTTCTTCCTCTTCAGCCTGTCTGGGCATGGAGCCAGGGCTGGGGCCGGGAGGCATACTAGGACATTCCTCCGTGTTCGGAAGCAGATAAGAAGGCCCCGGCTGTGGTGAGATCGGACGAGACACAACACTCTATTAATCTGCACAACTGTGTACAAATACATAGTATGAAATTTGGGCTAATTGGATTTAGAACTTGGCAGTAGCTTCCCCTTCCAATGGGTGTGGTTTTTCTCCTTGGTAGTTCCATCATGAGGATATTATTTTCTGCTTGGTTCTTTGGCCCCGTTATCTGGATGTTGGCTCGAACCTCAATCCCTGTTCTTGGCTGTGCTTTAACAGAATGACAGAGTTGGGAGGGACTTTGTAGGTCATCTAGACCAACCCAACCGCCATTTCTGACAGATGGCAATCCAGTCTCTTCTTGAAAGCCTACAGGAATGAAGCTCCCACAACTTCCGAAGGCAACTTCTGTTCCATGGATGGATGGTTCTCGCTGTCAGGAAATTCCTCCTTATTTCCAGATTGAATCTCTCCTTGGTCAGTTTCCGTCCATTATTCCTTCTCTGGCCTTCGCAGGCTTTGGAAAATAGCTTGACCCCCTCCTTTCTGTGGCAGCCCCTCAAATACTGGAAGATGCTATCCTGTCTCCACTGGTCCTTCTCTTCACTAGACTAGCCAGGCCCAGTTCCTGCAACTGTTCATGGTATGTTTTAGCCTCCAGTCCCCTCATCATCCTGGTTGCTCTTCTCTGCACTCTTTCTAGAGTCTCAGCATCTTTTTTACATCATGGCAACCAAAACTGGATGCAGGACTCTAGGTGTGGCTTTATAGAGTGGTCTTAGTACCTCCCTTGATCTTGATTGTATCCCTCCGTTAATGCAATTTAGGATTGCATTGGCTTATTTGGCTGCCGCTGCACACGGCTAGCTCCTATTTAGCTGGTTGTTCACTAAGACTCCAAAATGCCTCTCACAGTTCCTTCTACGAAGCCTGGTTTCACCCAGTCTATATGTGCACTTTGGATTTTTCTTGCCTTCCTTTTCTCTACGTTGAATTTCATTTTGTTAGATAGGGCCCAGGGTTCAAGTCTGATCATTTACTGAGGCAAATGATCCTTAACACAACTCTTTTGTCTTTCGAAGTCTTCTCAGGACCCATCAAAATTTCTGAATGGAAGCTGAGCTTAGGGGAAGGGAGGGAGGGAGGGAGAGGGTTAGGGTGTTTTTAAAATGTCCCCTTAAAAAAAAATACTCTGAGCGTCTATTTTAAGGCTCCAAGAGAGATGAATCATGAATTCACATTTCAAGCTAAGAGCAAAGATAAGAGGCTCCTGGGAGCAGTGGTCCTTCCTCCCTCCCCCCCCCCCCCCGTCCCCAAGAAATCTGGCCTTTTGCCTTAGTATGTTGTTTCCTTTGGACAACATCTGCCCGCCAATTCTCCTGCCTCAAACACACACAAGCGGCGCACAAGCAGTTCACTCTTTGTGGCCCAACATTTCGGATTCCGTTCCCCCCATCCGTGTGGGTGCATTTATTTATATCTCTGGTCTCCAGGATTTCAAAAGATGCACACCAGGGGTGAATTTTGATCCTGTGGACTTGGGGATGCTACTACGGTCATAAACGGTGGTGGAATTCAATTTTTTTTTTGCTACTGGTTCTGTGGGCGTGGCATGGTGGGCGTGGCAAGGGAAGTAAACTGCAAAATCCCCATTCCCTCTCCACTCCAGGGGAAGGATATTGCAAAATCCCCATTCCCACCCCACTCCAGGGGAAGGATATTGCAAAATCCCCATTCCCACCCCACTCCAGGGGAAGGATATTGCAAAATCCCCATTCCCACCCCACTCCAGGGGAAGGATATTGCAAAATCCCCATTCCCACCCCACTCCAGGGGAAGGATATTGCAAAATCCCCATTCCCACCCCATTCTGGGGCCAGGCAGAGGTGGTATTTGCTGGTTCTCCGAACTCCCCAAAATTTCCACTACCAGTTCTCCAGAACCTGTCAGAACCTGCTGAATAGCACCCCCTGGTCATAAGTGTGAACAACGTTCGTAAATCATCCCATGCCGCTGTAACTATGAACGGTCACTAAGCAAACTGTTGCAAATTGAGGACTACCTGTATACGATAGATCTTCAATCTCGCAAGGTTTTTGTCTGTCGCTGTGAAACGATAAAATAAACTCAGCTTGGAAGTATCTCCATATGTTGTTTTTTAATAATTTGGGGTCCGACAAAGAGGAACATTGCCCTGTGTCTTGCAGGGGTTTCTTTTCGCCGTTTTTCTGCAGCCCCTTCATCCCCTAGGCATCTCATTTCCTAAAATTTCAGCTTCTATGTTTTTAGAAAGGGGCCTTTTGCTCTTTTCACCCTTTGAGGATGAAACTATAAAATCCCCAAGTCAAGACATCACTAGAGAGCTTCGTTCTGTTCATCATCTCCCAGCTGTATACCGAAAGGAAAAAAAAAACACCACTGACATCAATTTGAAATGCTTTCAGAGGGAGAATTTAAGTCCCTTGTAAATTCTCACATAGTTTAGTTCCTGGTAAAAAGCAGACCCATCTTCTCTTAAGGAAAATTGAGATGTTGAATCCATCCAGAAAAGTAGGAAGCCTCCTTTTAAAAATATAATTTTTATAAAAGCTTGCTAAAAAGGAAAATAAAAGCTAATACAACTGATATTACAGCTTAGTAATAATTAATAATACAACTTAGAACTAAGGAGGAATTTCCTGATAGTTAGTAGAACAATTAACCAGTGGAACAACTTGCCTCCAGAAGTTGTGAATGCTGCAACACTGGAAATTTTTAAGAAGATGTTGGATAACCATTTGTCTGAAATCTTATAGGGTCACCTGCTTGAGCAGGGGGCTGGACTAGAAGATCTCCAAGGTCCCTTCCAACTCTGTTATTCTAATTCTATTCTATTCTATTCTATTCTATTCTAGGGGCTGCCACAAGGAAGATGGGCCCACCTATTCTCCAAAGCACCAGAAGGCAGGACAAGAAACAATGGATGGAAACTAATCAAGGAGAGAAGCAACCTGGAATTAAGGAGAAATTTCCTGACAGTGAGGATAATTAACCAGCGGAACTGCTTGCCTCCAGAAGTTGTGGGTGTTCCATCGTTGGAGGTTTTCAAGAAGAGATTGGACCACCATTTGTCTGAAATGGATAGGATCTCCTGCATGAGCAGAGGGCTGGACTAGAAGACCTCCATGGTCCCTTCCAGCTCTATTCTATTCTATTCTATTAATATAAAGTAAGAAAACAAAAGAGACATCAAACAGAGAACTAAACGCGCAAGAACAGTAAACAAAAAAGAAAAACTAAAAAGAAAGAAAAATGATACAGGTAATTCTCACTTTACGAAGTTCATTTAGCGACCGTTCAAAGTTACAACGGTACTGAAAAAAAGTGACTTATGATTGTTTTTCACGCTTATAACCGTTGCCTCATCATGTGATTAGAATTCAGACACTTGGCAACTGACTCATATTGTGGCAGATCCCCTTTTGCGACCTTCTGACAAGCAAAGTCAGATTCCCTTAACAATTGTGACTCACTTATCAATTGCAGAGATTCACTTAACAACGGTGGCAAGAAAGGTCGTAAGATGGGGCAAAACTCACTGAACGAATGACTTGCTTAACAACATAAATTGTGGGTTCAATTGTGGTCGTACGTCGAGGACTTCCTGTATTTTCCCATTGTTCCAATTGTACGTTACAGTTAGTCCTCGGCTTATGACCACAATTGAGCCCCAAATTTCTGTTGCTAAGCGAGACAGTTGTTAATTGAGACTTGCCCCATTTTACGACCTTTCTTGCCACGGTTGTGGGTGTTCTTGTGTCATTTTGTTTTGTTAGGGTTTTTTTTCCCTTTGGATTTTGGATTTTTAATCTTTTGAATAAAATAAAAATTAAAGAAGAACAACAAAATAAAACAGGAGAGGAGACTGTGGGTATCTGCTGTGAACGAGGCCCAAGTAGTGATTACCAAACACAATTCAGTCCCGAACAAACTTATTTTATTAAAACAGCTGAGAATGAATTACAAATTCTTCATAAACAGTCCTTCGGCCTTATCACCAACCTTTGTCTTCTTTGGCACCCTGCCAAAGGCTTTTATTGGCAAAGCCCCATGAAGTTCAGAAACAAGAGACACTGACTAGAAACCAATGTAGCAACATTGCTTTCCTACAAAGAGCCCAAGAGTCGTTGCTGCTCTTTTAAGCCTTATGGGAGGGGCCAATCATCTCTTGGCTCTTACTCCCAAGTCATCCTTTTTGCTTCAGCTGCTCTTGCATTCTGGCAGCTTTTCGCATGCATGCACTAGGAACAGGCTCCTCCTGTTCCTCTGCCTCACTACTGTTCGCCTCTGGAGGCTCCGGAGGCCGCGCCTCACTCCCAGATGGCCCTGGCCCCATCTCTGCCTCTGATGCAGAGTCCTCGTCCGGGCCTTCCCCTGACTCCAGGACTGGCCCATTGTCCTCCCCAGCCTCCTCACTGTCCGATTCCACTGCCAGGTCTGCAGGCTGCTGGCGGACCACAACCTTATTTTATTCCTTCTTGTATCTCACAGGGTTTATTGTTGTTGTTGTTAGTTGCGAAGTCGTGTCCGACCCATCTCGACCCCATGAACAACATTCCTCCAGGCTTTCGTGTCCTCTACCATCCTCTGGAGTCCATTTAAGCTCACGCCTCCTGCTTCAGTGACTCCATCCAGCCACCTCGTTCTCTGTCGTCCCCTTCTTCTTTTGCCCTCCATCTTTCCCAGCATTCGGCTCTTCTCCAGGGAGTCCTTCCTTCTCATTAGGCGGCCAAAGTATTTCAGTTTCATCTTCAGGATCTGGCCTTCTAAAGAGCAGTCAGGGTTGATCTCCTCTAGAACTGACTTGTTTGTTCGCCTTGCAGTCCAAGGGACTCGCAGGAGTCTTCTCCAGCACCAGAGTTCAAAGGCCTCAATTTTAGAACTCCATTAATGATTTGGGGGGTTTCCGTGAAGTTTAAATCAATATTATAAAGTTCTCCCCGAAATTCTCATCTTTCAAAACCTTTGTATGAAAGAAGGTAGGGAACCTAGTTAGCACAATTTTTGGCCGCCTTTTGCTACGTAAGCATAAATTGTGGCTTTTTGTTTTTTGCAACAGGTGAATCGAGGTTAGAAATGGCTTATCCAACCCACTGGTTTGTTATGACAAAGAAAATTTGTCCCTTTCATCGGTCGAAGGTCCAACAAATTATAAACCTAACAAAATCCCTGCTGCAAGTAAATCTCTTCGCTGCGGCCGCTCAGACTTTAAACAATTTGGGGGAGAAAAAATAACCGTTTTGCTTCCATATAATCAGCTCAATTCTTGGAAAATTCCCCTCGTGTTTACTCATCCTATTTTTAAAAAAACGGCAGCACAGCAGATGCTCCCTAGAAGGAAAACACACAGCAAGGAAACGGCTGTAAGATTGGAAACCTTGCCAAGGGTGCCGTGAATGGAGGGCGCAGTCTGAGCGTAACTTGTTAGAAAGATGCCAAGACCCTAGAAAGTGTGCAGAGAAGGGCTACACAATGAGGGAAGACACACACACCCATCTCCTCGAAGAATGAAATAATTTTGAGAAATATTTAAAAAGGCAAAATATTGTATTTCCCTAAAGGAGGAATGGTCTTGGAGACAGCAAGAGACAGCAGCCCCTGCCTTTCTTAATAATCCCCCAGCAGGTATTTGGTGCCCATTGAGAAAGACTGGGCCAACCTATCTACAAAACAAAAGACCTTCAGCACCAGAGTGATGGGATTAAGAAGAACGGGACACGATCCTTCAGGACATCATAGGATTAACCTACTACCATTTAGCAGCAGGGCTCACTAATTACAACTGCAGAAAAAATAATGGCTACCAACCTGCCTTCCATTGAGGACCTGTATACTGCACGAATCAAGAAGAGGGCCGTGAAAATATTTACAGACCCCTCGCATCCTGGACATAAACTGTTTCAACTCCTACCCTCAAAACGACGCTATAGAGCACTGCACACCAGAACAACTAGACACAAGAACAGTTTTTTCCCGAAGGCCATCACTCTGCTAAACAAATAATTCCATCAACACTGCCAGACTATTTACTGAATCTGCACTACTATTAATCGTCTCATAGTTCCCATCACCAATCTCTTTCCACTTATGACTGTATGACTATAACTTGTTGCTGGCAATCCTTATGATTTATATTGATATATTGACCATCATTTGTGTTGTAAATGTTGAACCTTGATGAAGGTATCTTTTCTTTTATGTACACTGAGAGCATATGCACCAAGACAAATTCCTTTTGTGTTCAATCACACTTGGCCAATAAAAAATTCTATTCCATTCTATTCTATTGCACAATCCCCTAAGGACATGGCATCTCCCTCCAAACCTCAAACAAACTTAGCTCAGACTAACCCTATTGAGCCAGCTATGACCCCTACAACTGCCAACAGGATACATTGTCCTTGCACAGGAACAGGAAGCTCAAGGGCAAAGCCCAAGAGAAGGTATAAATACCCTTCACTCTCAACTCCGCATGGTCAGTTGCGCCAGGACCTCAAACCCATGTGGTTCTGCTTCGTCATGAAACCATCTTTCCAGTCAGCGTCCATGTTTCCAGCATCTTTCTCCCGGCTCGGGACCGAACCAGATGGATATTTCTCCCAACAAACGATAATAAAGAATCTGGGTGCTAAATTGCACGATGAACGGTTGAGTGAACTAGATATGTCTGGTCTAACGAAGAGAAGGATAGGGAAGGACATGATCATTATCTTCCAGGACTTGAGGGGCTGCCACAGAGAAGAGGGGGTCTACCTGTTCGTCAAAGCACCTGAAGGCAGGACAAGAAGCAACAGATGGAAACTAACCAAGGAGAGAAGCAACCTGGAACTAAAGGAGAAACTTCCTAACAGTGGGGACAGTGAATCAGTGAACGGCTTTCTTACAGAAGTGGTGGGCGGCCCATTACTGGAGGTCCTCAAGAAAGCCATTTGTCTGGAATGGTGTAGGCCGTGATGGTGAACCTATGGCACGTATGGCGAGCCATCGGCCAGCTCACCTCCACTGCACATGTGTGCACCTCTCCCGCTGGCCAGCTGGTTTTCGGGTCTCTGCCACGCATGCACAGGGGCGGGGCGCATGCGAGAGACACGCACACATTCATGGAGGGGCGGGGGGAGCACATGGAGGGGCGGGGGGAGCACCGGGAGAGTGCAGTGCAGCTGTTTTTAGTCCCAGGATGCTGCAGGGATGCCTGGTAGACCAAAACGAGGAGCATCGTTGCATGCATTTACCAGGGGGGGGGGGCGCGGCGCACAGGGGGCATTGCACACATATTGCATTATGGGTGCCGGCACACACGCTGTTGTGCCTCGCCCGCTTTCCCCGCAGCCAGGGCCTTCTTATCTGCTTCCGAACGCTGAGGAATGTCCTAGCATGCCTCCCGGCCCCAGCCCTGGCTCCATTGCCCAGACAATTGGCAAATCGTTATGATTTATATTGATATACTGACCATCATTTGTGTTGTAAATGTTGTACCTTGATAAACCTATCTTTTCTTTTATGTACACTGAGAGCATATGCACCAAGACAAATTCCTTGTGTGTCCAATCACACTTGGCCAATAAAAAGAGCCTCTGTGGCTCAGGCTGCTAATGCAGTCTGTTATTAACAGCAGCTGCCTGCAATTTCTGCAGGTTCTAGTCCCACCAGGCCCAAGGTTGACTCAGCCTTCCATCCTTTATAAGGTAGGTAAAATGAGGACCCAGATTGTTGGGGGCAATAAGTTGACTTTGTATATAAATATTCAAATAGGATGAAGACTATTGCTAACATAGTGTAAGCCGCCCTGAGTCTTCGGAGAAGGGCGGGATATAAATGCAAAAGAAAAAAAAAATCTATTCTATTCAATTCTATTCAATTCTGTTATTCTGTATTCTCTAAGGGTCCACGAGTGGAGAGAAGAGTAACAAAGATGATTAGGAGACTGAAGGCTAAAAGATATGAAGAACAGTTGCAGGAATTGGGTATTTCTAATCTAGCGAAGAGAAGGACCAGGGGTGACATGATCGCAGTCTTCCAATATTTGAGGGGCTGCCACAAAGAAGAGGGAGTCAAACTATTCTTCAAAGCCCCTGAGGGCAGAACAAGAAGCAACGGGTGGAAACTCATAAGCAACCTAGAACTAAGGAGGAGTTTCCCGGGAGCGAGAAAAATTAACCAGTGGAACGACTTGCCTCCAGAAGTTGTGGGAGCTCCATCCCTGGAGGCTTTTAAGAAGAGGCTGGGCAGCCACTTGTCCGGAATGGTATAGGACCTCTCGCTTAAGCAGGATCACACCAGACATGTCACTGGAAGGCAAAAAAAGTCACAAAACCGTGACTTCACTTATTGTGGCCCTGTGATGCAGGGGAATTCTCTGGGGAAAGCAATTATGTTGGGAAGAGTTAGCGGTAAAAGGCAACCAGGCCGCCAAAGAATTCGGTGGCTGGACACCGTCAAAGCTGACACCAGCCAGAGCATCGGAAAATTCAAGGAAGCAGCGCATGATCGGGAGGCTTGGAGAAAGCTGGCCGACAGAATCAACAAGAGTCAATCACGTTTGAATGGATAACAGCAGCAGCACTGCTTGGTGGACTAGAAGACCTCCAAGGTCCCTTCCGAATTCTGTTATTCACTGGAATAGATTGCTCCCAGGAACTGTGGATGCTCCGTCACATTGGAGGTTTCCAAAAACAGACTGGACTGCCGTTTGAGCAGGATGATATAAGGTCCCTTGTCTTGAGCAGGGGGTTGGGCTAGAAGACCTCCGAGGTCCCTTCAGTGCAATAGATTCCCTCCAGGAATGGCGCTCCGTCAGTGGAGGCTTCCAAAAACAGACTCGATTTGACTGGCATGATATAATGTTTCTCGCCTCGGGCAGGGGGGTTGGACTAGAAGACCTCGGAGGTCCCTTCCAGCCCTACGATTCTATATTCTGTTACACCAAAGCCTTTTTTTAGCTCAGTGAATGGCCCCGGGCCAGCCTTGCTCCCAGAAGCGGTTAGAGAGGCACGGAATTAAATAGGAGTTAACATATCCCAGACCTAACAATTTATGACAGGCCCAATCAACCTCCAGCAACGTCTTACGGAGGCCAGATGGCTGTCAATTTACCTCCCACCCAACCCCTGGTGCACCGGTTTCTATTTTTGAAATCTCGGGGAGGCAGTTAAACCGAAGATAAAGCTAGAAACTCAAAATTAACAAGCTGCAGTGAGGTTATGCGGAGAAAACTTGAGTAAGTACCTTAGGATTGTGCCACCCAGATGCATATTAATTCAAGAGCCCAAAATTTAGGGGTCTCGGCTGGGAAAAAAATGAATTTTATGGCTGAAACGATTTGTAAAACTGACACATGTCTCACGTCGCGCATACTTCAGCCTTCAGATCTCACCTATTCTTCATGGAGAGACGGCACGTCAACACACAGTCTGTTCGGCGACCGTTCCAAGTTACGACGGCACTGGCAAAAGGGACTTACGACCTGTTTTTTCACACTTAACGACCGTGGCAGCAACCCTGCGGTCACGCGATTGAAATTAAGATGCTTGGCCACTGACTTGTATTTATGACGGTCCCCGGGGTCACATGATCCCCTTTTGCGATCTTCCAACGAGCAAAGTCCAATGGGGCTTAAGCCGGATTCACTTAACAACCGTGCATGCGCTGGCTGGGGAATTCTGGGAATCGAAGTCCATAAGTCTTAAAGTGGTCAATTGGAGTCCTGCTGGCTGGGGAATTCTGGGAATCGAAGTCCACAAGTGTTACAAGTGGCCAAATTGGAGTCCTGCTGGCTGGGGAATTCTGGGAATCGAAGTCCACAAGTGTTACAAGTGGCCAAATTGGAGTCCTGCTGGCTGGGGAATTCTGGGAATCGAAGTCCACTAGTGTTACAAGTGGCCAAATTGGAGTTCTGCTGGCTGGGGAATTCTGGGAGTTGAAGTCCACTAGTGTTACAAGTGGCCAAATTGGAGTCCTGCTGGCTGGGGAATTCTGGGAATCGAAGTCCACAAGTGTTACAAGTGACCAAATTGGAGTTCTGCTGGCTGGGGAATTCTGGGAATCGAAGTCCATAAGTCTTAAAGTGGTCAATTGGAGTCCTGCTGGCTGGGGAATTCTGGGAATCGAAGTCCACAAGTGTTACAGTGGCCAAATTGGAGTCCTGCTGGCTGGGGAATTCTGGGAATCGAAGTCCACAATTGTTACAAGTGGCCAAATTGGAGACCTGCTGGCTGGGGAATTCTGGGAATCGAAGTCCACAAGTCTTAAAGTGGTCAATTGGAGTCCTGCTGGCTGGGGAATTCTGGGAATCGAAGTCCACAAGTGTTACAAGTGGCCAAATTGGAGTCCTGCTGGCTGGGGAATTCTGGGAATCGAAGTCCACAAGTGTTACAAGTGGCCAAATTGGAGTCCTGCTGGCTGGGGAATTCTGGGAGTTGAAGTCCACAAGTGTTACAAGTGGCCAAATTGGAGTCCTGCTGGCTGGGGAATTCTGGGAATCGAAGTCCACAAGTGTTACAAGTGGCCAAATTGGAGTTCTGCTGGCTGGGGAATTCTGGGAATCGAAGTCCACAAGTGTTACAAGTGGCCAAATTGGAGTTCTGCTGGCTGGGGAATTCTGGGAATCGAAGTCCACAAGTGTTACAAGTGGCCAAATTGGAGTCCTGCTGGCTGGGGAATTCTGGGAATCGAAGTCCACAAGTGTTACAAGTGGCCAAATTGGAGTCCTGCTGGCTGGGGAATTCTGGGAATCGAAGTCCACAAGTGTTACAAGTGGCCAAATTGGAGTCCTGCTGGCTGGGGAATTCTGGGAATCGAAGTCCACTAGTGTTACAAGTGGCCAAATTGGAGTCCTGCTGGCTGGGGAATTCTGGGAGTTGAAGTCCACTAGTGTTACAAGTGGCCAAATTGGAGTTCTGCTGGCTGGGGAATTCTGGGAATCGAAGTCCACAAGTGTTACAAGTGGCCAAATTGGAGTCCTGCTGGCTGGGGAATTCTGGGAATCGAAGTCCACAAGTGTTACAAGTGGCCAAATTGGAGTCCTGCTGGCTGGGGAATTCTGGGAGTTGAAGTCCACAAGTGTTACAAGTGGCCAAATTGGAGTCCTGCTGGCTGGGGAATTCTGGGAATCGAAGTCCACAAGTGTTACAAGTGGCCAAATTGGAGTTCTGCTGGCTGGGGAATTCTGGGAATCGAAGTCCACAAGTGTTACAAGTGGCCAAATTGGAGTCCTGCTGGCTGGGGAATTCTGGGAGTTGAAGTCCACTAGTGTTACAAGTGGCCAAATTGGAGTTCTGCTGGCTGGGGAATTCTGGGAGTCGAAGTCCACAAGTGTTACAAGTGGCCAAATTGGAGTTCTGCTGGCTGGGGAATTCTGGGAGTCGAAGTCCACAAGTGTTACAAGTGGCCAAATTGGAGTTCTGCTGGCTGGGGAATTCTGGGAGTCGAAGTCCACAAGTGTTACAAGTGGCCAAATTGGAGTTCTGCTGGCTGGGGAATTCTGGGAGTTGAAGTCCACAAGTGTTACAAGTGGCCAAATTGGAGTCCTGCTGGCTGGGGAATTCTGGGAGTCGAAGTCCACAAGTGTTACAAGTGGCCAAATTGGAGTCCTGCTGGCTGGGGAATTCTGGGAGTCGAAGTCCACAAGTGTTACAAGTGGCCAAATTGGAGTCCTGCTGGCTGGGGAATTCTGGGAGTTGAAGTCCATAAGTCTTAAAGTGGTCAATTGGAGTCCTGCTGGCTGGGGAATTCTGGGAATTGAAGTCCACAAGTGTTACAGTGGCCAAACTTGGAGACCCTTCCTCTTAGAGTCCTCTGTGTTTCGCCCAAACCCTTCGGCTGCTTCTAATCCCTGCCCAGATGTGGTTGTTATCTCCCTCCCCACAAACTTCCTGTGTCTGGCCCCCCCCCGCATTTTTTGTGTCCGATCTCACTGTTTCCATTCCTCCTCTTGCCAACTTTCCATCCGCAGCTCTGCTTTCTCTCCCTCCCCTCCTTTCTCCCTTCCATCTTTTCGCCGCCTCTTGCTAAATGACAACATGGATTTTTTAAAAAAAAAATAAAGTTTTTTCTTTTTTTTTTTGGCGGGGGGGGGAAGTAGGCAGCGGGACGGGGTGGGTGGGGGTCCTGTGGAGAACAGGGGTCTTTGCCTGCATCTGGTCCGCTGAGCTAGAAGCTGGGAGGGGGCTAGGCTGGGGGGTGGGGGGTGGGGAATATTCAGGGAACGTGCAAACGCTTTGCAGGAAATCCCCTTTTCCCTTGGCAAGCGAGAGACAAACACAACATTTATTTAATAGTTGACACACACTTGAGAGATGGGTTGCGTTTCTGAGGGGCTCTGCTTAATGAGGGAGGGGCAATTCAGTCACAAAGCAACGTGCCAGCCACTTTTTATGGGCCCGGATGGTGGAGAAGTTCTAAATCTCATTTGATGACTGTTTTAGGGGCAATAATATTTGGACAGTGATCCAATAATTGAGAACCAATTTGGCATACTGGCTTAGGTGCTGGCCTAGAAACCAGGTGACTGTGAGTTCTAGTCCTGCCGTAGACACAAAAATCGACTGAGTGACTTTGGGCCAATCAGGAGGAGACAGTGAGTTCTAGTCCCGCCTTAGGCACCAAAGCCAGCTGGGTGACTTTGGGCCAGTCACCAGGAGATGGTGAGTTCTAGTCCTGCCTTAGGCATGAAAATCAGCTGGATGATTTTGGGCCAATCACCAGAAGACTGTGAGTTCTAGTTCTACCTTAGTCAAGAAAGCTAGCTGGATTTCTGAAGGAGAGGGGAATTGAGAGTGTGATTATGTGTGGAGTGACTAGAGATTATAATTTAGGAATTATTTTGGATTATGATTGTCAGTTTTGATACCCTGCATTTTGTTCTGGGAAGTCGGGGTGGGGGTGGGGGTAAGGGGAGGGAATTGGGGTTGAGGGTAGAGGATGGAGTGATGGTTAATGTACAGGGATTATTGAAGATGTATAAATATAATTAATGTAGGGTCGGGTCTGCCCAGTTACCATTTTAGAACGGTGGGGAGGGAGAAAAGAGGAGAGAGTAGGAGGTAGGAAAGAGGAGAAGAGGAAGGAAGAGGGGTAGAAGAGGGAGAAGGAAGGTGGAGGGTGGAGGGAGGAGAGGATGTAGATGAGAGAAGGAGAGGAAGGTCTGGAAAGTAGAAGAAGGTAGAAGAGGGAAGAGATTTAAAAGGAGGGGGTGGTGACTGGGCAAGCCCGACTAATTGTATATAACTGTACATTGGATGAGCTGTTTGATATGATTGTAAAAATAAAACTTTTTTATGAAAGAAAAAAAAAAGCTAGCTGGATGACTTTGGGCCAATCACCAGAGATGGTGAGTTCTAGTTCTGCCTTAGGCATGAAAGTCAGCTGGGTGAATGGGGGCCAATCACCAGGAGATGGTGAGTTCTAGTCCAACCTTAAGTATTAAAACTGTCCAGGTGATTTTGGGCCACTCCCTCTCTCTTAACCCAACCCACCTCACAGGGTTGTTGTGGAAAATAGGAGGAAAAAAAATACATTGGCTGTGTTCCTCACTTTGAATCATTTATAAAAACAAGAAGGGTGGGATATCAAGAAATACATAAACTACATACACAGGGTCCCCGGGATACCCCCGAGAGGGCTCCAAGCTCCTGGGTGATGGGTCACCAGGTTGCCCTGCCTGGACAGATTTCTGGGTATTGCATGTTTCCTGCAACCCAAGTAGACCAGAGGGACGTCCGTTCCGAACATCTGGAATCTCTGGGAAACTTCAGGACGGGTGCAAGGAGGGAAACCACATCAGCATCGCTCCCTGGAGCCTGGCCAATCAGGGGAAAGTGTTCCCAGCCTCTTCCACAACTCAGAAAGTCCACTTGGATTTTGGCTGCAAACAAAGGCAAACCAACCGCTTGGTTCCATAAGGAGGAAACGGGGAAGCTGGAATTTGCTGGAAGGATCCTTTCTTCCTCCCCTCCTCCTCCTCCTCTTCTTCCTTTTCTTCCCCATTCGCCTGCTGCTCTTCCACCTCCTCTTCCTCTCCCTCCTCCTCCTTCTCCCTCTCTTCTTCTTCCTCCTCCTCCTCTTCCTCCCCCTTCCCCTCCCCAGCTTCCTCCTTTCCTTCCCCTTTCACCTCCCGCTCTTCCACCTCCTCCCCCTCCCTCTCTTCTTCCTCCTCCTCCTCTTCCTCTTCCTCCCCTTTCCCTTTCCCCTCCCCACTTCCTCCTCCCCCTCTTCCTCCTTTTCTTCCCCTTTCGCCTCCCGCTTTTCCAGCTCCTCTTCCTCTCCCTCCTCCTCTTCCTCCCCTTCCTCCCCTTCCTCCTTTCCTTCCTCCTCCTTCTTCCTCCTCCTCTTCCTCTCCTCTCCTCCTCTCTTCCTCTCCTCCTCCTCCTCCCTCCTCCTTCTGCTCTTCCTCATCCTGACAATTAATTCTGCAAGGTGAGTGAGCTAAGCCTTCCTCACCCTCTTCCTCCTCCCTCTTTCTCCTCTTCCTTTCTTCCTCTTCCTCTTCCTCCTCCCTCCTTCCTTCCCTTTCCTCCTCTTCCTTCTCCTCTCCTCTCCTCCTCCTCCTGTTTTTCATCCTCCTCTTCCTCTTCCTTCTCCTCCTCCTTCCCCTCTTCCCTCTCTTCCTCCTCCTCCTCTTCCTCCTTCTCCTCCTCTTCCTCCCCCCTCCCTTTCCTCCCCCTCTTCCTCCCCCTTCCACCCACCCTCTTAGAGAATGAAATATTTGGGGGATATCAAAAAGGCAGGATAGAATATTTTCCCTAAATGGGGGGAAAATATCTTAAGGGAGGCAGAACCCAGCCCCAGCCTCCCTGCCCCCAAGCAGACACCGAGGCGGCCAGCTTTTTAGAACTGCCGATTGGGTCAAACAGAGACTCCCGATAAGTGATTAGGAAAGAGGAGATTAGCTCAGAGAAACCCCTAGGATTTGCATTTCCCCTTTCGCCAATAGAGCCAGCCACGAACCCATTGAAATCAAAACCCACCCTACTCTCAACTCCATTTGGTCAGCGGTCCCAGAACTGACCACTGTGGGTTCTGCTCATCAATAAACTTACTTTCCAATCAGCCTCCTTTTTATTCCCTGTGTGGACCTGACCCTGGATTTTTCTTCCAACAGCCTCTTCCTCCTCCTCTTCCCAACTCCCTCCTTTTCCTCCTCTTCTTTCTCCTCCCTCTTTCTTCTTCTCTTTCTCCTTCTCCTCCTCTTCCTCCCTTTTCCTTCTCCTCCTCCCTCCTCTTCCTCCTGTTTTTCATCCTCCTCTTCCTCCTCCCTCTGTTTTTCCTCATTCTGACAATTAATTCTGCAATGTGAGTGAGCTAAGCCTTCCTCCCCCTCCCCCTCCTCCTTCCTTCTCCTCCTCCTCTTCTTCCTCCTCCTCCCTTTCTCCTCCTATTTTTCATCCTCCTCTTCCTCCTCCCAGTTCCTCCTCTTCTTCCTCCTCTTCCTCCTCATCCTCATCCTCCTCTTCCTCCTCCTCCTTCTGCTCTTCCTCATCCTGACAATTAATTCTGCAAGGTGAGTGAGCTAAGCCTTCCTCACCTCCTTCCTCCTCCTCTTCCTCCTCTTCCTCTTCCTCCTCCTCTTCCCTCTCTTCTCCTTCCTCCTCTTCCTCCTTTTCCTTCTTCTCCTCCTCCTCTTTCTCCTCCTCCTCCTATTTTTCATCTTCCTCTTCCTGTTCCTTCTCTTCCTCCTCCTCTCTTCTCCCTCTCTTCCTCCTCCTCCTCTTCCTCTTTCTGACAATGAATTCTGCAAGGTGATTGAGCTAAGCCTTCCTCCTCCTCTTCCCCCTCCCTTTCTCCTTCACCTCCTCTTCCTCCCTTTTCCTTCTCCTTCTCCTCCTCCCCCCTTCTCCTCCTCCTCCTCTTTCCTCCTCCTCTTCCTGTTCCTTCCTCCTTCTCCTCTTCCTCCTCCTCCTCTTCCTCCTCTCCTTCCCTTTCTCCTTCACCTCCTTCACCTCCTCTTCCTCCCTTTTCCTTCTCCTTCTCCTCCTCCCTCTTTCTCCTCCTCATTTTTCATCCTCCTCTTCCTGTTCCTTCCCCTCCTTCTCCCTCTCTTCCTCCTCCTCCTCTTCCTCCTTCTGACAATGAATTCTGCAAGGTGATTGAGCTAAGCCTTCCTCCTCCTCCTCCTCTTCCCCCCTCACTGCTGCTGCTGCTGTTGCCGATAAAATTAATTCTGCAAAGCAGAGGAGCTGAGCCCTCCACCCCCCCCCCACATCCCCATCCTCTTCTGTCCTCCTTAAACAACCCTGGCAGCTCCCACCAGCTACGGAAATTGCTGACCTGACTGACCCTAGGAAGGAGCAGCTCCCGGAGCTGGTCAGGGCTGGCGCTGGGCCCAGCTGCCTTCTCCTTCAGCCACTGTTCGGCCCTCCCTCCCTCCCCCTCCCCACCCACCGTGTGGTTGCCGGTCTTGTGCTGCCTTTCGAGAGAGAAGGGCTTGGAGACAGAAAGGGTTCGTGTGGCATCGGTTTTATTTACAACTGTGCAAGCCGGAGAGGCGGGGACCCTGGCAAACCAGGCAGCCACACCCCACCCACCCACCCACCCTGCCCGGGTTCAGACCAGGAATTGTGGATGGTTTCCCCACCAAGAGTTTGGCTCTCGCCTCGCTGCAGTTCCAGTCCACCCGGAGACTATATCTCCATTAGCACTTTTCACCACCATCCCTTTCTCCTTCATCCTCATCATCGCCTTCTCCTTCATCCTCATCGCCTTCGTCTTCATCATCATCATCGTGCCATTAGTGGAGCCTTCTGGAGCTACAGCAACGGCCGGCTGATGCTCTAAAAAGCAGTGGTTTTCAAACTTGGCCACTTTAAGGTGGGTGGACTTCCACTCCCAGAATTCCCCACTCGCCCATGGGAGTCGAAGTCCCCCCATCTTAAAGCATTCTAGTTAGGGAATTCTGGGAGTCGAAGTCCCCCCATCTTAAAGCATTCTAGTTAGGGAATTCTTGGAGTCGAAGTCCCCCCATCTTAAAGCATTCTAGTTAGGGAATTCTGGGAGTCGAAGTCCCTCCATCTTAAAGCATTCTAGCTAGGGAATTCTGGGAGTTGAAGTCCCTCCATCTTAAAGCATTCTAGTTAGGGAATTCTGGGAGTTGAAGTCCCTCCATCTTAAAGCATTCTAGCTAGGGAATTCTGGGAGTTGAAGTCCCTCCATCTTAAAGCATTCTAGTTAGGGAATTCTGGGAGTCGAAGTCCCCCCATCTTAAAGCATTCTAGTTAGGGAATTCTGGGAGTCGAAGTCCCCCCATCTTAAAGCATTCTAGTTAGGGAATTCTGGGAGTCGAAGTCCCTCCATCTTAAAGCATTCTAGTTAGGGAATTCTGGAAGTCGAAGTCCCTCCATCTTAAAGCATTCTAGCTAGGGAATTCTGGGAGTTGAAGTCCCCCCATCTTAAAGCATTCTAGCTAGGGAATTCTGGGAGGTGAAGTCCCCCCATCTTAAAGCATTCTAGTTAGGGAATTCTGGGAGTTGAAGTCCCCCCATCTTAAAGCATTCTAGCTAGGGAATTCTGGGAGTTGAAGTCCCTCCATCTTAAAGCATTCTAGTTAGGGAATTCTGGGAGTTGAAGTCCCTCCATCTTAAAGCATTCTAGTTAGGGAATTCTGGGAGTCGAAGTCCCCCCATCTTAAAGCATTCTAGTTAGGGAATTCTTGGAGTCGAAGTCCCCCCATCTTAAAGCATTCTAGTTAGGGAATTCTGGGAGTCGAAGTCCCTCCATCTTAAAGCATTCTAGCTAGGGAATTCTGGGAGTTGAAGTCCCTCCATCTTAAAGCATTCTAGTTAGGGAATTCTGGGAGTTGAAGTCCCTCCATCTTAAAGCATTCTAGCTAGGGAATTCTGGGAGTTGAAGTCCCTCCATCTTAAAGCATTCTAGTTAGGGAATTCTGGGAGTCGAAGTCCCCCCATCTTAAAGCATTCTAGTTAGGGAATTCTGGGAGTCGAAGTCCCCCCATCTTAAAGCATTCTAGTTAGGGAATTCTGGGAGTCGAAGTCCCTCCATCTTAAAGCATTCTAGTTAGGGAATTCTGGAAGTCGAAGTCCCTCCATCTTAAAGCATTCTAGCTAGGGAATTCTGGGAGTTGAAGTCCCCCCATCTTAAAGCATTCTAGCTAGGGAATTCTGGGAGGTGAAGTCCCCCCATCTTAAAGCATTCTAGTTAGGGAATTCTGGGAGTTGAAGTCCCCCCATCTTAAAGCATTCTAGCTAGGGAATTCTGGGAATTGAAGTTCACTCATCTTAAAGCATTCTAGTTAGGGAATTCTGGGAGGTGAAGTCCCCCCATCTTAAAGCATTCTAGCTAGGGAATTCTGGGAATTGAAGTCCCCCCATCTTAAAGCATTCTAGTTAGGGAATTCTGGGAGGTGAAGTCCACCCATCTTAACGTTGCCCTAAATTAAGAAATGTTGGATTAGGGAAGAGCTCCGTTCACTTCTGCTTAGCAATCATAGTTGACTGGGGGATTCTGGGAACTGAAGTCCACCTATCATTAAGTGGCCAAGTTGAAAATCACATCTGCTGTAATGAAGAGCGCAAAAAAGCTCGGGACCATTTCTGAACCCCTTCTGTTCAATCTGAGAGCAGACCCGGTTCCCCAAAAGTACTTTCTAAACTCTCAACCCTCCAAGGCGACATCTCCAGTTTCCATGGGTGACTGCAGATAATCCTCGACTTAACAACTGTTCATTTAGTGACCGTTTCAAAGTTATAACGTGTTCTGTCCCCCTCGCCTCAGTCCGAGCGATGACTTAATTAGCTGTCAACTATCAGCTTCTGGCAGCAAACTAGCAAGCGTCTGCCAAGTGTCTCTGTTATCTCTCTTGATGCCGATGAGTCAACCAGGAACAAACAGTACTTCAGCTCTAGTTAAGCAGTTGATTTGCTCGCCACGAAGTGGTATAGCAGCCCTTGCTGCTTTTATATCCTATGGGGTGTGGCTCCATGACTCAGCACTTCCTAGGCCTGCCCCACCCTTGCTTCTGTTGTTCCCGCCTCTCCTGCCTACGAAACCTAGGGTCCAGCCAGGCCTGACTGCCATCAGCCGGATCTGGAGGCGTGGCCTGGGGGGGGAAGAGTCAGGGGACGGAGGCCTCATTATCTCCCCCACCTGGCCTGCCTCTGGCTCCTGGAACTGAGCCAGGGAAGCCGGTGCTCCCCAGGTAAGTCCTGATGGTCCTTGTCCAAGTCGGGGGGCGCAGACACAACACAACGGCACTGGCGACCAATTTTCACACTTATGACCGTTGCAGCATCCCTTCAGACACTTGGCAACTGTCTCATACTTATGACAGCTCCGGTGTCCTGGGGTCATGTGATCCCCTTCTGCGACCCTCCGACCAGCAAAATCCATGGGGAAGCTAGATTCCCTCAAGGACGGAGTTAACTAACAACTGCAGCGCTTCACTCGGACCACTGTGGCAAGAAGGGTGGTAAAATGGGGCAAAACTCACTTAACGACCGTCCCACTTAGCAACGGAAACCTTGGGCTCATTGTAGTCGTAAGTCGAGGACTACCTGTACTTCAGTTTTAATGCCGGAAATACCGTTCGCAAGAAGGGACGTTCGGCTAATTACAATGCGAGAGGCGGCCGTATTTCAGAAAACTTTCCCGTTGAATTGCATTTTTTCCCCCTTTCCTTCTGCTTATCTGTGCTCGCCAGGGCTCAGCGACTGGCATCTGCCAAGCAGCCGGCTCCATTCCTGACCCAGCCTGGCACGAAGCCACTGGCCTGAATCTCAAAGATAGCGGGCAGCCCTGCAGAGCCACGAGGGCAAAAAAATCACACGCCTCGGGGAGCCGAAGGAATCAGGTGGGCTTCAGTCCCACGCTGTGGTCTCTTTCAGTGCTGGTACTCATCCACCAAATGTAAGCCAGAAAGCCCGAATTTCTTGGCACCTGTCTCAGATATGCAAAGGTGGTCGAGCCAAGGTGAGCCTCCCCTGAACAAATCCTGAGCAATCAGCTCAGGAGATTCAGGGGTGAAATGCTCCCGGTTCGGACCGGATCGCTCGATCCGGTAGCGATGGCAGCGGGTGGGTCGGAGAACTGGTAGCAAAAATCCCTGCCCCCCCCTCCCATGCCCAGCTGAGCCGTGTGATCATCAGAGGTTTTTTTTTTTTAACTTTTAAAAGCATTTTTTCTTCGGTTGAGAAAAAAATGCTTTTAAAAGTAAAAAAAAAAGCCTCTGATGATCGCGCGGCTCAGCTGGGATCGTCAGAGCCTTTTAAAAGCATTTTTTCTACAACCTTGTAGAAAAAATGCTTTCAAAAGTAAAAAAAGTTGGCCACGCCCACCAGTCACATTACACACACACACACCAAGCCACGCCCACAGAACCGGTAGTAACAAATTTTACAAATTTTCCTTCTCTGCCATTCCCTCCTGCTGCCCTCCCGTCTTTTACTACCGTAAAAATTGAATACCGCCCACAAAGGCAGAATAACAGAGTTTGGAAGGGACCTTAGAGGTCCTCTAGTCCAACCCCCTTCTCAAGCAGGAGACCCTACTCCAGACAAGTGGCTGTCCAGTCTCTTTTTAAAACCTCCAGTATTGGAGCACCCACAACTTCTGGTGGCAAGCAGTTCCACTGGTTAATTGTCCTCACTGTTAGGAAGTTTCTCCTTAATTCCAGGGTTGCTTCTCTCCTTGATGAGTTTCCACCCATTGTTTCTTTTCTTGAACGGTGATGCTGTGGAAAATAGGTGGACCCACCTCTCTTCTTTGGGGCAGCCCCTCAAATTTTGGAAGATTGTTATCATGTCACCCCTGGTCCTTCTTTTCATTAAACTCGCCCGACTAGGTGGCTCAGAGGCTAAGACACGGAGCTTGTCCATCAGAAAAGTCAGCCGTTCAGCGGTTCAAATCCTTAGTACAGGTTTCCTGCGTGAGAAGGGGGCTGGATTACAGGGGTCTCCAACCTTGGCAACTGTAAAACGTGTGGGCTTCAAGTTGAAGTCCACAAGTCTTAAAGTTGGCAAGGTTGGAGACCCCTGGACTAGATGACCTCCGAGGTCCCTTCCAACTCTGTTACTCTTAAGACATTCCCAAACCCTGCAACCATTCTTCATTCTTCATATGCTTTAGCCTCCAGTCCCGTCCCCCCCAAATTAATTGTTCTAACTGTCAGGAATTTTCTCCTTGGTTCCAGATTCTCCTTGGTTCAAGATTTCTCCTTGATTTCTTTCCATCCATTGTTTCTTGTCCTGCCTTCTGGTGCTTTAGTGACTCGATTGAAACCCCCTCATCTCTGTAACGGCCCCTCAAATATTGGAAGACTGCTGTCTTGTCACCCCTAAATCCTTATTTCAGTAGACAAGAGATATAGCCAGTTCCTGCAACTGTTCTTTGTATGTTTTAGCCTAAATCCTTTTGGTTGCTCTTCTCTGCACTCTTTCTAGAGTCTCCGCATCTTTTTTTATACTGTTATGACCAAAACTGAACGCAGTATTCGAAGCGTGGCCTTACCAAGGCCTTATAAAGCGGTATTAACACTTCACGTGATCTTGATTCTATCCCTCTGTTGATGCAGCCTAGAACAGGGGTCCCAGCTTTGCTGGCTGAGGAACTCTGGGAGTTGAAGTCCACAAGTCTTAAAAGTTGCCAAGGTTTGGAGACCCCTGGCCTAGAATTGGGTTGGTCTTTTTGGCGGCTGCAGCACACAGCTGGCTCATTTTTAAGTGATCGTCCACTAGGATTCCAAGATCCTTTTCGCAGTTACGGGCATTTGCAAAGCCATGCTAGGCACCAAGAGTGGTACTGAAGCAAGACCCCAATGCTTTATAATACAAGTGCTTTATGTTTATTTGTTAGGATTATAGCAAGATCAGATATCACCAACTTGTATAAAAGTCAACGTGTCACTTAGAAAGCAGAAGTATACCATTGGGCAGGTATATGGTGTTGCAAGCTTTCGGGAAAGTGCAGAAATATTTCTACAAACTGTTCTTGTGACTCTGTGGCAAAGAGGAGGGGGCATCGAGAGTAACACGTGTATCCAGAAGGTGTATGATAAGAGTAGACCATATATGGGCTTTTGTTTATTTCAACCAATTAGGATAACTTCTTCTTTTTTTCTTATGGCAATGTCTGTAACCAAAAAGTATAAAAGATTATGTTTAAGCCATGCTCGATGCTCAGACCTTTGTTTTCCACCCGAGTGGGGGTCTGTGTCCTATTTGCGCAAATAATAAATTAATTCTTGTTTCTCAAATCCTTCGTGGTCTTGTCTCCTCACTTTAATACGTAAGTTTTCTACAACAGTACAAGAGGGGGCGAGAGGACAAAGATTCCCCCCCGATTGTCTCTCACAGCACAGAAAGATCGTGGCATGACTTAGAACGGACCTTCAGGGCAACTTTCTGGTTGTTGCGCGCCACCAGCCGGTCCAGGAAACGGCGCACCTTCTTGGTCAAGCTCTCCTTGCGTTTGTAGAGTGACATGCGCCGCGCGTTGGCCTCTTTGCTGTCCTGGCGCAACCGGATCTGCCGCACGACCCCTTCGAAAAGTTCGGTCACGTTGTGCTGGAGGGCAGCGGAGGTCTCGATGAACTTGCAGTCGAAAACCACGGCACAGGCCCGGCCTTCTGCAAGGGGAAAATGCCAGGTGATGAGAACCCGCTGGGCAAGAGATTGATTGGTGTCTCTCTCTCTGGGCATCTTTTAAAACAGTGGGGGGTCTCTAAACCTTGTCCCCTTTAAGACTTGTGGACTTCAACTCCCAGAGTTCTTCAGCCAGGTCTCCAAAAATGGCAACTTTAAGCTCTGCTGAATTGGCTGGGGGATTCTGGGAGGTGAAGTCCAGAAGTCTTGAAGGGGCCAAGTTTGGAGACCTGTTTTAAAGCACAATTCATAACCGAGGAAATGTAGAAGGATCACTTCAGACATTAATGCTGTACAGCAAGGGTGTCAAACTCAAGGCCTGCGGACCAGTGGTGGGTTTCAATTTTTTTTTTACTAGCGGTTCTGTGGGTGTGGCTTGGTGGGCGTGGCGTGGCTTGGTGGGCGTGGCAGTGGAAGGATACAGCAAAATCCCCATTTCCTCCTGATCAGCTGGGTACCCGGGAGGCAGAGAATAGATGTGGGCGGGGCCAGTCAGAGGTGGTATTTGCTGGTTCTCCGAACTACTCAAAATTTCCGCTACCGGTTCTCCAGAACTGGTCAGAAGCGGCTGAAACCCATCTCTGCTGCGGACCAGATCTGGCCCGCAGGGTGCTTAGAACTGGCCCGTGTGGCCAGCCAGAAAATAGCAAAGGACCAGCTTGCAGTGCCTCTGCCAGCAATAATAAGGTGCTCCGTTTTGGCTGGCAATGTGTTGCGGAAGGCTGTCCCGGCCAAAAACGGGGCGCAGTGGGGCTGCACGCAGGGCCCCCATGCCCCATTTTTGGCTAGCATAGAGCCATCAAAGCTAAAAAAACAAAACAAAAGGAGAAACATTTGCACTTTTGCATTTGAGCATGCAAGAAGGGGCAGGAAAGGAGAAAGGGGAGAAAGGAAAGATGGGAAGGGAACAAGGAAGGAAAAAGAAGGAAAGAGAGGAAGGAAGAAGAAAGGAGAAGGAAAAAGGAAGGAAGGAAGGAAGGGAGGGAGGAAGGAAGGGAGGGAGGGAGGAAGGACTTTGCTTGTCAGAAGCCGTCTGGGAACGTCAGAAATGACGATCCCCTAAGACTGCAGTTGTTAAAAATTACATGCCTGTTGCAAAAACTTTGATCACGTGTCCTGGGGGGATTCTGCAAAAACCCCGAAGAATGCACATATGTCGCTTTTTTCAGTGGTGTTGTAATTTTGAACGGTCGCTAAAAGAATGGTCATAAGTCAAGGACACTCTGTAGCTAACAGGACGGTTTGGTCCTATAACCTCCGTTGAAAGCAACACCCGACAAAATTGGGGTGGGTGGGAGGGCTTCAGTCTTAGGTAGGAGGTGGTGAGGATAAGATAACCTTTATTGTCATTTATTTACTGGGGCACATTGGCCTGCTCTCAAAAGTGTACACAACACCCATATACAAATAGTTTATGCATACACACACACACACACATTTATATCATTGTCCACCTTGACTGCATAGCGGAAAGGTGAAGCGTGAGGATTTAAAGGGTTGATACTATAGGGAATAAAACTGACTGAATCTGGATGTTCTGCTTCGGGTACCACGAAGCCCCCTCCCGGAAGGTACGAAGAAGAACAGATCATGAACAGGATGTGTAGCATTCCAGACAATCCTGCGGACCCTGCTCAAACATCGCTTATATGACATGTCCTGGGTAGAAGGGCGTGAACTGCCAGTGAACTTTTCTGCTGTCCTCACCATTCTCTGCATTGCCTGCCTGTCCGAAGCAGTTAATGCTTCCAAAACAGACAGTAAAATGCCGTAGAACAGGATGCTCGCCATTGTCTCTGTATAGAAAGTGGTGAGGACAGAGGGAGGAAGGAAGAAAGTGGTGAGGACAGATGGAGGAAGGAAGGAAGTGGTGAGGACAGAGGGAGGGAGGAAGATTTACTAAAGGTAGCTTTTGTGCAATACATTCAATCAGGCCAAAAAAAAGAGGAAGGAAGAGAGGAAGGAAGAAGAAAGGAGAAGGAAAAAGGAAGGAAGGAAGGAAGGGAGGGAGGAAGGAAGGGAGGGAGGGAGGAAGGACTTTGCTTGTCAGAAGCCGTCTGGGAACGTCAGAAATGACGATCCCCTAAGACTGCAGTTGTTAAAAATTACATGCCTGTTGCAAAAACTTTGATCATGTGTCCTGGGGGGATTCTGCAAAAACCCTGAAGAATGCACATATGTCGCTTTTTTCAGTGGTGTTGTAATTTTGAACGGTCGCTAAAAGAATGGTCATAAGTCAAGGACACTCTGTAGCTAACAGGATGGTTTGGTCCTATAACCTCCGTTGAAAGCAACACCCGACAAAATTGGGGTGGGTGGGAGGGCTTCAGTCTTAGGTAGGAGGTGGTGAGGATAAGATAACCTTTATTGTCATTTATTTACTGGGGCACATTGGCCTGCTCTCAAAAGTGTACACAATACCCATATACAAATAGTTTATGCATACACACACACACACACACACACACACATTTATATCATTGTCCACCTTGACTGCATAGCAGAAAGGTGAAGCGTGAGGATTTAAAGGGTTGATACTATAGGGAATAAAACTGACTGAATCTGGATGTTCTGCTTCGGGTACCACGAAGCCCGCTCCCGGAAGGTACGAAGAAGAACAGATCATGAACAGGATGTGTAGCATTCCAGACAATCCTGCGGACCCTGCTCAAACATCGCTTATATGACATGTCCTGGATAGAAGGGCGTGAACTGCCAGTGAACTTTTCTGCTGTCCTCACCATTCTCTGCATTGCCTGCCTGTCCGAAGCAGTTAATGCTTCCAAAACAGACAGTAAAATGCCATAGGACAGGATGCTCGCCATTGTCTCTGTATAGAAAGTGGTGAGGACAGAGGGAGGAAGGAAGAAAGTGGTGAGGACAGAGGGAGGAAGGAAGAAAGTGGTGAGGACAGAGGGAGGAAGGAAGATTTACTAAAGGTAGCTTTTGTGCAATACATTCAATCAGGCCAAAAGAGAGAGGAAGGAAAGAGAGGAGAGAGAGAGAGAGAGAGAGAGAGAGAGAGAGAGATGGCAGACTCCCAAGTGCCAGTTAAAAAAAACTTTTAAAACTTTTTTTTAAACTGGCCTAAGGAATCTTAAATTGAAGGATTCTTTCATGCAGCACCGAAAGCTTGGTTAGAGCTGTATGTTCACCGGCTCAAGGTCGACTCGTCCTTCCCTCCTTCCAAAGTCAGTAAAACGAGGACTCAGGTTGTTGGGAGCAAGAGGCAGACTCTGCAAACCACTTAGAGAGGCCTGGAAAGCACTATGAAGCGGCTTATAAGTCTAAGGGCTATTGCCATACCTACATATATAAAGGTTGACCAACAAGTGCATAACACCAGAAGTGGGATGAGAAAATCAGGAAATTGTTGTCTCACTGATTTTGGCCGTGCAGGGGAATTCTCTGGAGAAAGCAGTTATGTTGAGAAGAGTTAGCGGTAAAAGGCAACCAGGCCGCCAAAGAATTCGGTGGCCGGACACCGTCAAAGCTGACACCAGCCAGAGCATCGGAAAATTCAAGGAAGCAGCGCAAGATCGGGAGGCGTGGAGAGACCGCCTGGCCCAGAGAAGAGAGCAGAATTACAGAGCTGGAAGGGACCTTGAAGGTCTTCTAGACCAACCCCCTGCTCAGGCAGGAGACCCTTCAGATAAGTGGCTGTCCAATCTTTTCTTAAAATGTCCAGTGATGGAGAACCCCTAACTTTCTTTCTCTTTCTCTTTCTCTTTCTTTTTCTTTTCCTTCCTTCTTTTCCTTTCCTTTCCTTTCTTTCCCATCTCTCCGTTCTTCCTTCCTTCCTTCCTTTCTCCCTGTTTCTTCCTTCGTCTCTCTTTCTCTTTCTTTCTCTTTTTTCTTTCTCTTTCTTTCTTTTCCTTCCTTCCTTTTCTTCTTTTCCTTTCCTTTCTTTCCCATCTCTCCGTTCTTCCTTCCTTCCTTTCTCCCTGTTTCTTCCTTCCTTCCTTTCTCCCTCTTTCTTTCTTTCTTTCTTTCTTTCTTCCTTCCTCTCTCTTTCTCTTTCTTTTCCTTCCTTCCCTTCCCTTCCCTTTTCTTTCCTCCCTCTCTTCCTCCCCCTGAAGAACTAAAGAAGCTTCTTGGCTGAGAACCAAAACATTTCCAAGGAAACCCCCCCCTAGAAAGTCCAGTTTCCTTTTGGAAAAGCGTCTCTCGGACCACCGTGACCTGAATGACGGAGACCCTCCAGGGACCTTCAGGAACCAGCTTGGCCCCTTGTGGACTTACCTTCCACCGAGACTTCCCGGGAGCGCACCAGGTCGGTCTTGTTCCCTACCAGGATGATGGGCAGGTTCTCCGCTTGCCGGGTCCTCCGAAGTTGGATGCGCAGCTCCGAAGCGCTCTCAAAGCTGCCCCGGTCGGTGATGGAGTAGACAATCACATACGCGTCTCCCACCTGCATGCAGTGGTTGTGCAGCCAGTTGTCTTCGCCCGACGACTGCAAGAAGAGGGGACGAGAAGGGTGCTCGCAAGAGGGGAAGGGGTCTCCTTTGCCCTCTGCCCCACCCTGATCCACGCCCAGCGTTTTGACCCCACAGTGAGAGGAATAAATCTCGCCATCCTTTCCTTGCTAGCGGTGGGGCGGCGGCCTAGAGGTGGAGCTCTCGCCTCACAATCAGAAGGCTGCGGGTTCGATCCTAGGTAGAGGCAGATATTTCTCTCTCTGGTCACATGGAGAATATATCTGCTGAACAAAACTCAGTACTGGGGACAGGAAAGGCATCCGGCCAGTAAAACACTCAGCTCCATTCAGCTGCCCCAAACTCCACCCCGCAAGGGATTACGGGCAGGGGTGAAATTTAGTTCCCGTGTTTCTGTGAAAAATAAGACATGTCCGGATAATAAGCCCAATCGGGCTTTTCAGCGCATGCGATAATATAAGCCACTGTCGCAAAATAAGCCCCCCCCCAACTACTTACAGGCAGGTCCCACCATTTCCTCTGGTTGCTTGCCGCGCAACCAAAATGAGTTGAGGAGGCGAGGCCGGAAGGAGGGGCAAGGGGGGGACATGCCCTCCCCTCCCTGTTCTTTGCACCGCCCGAGCGGCCCAACACCTCCCACTCCCACCCCAATGGCAATAGCAGCCTGCCTGCTTCCCTTCCTCGCGGGTGACAGGTGGGGCCGGGGAGAAACAAGATGCGTGGAGCGAGAGGTGGCTCCCCTTGCTGTCTCTTCTCCCCCCCACTCGTCGGGCATGGAAGGGCTCCTGCCTCCCGCTTAGCCATCCGCCCCCTTTAGGGATGCAATTTGGGGGTGGCAGGTGGGCATGTGCAGAGGGTCAAAAATGGGAGGTGATGATGTCCAGATGGGTGGGCGGAGCCTCCCACCACCGGCGCTACAGGTTCACCCGAGCCAGATAGAACTGGCTGAATTTCACCACTGATTCTGGGGTCATTAAAAGGAGACGATGATGACGATAACATAATAACAGAGTTGGAAGGGACCTTGGAGGTCTTCTAGTCCAACCCCCTGCCGAGGCAGGAAACCCTACACCATCTCAGTCAAATGGCTATCCAACATTTTCTTAAAAATTTCCAGTGTTGGAGCATTTACAGCTTCTGCAGGCAAGTCTTTCCACTGATTCATCGTTCTAACTGTCAGGAAATTTCTCCTTAGTTCTTAGTTGCTTCTCTCCTTGAATAGTTTCCACCCATTGCTTCTTGTTTTACCCTCAGGGGCTTTGGAGAATAGTTTGACTCCCTCTTCTTTGTGGCAACCCCTGAGATATTGGAAGACTGCTATCATGTCTCCCCTAGTCCTTCTTTTCATTAGACTAGACATACCCAGTTCCTGCAACCGTTCTTCATATGTTTTAGCCTCCAGTCCCCTCATCATCTTTGTTGCTCTTCTCTGCACTCTTTCTAGAGTCTCAACATCCTTTTTACATCGTGGCGACCAAAACTGGATGCAGGATTCCAAGTGTGGCCTTACCAAGGCATTATAAAGTGGCACTAACACTTCACGTGATCTTGATTCTATCCCTCTGTTGATGCAGCCCAGAACTGTGTTGGCTTTTTTCGCAGCTGCTGCACACGGCTGGCTCATATCTAAATGGTTGTCCACTAGGACTCCAAGATCCCTCTCACAGGTACTACTATTGAGCAAGGTACCACATATCCGGTACCTGTGCATTTTGGGTTTTTTGCCTAAATGTAGAACTTTACTTTTTTCACTGCTAAAATTTCATTTTAACATAATATAACATAACATCAGAGTTGGAAGGGACCTTGGAGGCCTTCTAGTCCAACCCCCTGCCCAGGCAGGAAACCCTACATCATTTCAGGCAAATGGCTATCCAACATTTTCTTAAAAATTTCCAGTGTTGGAGCATTTACAACTTCTGCAGGCAAGTCATTCCACTGATTAATTGTTCTAACTGTCAGGAAATTTCTCCTTAGTTCTAAGTTGCTTCTCTCCTTGATGAGTTTCCACCCATTGCTTCTTGTCCTGCCTTCAGGTGCTTTGGAGAATAGTTTGACTCCCTCTTCTTTGTGGCAACCCCTGAGATATTGGAACACTGCTATCATGTCTCCCCTAGTCCTTCTTTTTTTAAACTAGACATACCCAGTTCCTGCAACCGTTCTTCATATGTTTTATCCTCCAGTATTTTGTTAGATAGCACCCAATGTTCAAATCTGTCATAACAATCCTTTTCTTGCTAGCACAAAGTACAGGTAGCCTGCAACTCACAACCTTTGGTTCACCGACCGTTCGGAGTTACAACAGCCCTGAAAAAAAAGTGACTTATGGCTGTTTTCGCACTTACGACGGCTGCAGCATCCGTGCAGGTCACGTGATCAAAATTCAGACGCTTGGTAACAGTCTCATATTTATGACGGCTGCAGCGACCGGGGGCGGGGTGGATGGGGAGGAGTTGTCACGTGATCTCCTTTTGCGGCCTTCCGGCAAGCAAAGTCCCTGGGGAAGCCGGATTCATTGAACGACCGTGTGACTCGTTTTACAAGCGAAGCGATTCGCTTAGCAACAGCGGCAAGGAAGTTCGTAAAATGGGGCGTAGCTCACTTAACAACCGTCTCGCTTAGCGATGGAAATTTTGGGCTCAATTGTGGATGTAAGTCGAGGAGTACCTGTACCTGGAGCACCCCATCGCACAGGTGAGCAGTTTGTGTAGGCAGCCAGGTGAGGACAGGGCCAAAACATAACATAACATAACAACAGAGTTGGAAGGGACCTTGGAGGCCTTCTAGTCCAACCCCCTGCCCAGGCAGGAAACCCTACACCATCTCACGTCAGATGGTTATCCAACATTTTCTTAAAAATTTCCAGTGTTGGAGCATTCACAACTTCTGCAGGCAAGTCGTTCCACTGATTAATTGTTCTAACTGTCAGGAAATTTCTCCTTAGTTCTAAGTTGCTTCTTTCTTTGATCAGAAAAGATACCCGTTGCTTGATTACCTGAGCGCAGGTGATTTCCTAGGAAGGCCACTGCCAGTGCTGAACTAAGAATTAATTAAATTGAATTCATTCGTTTGTTTCTTGACTTTGTTATTTTTATACAAATAACTCAAAGTGGTAGACGTGTACAACCCAACTTCCTATTTTCCAAACAACGATCCTGTGATGTGAGATGGGCTGAGAGAGAGAGAGAGAGAGGCTGGTCCAAGGTCACTTAGCCAGCTTTCACACCTAAGGCGGAACTAGAACTCACAATCTCCTGGCGTTTGAACCAAAGTCACCTAGCCGGCTTTCCTGCCTAAGGTGGGACTAGAACTCACTGTCTCCTGGGGATTGGCCCAAGTCACCCAGCAGGATTTCTTGCCAAAGGCAGGATTAGAACTCTAGGCCTCTGGTGGCTCAGACTGCTAAGACAGTCTGTTATTAACAGCAGCTGCTTGCAATTACTGCAGGTTCAAGTCCCACCAGGCCCAAGGTTGACTCAGCCTTCCATCCTTTATAAGGGAGGTAAAATGAGGAGCCAGATTGTTGGGGGCAATAAAAGTTGACTTTGTATATAATATACAAATAGGATGAAGATTATTGCTTGACATAGTGTAAGCCGCCCTGAGTCTTCAGAGAAGGACGGGATATAAATGCAAATAAAAAAACAAAACTCACAGTCTCCTGGGGATTGGCCCAAGTCACTCAGCCAGATTTTACACCTAAGGCGGAACTAGAACTCACCGTCTCCTAGTGATTGGCTCAAAGTCATCCAGTCAACTTTCATGCCTAAAGAGGGACTAGAACTCACTGTCTCCCGTTGATTGGCCCAAAGTCACCCAGCCGGCCTTCATGCTAAGGTAAGACTTGAACTCAGGGTTTCCGGCTTTCTAGTCTAGTTCCTTAACCAACAGACCAAAGCAAGACCCTCCTGCAAAGTTTGACAGTGTCAACATTGGTGTTTCTCAGTCTTGGCAACTTTAAGACAGGTGGTGCAAGTCCCTCTCTCTCTCAGCCCAGCCCACCTCACAGGGTTGTTGGGGGGAAGAAATAGGAGAAAGTTGTGTTGGATATATCGGAGGTGCGGTATGCAACGAAATTACATCTTAACGTAGGCCAATTAGTGTACATTTAAAGCGACAACAAAGTTATTCTAAGTGGAAATAGATTCAGTGCCTTGAGTTCTTTGCAAAAATAATAACGGCAGGATACAAAGAAATAAAGGAATTTTGTCTACCGGTCAGGAAGAGCTCTTTGCAAATTTTCTCCTTCCGCGAAAAATGCAGGCTCCCTTACCTGTTTGAGAAAGGCTGGCCTGGCTCCCTAGGTCAGATCACGCCCACCTACCCAGGGATACAAATCCAGCAGGTTCTGACAGGTTCTGGAGAACCAGTAGCAGAAATTTTGAGCAGTTCAGAGAACCGGAAAATACCACCTTTGGCTGACCCCAGAGTGGGGTAGGAATGGAGATTTTGCAGTATCCTTCCCCCAGGAGTGGGGAGGGAATGGGGATTTTGCAGTATCCTTCCCCCAGGAGTGGGGAGGGAATGGGGATTTTGCAATATCCTTCCCCTGGAGTGGGGTGGGAATGGAGATTTTAAATATCCTTCTCCCAGGAGTGGGGTGGGAATGTGGATTTTGCAGTATCCTTCCCCCAGGAGTAAGATGGGAATGGAGATTTTAAATATCCTTCTCCCAGAAATGGGGTGGGAATGGAGATTTTAAATATCCTTCTCCCAGGAGTGGGGTGGGAATGTGGATTTTGCAGTATCCTTCCCCCAGGAGTAAGATGGGAATGGAGATTTTAAATATCCTTCTCCCAGAAATGGGGTGGGAATGGGGATTTTGCAGTATCCTTCCCCCAGGAGTGGGGAAGGAATGGAGATTTTACAATATCCTTCCCCAAGGAGTGAGATGGGAATGGAGATTTTTCAATATCCTTCCCCCAGGAGTGGGGAGGGACTGGGGATTTTGCAGTATCCTTCCCCTGCACTGGGCTGGAAATGGGAATTTTGCAGTATCCTTCCCCCTGGAGTGAGGTGGGAATGGAGAATTTACAATATCCTTCCCCTGCCACGCCCACCAAGCTAAACCACGCCCACCAAGCCACGCCCACAGAACCGGTAGTACAAAAAACTGGATTTCCCCACTGCCCCTACCCGCTTCTCAGCTTCCCAAGGATCAATCACTACCAGCGTGGTCTCCTCTCCGTCCACGGACAAAGTGCGCTCGAAGGTGTCATCTGGAAGAAAGCAGAAGAAACAAAACCGGGCGCAGAGATGATTAACTGCTTCAGAATTCGCAATCAAGAGACGAGACCCAGAGAATCGCAACCGTCCCAGACTCCAAAAACAGGGAGGGAGCCACTGGGAGCAGCCATTGCAGAAAACAGGTGGGCAAGTGGTGGAAATGAGACCGCAACGATGCTAAAATCAACACTGTCAGACTATTTACTGAATCTGCACTACTATTAATCTTCTCATAGTTCCCATCACCAATCTCTTTCCACTTATGACTGTATGACTATAACTTGTTGCTGGCAATCCTTATGATTTATATTGATATATTGACCATCAATTGTGTTGTAAATGTTGTACCTTGATGAAGGTATATTTTCTTTTATGTACACTGAGACCATATGCACCAAGACAAATTCCTTGTGTGTCCAATCACACTTGGCCAATAAAAAATTCTATTCTATTCTATTCTATTCTAAAAGTCACCAACCTTAGGACAACTTTGGGGTCCTTGGTGCTTTCTGAGCTTGGTTGCTTTCTTACAGATGTTGCGTGGCCCAATTAGGGAACGTTGTCAATACTAGAAGGAAGGGGGGGGGGGTTGCAGAGAGGAGGAGGAAGGGGAAGAGGAGAAGGAGGAGGAGGAAGAGGAGGAGGACTGTGGGGTCCTTAGGGCTCTCTGAGCATGCTTGTTTTCCTGCAGATGTTTCATGACCCAACTATCGAACATCATCAATACTAGAAGGAAGGGGGGTTGCAGAGAGGGAAAGGAGGAGGAGGAGGAAGGGGAAGAGAAAAAAGGAGGAAGAGGAAGAGAAGAAGGACGATGACTCTGGGGTCCTTGGTGCTCCCTGAGCTTGGTTGTTTCCCTGCAGATATTTCATGACCCAACTTGGTAACATTATCAGTGCTTGGAAGGGAGTGTGGATTAAAGGAGGAGGAGGAGGAGGAGTGGAGGAGAAGCGGGAGAGGAAGCAAAGAGAAGGGGAGGGGGGAGGAGGAGGAGGAGGACTGTGGTATCCTTGGTGCTCTCTGAGCTGGGTTATTTTTCTTGCAGACGTTTCAGGACCCAACTAGGTAACACCATCCATGCAACCCTTCTCCCCATTCTAGCACGGATGACGTTCCCTAGCTGGGCCATGAAAAAACACCTGCAAGAAAACAAGCTCCGAGACCCCCGCCAAGTTCGAATCCTGAGTTAGAAAGATTCCTGGGGAATCTTAAAAAAATTAAATTAAAATAATTAAATAATTAACTTTAAATGAATTAAATTAAATTAATTCCTTGGGGAATCTTAAAATAATTCTTCATTTTTCCCCCACACATCTCCCGGATGCTCTTCCGCCCTCTCCACTTACAGCCTTCAGGGCTTCTTGGAGAAATTAATCTGCCTCCTGTCGGGTCACAGATCACCCACAAAAGGGGAGATCATCAGGCCCACGGTTTTCTCCCCCAACCCACCCCCAAAAAAGCGTAGCAAAATTCTGGGTCTCGCCCCCACCCGCCAGGGAAGAGTAACAGACCCCCCCCCTACCTCTCTGCTGTTCCAGCGAGTCCTTTTCTTGCACCTCGGCAAAGAGGCTCACAAGGGTACTCTTGCCCACCCCGGGGTCACCGAGCAGGACCACGTGGTAGAGGGAGCCACAGGATTCCTCCGAGCTGGAGGATTCGGACCGCCAGGCCCCGCAGGGCTCCGGGAGGCGGGCTCGGGGTTCGCAGGATAAAGACTGTCCCAGCGGAGGGTGGCAAAGCTCAGCCCGCCTGCTCCTGGGGTCCAGCCTCTCCCGATGAGAAGCCGGGAGAGGGGTGCTGGCCCTTCGCTGGCACGGACCCCCGGTGTTGCCCCGCTGGATGTTCAGCGTCATCTTCTGCCCCGGAGAATCGGTCCACGGTTAGCTTTGCGGCTCTGGTGAAAAAGGGGATCCTCCTGTTGTCCAAAGCACCTGAAGGCAGGACGAGAAAGGACGGATGGAAACTCATCCAGGAGAGAAGCAATCTGGAATTGAGGAGAAACTTGCTAACAGTGAGGACAATTTTTTTAAATTTTTTTTAAAATTTGCATTTCTATCCCGCCCTTCTCCGAAGACTCAGGGCGGCTTACACTATGTCAAGCAATAGTCTTCATCCATTTGTATATTATATACAAAGTCAACTTATTGCCCCCCCACAACAATCTGGGTCCTCATTTTACCTACCTTATAAAGGATGGAAGGCTGAGTCAACCTTGGGCCTGGTGGGACTTGAACCTGCAGTAACTGCAGGCAGCTGCTGTTAATAACAGACTGCATTAGTCTGTTGAGCCACCAGAGGCCCAATTCACCAGTGGAACTATTTGCCACTGGAAGTCGAGGGTTCTCCACCATCGGAGGTTTTTAAGAAGTGGTTGAACAACCGTTTGTCTGAAGTGGTGGTATAGGGTCTCCTGCTCAAGCAGTGGATTGGACTAGAACAGGGGTCTCCAACCTTGGCAACTTTAAGCCTGGAGGACTTCAACTCCCAGAATCCCCCAGCCAGCAAAGCTGAAGTCCTCCAGGCTTAAAGTTGCCAAGGTTGGAGACCCCTGGACTAGAGGACCTCCAAGGTCCCTTCCAACTCTATTCTGAATTGAACAGCTTCATGAAAAGAAGGACTAGGGGTGACACAATAGCAGTGTTCCAATATCTCAGGGGCTGCCCCAAAGAAGAGGAAGTCAAGCTATTCTCCAAAGCACCTGAAGGCAGGACAAGAAACAAGGGATGGAAACTAATCAAGGAGAGAAGGAACCTGGAATTCAGGAGAAACTTGAAGAACAGAAGAAAGGGAAAAGGAGAGGAAGAAAGGGAGGGGAAATAAGAGTAGGAGAGAAGGTTAGAAGGGAGGAAGAAGGGAGGTGTGGGGGAAAGGAAGGGGAAGGAGAGGAGGGGAAGGAGAGGAGGAAAGAAAGTAGAAGAGAAGAAGGGAGGAAAGGGAAAGAGAGGAGAAGGAGAAGAAGGATTGTTGTAAAAATAAGGGAGATAGAATGGTAAAAGAGCAACCCTGAATATACTTAAATTGTTTAGGGTGAAGAACGAACTAATATGAAAGTCAAAAGAGAATATGGATGATTAACAATAGATAAAAGACTGTACATTTAAGACATGTTTATGAGAAATAAAAATAAAAAACTTTTTCAAAAAAAAAATACAAGAGCCCCCCCAAAAAACCTGACTTACAACCATGTTTCAACTTACAACCATTGCAGTCATACACACACCCGCCCAGCCACATGACCAAAATTTGGGAGTTTGGCAACTTGGGCATGTATTTAGTAGAAACCTTCAAATTTCTAGGTTCTATCATATCGCAAGATCTAAAATGGACAGCTAACATCAAAAACATCATTAAAAAAGGACAACAAAGAATGTTCTTTCTGTGCCAACTCAGTAAGCTCAAACTGCCCAAGGAGCTGCTGATCCAGTTCTACAGAGGAATTATTGAGTCTGTCATTTGCACCTCTATAACTGTCTGGTTCGGTTCTGCAACCCAACAAGAAAGACACAGACTTCAGAGGATAATTAGAACTGCAGAAAAAATAATTGCTACCAACCTGCCTTCCATTGAGGACCTGTATACTGCACGAATCAAGAAGAGGGCCGTGAAAATATTTGCAGATCCCTCGCATCCTGGACATAAACTGTTTCAACTCCTACCCTCAAAACGACGCTATAGAGCACTGCACACCAGAACAACTAGACACAAGAACAGTTTTTTCCCGAAGGCCATCACTCTGCTAAACAAATAATTCCCTCAACACTGTCAGACTATTTACTGAATCTGCACTACTATTAATCGTTTCATAGTTCCCATCACCAATCTCTTTCCACTTATGACTGTATGACTATAACTTGTTGCTGGCAATCCTTATGATTTATATTGATATATTGATCATCAATTGTGTTGTAAATGTTGTACCTTGATGAACGTATCTTTTCTTTTATGTACACTGAGAGCATATGCACCAAGACAAATTCCTTGTGTGTCCAATCACACTTGGCCAATAAAAATTCTATTCTATTCTATTCATAAGCGCACAAACGTGCCTACCGTTCCTGTCCTATTGTTTTTCTTTTCTTCTTCCTATATATATGCTTATACCTCCTTATATTTACCCATATATGTGTTTATTTACTATATAATCTTTTTGTATGATACCTACATATATTGTTGTGACAAAATAAAATAAATAAAATAAAAATAAATAAAAAATAGAATAAACCCTGTGCTCAAGCAGGAGACCCTTACAGAATAACAGAGCTGGAAGGGAACTCAGAGGTCTTCCAGCCTAACCCCTTCTATCTCAGGCAGGAGACCCCATAACGTTCCAGACAAATGGCTGTCCAAACTCTTCTTGAAAACCTCCAGTGATGGACCACCCACGACTTCTGGTGGCTTGTAGTTCCACTGGTTCATTCTCACCGTCAGGAAATTTCTCCTTAGTTCTAGGTTGCTTCTCTCCTTAACAGAACAACAGAATAACTTTCTTTGCTGGCCGAGAGATTCTGGGAGTTGAAGTCCACAAGGCTTAAAGTTGTCAAGGTTGGAGACCCATGTTCTAGTCCAACCCCTGCTCAAGCAAGAGACCCTCAAGGAAGAGACCCTCCTTAAAAGCCTCCAGTATTGGAGCACCCACATTTTCTGGAGGCAAGTCGTTCCACTGATGACTCAAATTAATCCAGTTCATTTGCTTGCAGATTTCGGTCTGCTACCTCGGCTTTTAATTTCAATTTAATCTCAGTACCTGGATCCTCTTTTGGGCGGAAGAAGAAGCCCATTAGCCCACAAGTGAAATAAAAATATCACGAAGCCCATCGTCCTTTTTGGTCCTTTAGCGCTCTCGTTCTCTCCCCCTCCCTCCCTCCCTCCCTCCCCTCTTTCTCTCCCTCCCTGGGTTGCAATCCAACTCTGGTTTCTTGCCAGGGCACCAGTAACCCAACGCCCGGCCAGGCTGGTTTTGCCAGCTCCCTGCTTCCAAAACACGGTTAAAAATTCAAACAGGAGAGCAGTTTCCGATTGTCACCCGCGGCATACAGTTACACGCGCGCTCCGCAAAGGCTGGCCGCAGCCGACTTGCCATCGGCCGCCTCCGGGAGCCCAGGCTAGTAAGGTTCGGGCGGGGGGGAAGGCGAAGGTGCACCTGAGCACGTGCAAAGCGCGTCGCCCTGCTTTCCCACGGGGGTAATTCCCAAAGGGGGCCCGCGCTTCGATTTGTGGGGGTGGGTGGGTGGGGGTCACAAATCCAGGGGTATCCGACCTTGCCAACTTTTAAGACTTGCGGAGTCCAACTAGTTTACAGGTTAAGAGAGTCGGAAGGGGGCCTTGGAGGTCATCTAGTCCAACCCCCAATCCAAGCAGGAGACCCTACACCGTTTCTGGCAAAGTCCAGTCTCTTCTTGAAAAGCTTCCAGGGAATGAAGTTCCCACGACTTCCTTCCGATGGCAACTTCTGTTCCATCGCTGGAGGGTTCCAAAACTGCCCAAATTGCAGACCCCTCCTCTACCCTCTCTTTAATGGGGGTGGGTGGGTCCGGAATCCTTCTCCCCCCCCCCAGAAACCTCGCCAAAAATCAGTCACGGGTGGAAAGTTTTCCAAGGCACTCTGCATAGCCTCGGGGGTCCTCTCGCCCGCATCTGGGGAGGGGGGGTTGGCTCTAAAAGTTGCAGGAGGGGCTCCGCTGGAGCGGGGGTCGCGCGCTACTCCACCCACCCACCTACTCACTCCGGTGGCTTACCAACTGGACGGGGTCGCTCTCGGGGATCCTCCGGCCGCCTCCAACCTTGCGCCCGGTCCAGCAGCCCGGTCCGGCTTCATGGCGCAGCGTCGGCTGCGGCGGGGCAGGACAGGCGGGGAACTTTTAAGCGGAGCGGAGGCGACCCCGCCCCGTCGCAGCTGCGGGCGGGACACACCCCCTGCGACCCAGATAGACCCCCCTCCCTTTCCCTCCCTCCCTCCCTCCCTGCCGCCGCCCTTCCCAAACAGGGCGAGGAGAAGGGGGTCTCTTGAGAGCATGCAGACGGCTGGGCAGGGGTCTCCCTGGGCTGAGCCGGGGAGGGGAGCCGAGCCCTGCAGAAAAGTGAATTGATGCTCTTGCGGGCATGGCTCAGTAACAACCCCATCTGGGAAGACCCAGGCTGGCCCGGGTCTCAGCCGTCTCCACTTGGCGCTGCCAAGCTGGTTTTCCTTGGAAACTCACATTCCGAAAGGGACCTTGGAGGTCTTCTAGCCCAACCCCCTGCTCAAGCAGAAGACCCTACACAATTGTGGACCAAATGTCTGTCTCTTCTTGAAAGCACCAGGTGAAATCCAGCAGGTTCTGGAGAACCAGTCGTGGAAATTTTGAGTAGTTTGGAGAACCGGCAAATACCACTTCTGGCTGGCCCCAGGAGTGGGGAGGGAATGGAGATTTTGCAGTAACCTTCTTCTGGAGTGGGGAGGGAATGGAGATTTTGCAGTAACCTTCTTCTGGAATGGGGAGGGAATGGAGATTTCGCAGTATCCTTCCCCTGGAGTGGGGAGGGAATGGAGATTTCGCAGTATCCTTCCCCTGGAGTGGGGAGGGAATGGAGATTTCGCAGTATCCTTCCCCTGGAGGGGAGGGAATGGAGATTTTGCAGTATCCTTCCCAAGGAGTGGGGAGGGAATGGAGATTTTGCAGTAACCTTCCTCTGGAGTGGGGAGGGAATGGAGATTTTGCAGTAACCTTCCCAAGGAGTGGGGAGGGAATGGGGATTTTGCCGTATCCTTCCCCTGCCACGCCCACCAAGCCACGCCCACAGAACCGGTAGTAAAAAAAATTTCACCACTGCTTGAAAGCTTCCAGTGATGGAGCTACCCACAACGTCTGGTGGCAAGTAGTTCCATTGCTTAATAGTCCTCCCTGTCAGGAAATTTCTCCTTAGTTCCAGGTTGCTTCTCTCCTGGATTAGTTTCCATCCCTTGCTTCTTGTCCTGCTGTCGGGTGGTTTGGAAAATAAGTTGACCCCCTCCTTTTTTCATGGAAGTCGTGGAAGCCGCTACCCTGTCACTCCTTCCAATTTCGTTATTCTGTATTTGGGATCCAGATGGCTCCCTGGGGCCCTTCAGAGGACCATGAGAGACCAAGGGGGATCTGTGAGAAAGGATTTAATGAGAGCAGCAGATGCTCAGCCCTCCATTGCAATGTGGATGCTCACCAGGAACTTCCCATCCCAATCCCAGCGTGGAATTTTTCAGAAAATGTGCATTTTTAAAAAGATCCCTCCTCCTCTGTTTTTATTCCGAGTTCACCCAGGAGAAGGTAGTTCTTGAATTAAGCCCTCTCCAAGGCCATTGAACGCTGCAGGTAAACCCTGACTTGTGACCAAAACTGACAAGGATTAGCTGTATTTACATTTATTTGTATTTATTTATTTACTACCTGACTTTATTGGTTTTTTTGTTTTATTTTTTATTTTTTATTTGCATTTATATCCCGCCCTTCTCCGAAGACTCAGGGCGGCTTACACTATGTCAAGCAATAGTCTTCATCCATTTGTATATTATATACAAAGTCAACTTATTGCCCCCAACAATCTGGGTCCTCATTTTACCTACCTTATAAAGGATGGAAGGCTGAGTCAACCTTGGGCCTGGTGGGACGAGAACCTGCAGTAATTGCAAGCAAGCTGCATAAACTCACACAGTATAGTCCTCAACGTACGACCACAATTGGGCTCAACGTTTCCGTTACTAAGTGAGACGGCTGCTCGACGAGGTCGGTTTCATTTTATGACCCGTCTCTTGCCCCAGGTGTTAACTCTGAACGGTCGCTAAGTGAATGGCGGCAAGTCGAGGACTACCAAAGTTGCCAAAATTTTGCATTTGCTCCAATTTTTTTTTCCTTTTCATCTGCGATTCTCTTTCTGCTCCGTTTCAGACCGAAAGCTTCAGGTCTCTCTGTCTTCAAGGAGACGTTTCATGATTTGGACCGGATATCCTTAATAAATTAGTCGCTTTGATGTAAATGGAATAGAATAGAATGAATGAGCTGGAAGGGACATTTGAGGTCTTCTAGTCCAGCCCCCTGCTCAAGCAGGAGAACCTATACGATTTCAGATAAGTGACTGTCTAGATTCTTCTTAAAAACTTCCAGTGGTGAGGCGCCCGCAACTTCTGGTGGCATGCTGTTCCCCTGGTTAATTGTCCTCACCGTTAGGATGTTTCTTCTGAATTCCAGGTTGTTTCTCTCTTTGATTAGCTAGAGCAGAACAGAGCAGAGCACAGCAGAGTTGGAAGGGACCTTGGAGGTCTTCTAGTCCAGTCCTCTGCTCAAGCAGGAGACCCTATAACATTTCAGATAAATAGTTCTCCAATCTCTTCTTAAAGACCTCCAGGGGTGAAGCACCCACAACTTCTAGTGGCAAGCAGTGCCACTGGTTAATTGTCCTCACTGTTAGGAAGTTTCTCCTCAATTCCAGGTTGCTTCTCTCCTTGATTGGTTTCCATCTATTATTTCTTCTCTTGCCTTAGAGAATAGGTGGACCCCCTCCTCTTTGGGGCAGCCCCTCAAATACTAGAATCCCGCTATCATGTCCCCCCTTAGTCCTTCTTTTCTCTAGACTGGCCAAACCCAGTTCCTGCAGCCATTCTTTGTATGTGTTAGTTTGTAGGACTTTGATCATCTTAGTTGCTCTTCTCTGCACTTTTTCCAAAGTCTCAACATCTTTTTTTTTTGGTAATATTTGTAATTTTTTTTTTGTAATAAAACTGGGAGTTATGGGTTGCGTTTAAATTCCCACTTAACAAGGGAAAAAAAACCCTTTTAATTTGATCAATTTAAAGGCCATTTGTCTCCACCTAGTGGTGAACTCAGAGGCTGCAACGGAAAAAGCCTGTATCCATTCTTTCTCACAAAGGTATTATTACTAAGCTAACTTAACCAACACCAGTGATTCACTTAACAGCTCTGGCAAGAGACGTCGCAAAACGGGGCAAAACTCACTTAACGACGGTCTTGCTTAGCCATGGAAATAACAGACTGTCGACAGAGTGAGGAGGGACCTTGGAGGCCTTCTAGTCCAGCCCAACCAAGAGACCCTATACTCTTCCAGACAAATAGTTAACCAGTCTCTTCTTAAAAACCTCCAGCGATGGAGCATCCACAACTTCTGGAGGCAAGTAGTTCCACGGATTAATTGTTCTAACTGTCAGGAAATTTCTCCTTAGTTCTAAGTTGATTCTCTCCTTGATCAGTTTCCATCTATTGCTTCTCATCCTGCCTTCAGGGGCTTTGGAGCAGGGGTCTCCAACCTTGGCAACTTTAAGCCTGGAGGACTTCAACTCCCAGAATACCCCAGCCAGCAAAGCTGGCTGGGGGATTCTGGGAGTTGAAGTCCACCAGGCTTAAAAGTTGCCAAGGTTGGAGACCCCTGCTCAAATACTGGCTTGACTGCCATCTTGTTACCCTAGTCCTTATTTCCCAATTCCTGCATCCGTTCTTCGTATATAATATAATATAATATCAGTTAGAAGGGACCTTCGAGGTCTTCTAGTTCAACCCCCTGCCCAGGCAGGAAACCCTAAACCATTTCAGACAAATAAGTGGAACGACTTGCCTTCAGAAGTTGTGAATGCTCCAACACTGGAAATTTTTAAGAAAATGTTGGATAACCATCTGACTGAGATGGTGTAGGGTTTCCTGCCTGGGCAGGGTTGACTAGAAGGCCTCCAAGGTCCCTTCCAACTCTGATGTTATGTTATGTTATGTTATGTTATGTTATGTTATGTTATGTTATGTTATGTTATGTTATGTTATGTTATGTTATGTTATGTTATGTTATGTTATGTTATGTTATGTTATGTTATGTTATGTTATGTTATGTTAAATGGCTATCCAACATTTTCTTTAAAAACTTCCAGTGTTGGAGCATTTACAACTTCTGCAGGCAAGTTGTTCCACTGATTAATTGTTCTAACTGTCAGGAAATTTCTCCTTAGTTCTAAGTTGCTTCTCTCCTTGATGAGTTTCCACCCATTGCTTCTTGTCCTGCCTTCAGGTGCTTTGGAGAATAGTTTGACTCCCTCTTCTTTGTGGCAACCCCTGAGATATTGGAACACTGCTATCATGTCTCCCCTAGTCCTTCTTTTTATTAAACTAGACATACCGAGTCCCTGCAACCGTTCTTCATATGTTTCAGCCTCCAGTCCCCTAATCATCTTTGTTGCTCTTCTCTGCACTCTTTCTAGAGTCTCAACATCCTTTTTACATCGTGGCGACTAAAACTGGATGCAATATTCCAAGTGTGGCCTTACCAAGGCATTATAAAGTGGTATTAACACTTCACGTGATCTTGATTCTATCCCCCTGTTTATGCAGCCCAGAATTGTGTTGGCTTTTTTGGCAGCTGCTGCACACGGATGGCTCATATTGTAACCTTCAACGCCCTAACCATCTTCTTTGCTCTTCTCTGCACCCTTTGTTGGGCTGAACTGTGGTCGTTAAGTCGAGGACTGTTATATGCCCTTCCATGCAGGGCCGAATTTAAAAGGGTGCTGGCTTTACAGGTAATCCTCGGCTTACAACAGCCCATTTAGTGACCGTTTAAAGTTACAACGGCATTGGAAAATGTGACTCGGGACCGTTTTTCACGGTTATGATCTCTGCAGCGTCCCTAGGATTTTCGTGATCAAAATTCAGACGCTTGGCAGCTGGTTCCTATTCATGGCGGCTGCTGTGTCCAAGATTACGCGATCCCCTTTTGTGATCGTCCGATAAGCAAAGTCAATTGTGGGGGGGGGGAGCCAGATTCCCTTAACAACCAAGCTACTAACTTAATGGCAATGATTCACTTAATAACTGTGGCAAGCAAGGTCGTAAAACGGGCCAAAACTGGGCCACTCCCTTAAACAAATGTCTCACTCAACAACGGAAATTTGGGGCTCCAGTGGGGTCGTTAAGACGAGGACTACCTCTATAAGGAAGCAGGGACCCTGGTCGCTGCAGCCTTCACAGGGCACTCTGTATTGGGGGCGGGGGCAGTGAGAACAGACAGAGCATTGGTTTTTGGGGTGCCCTGACAATAAACCTACCACCATTGAGTCAGATAATGACTGCTTTTAATAGAGGAAAAAGAAAACCCCGATATATTTGATTGAGGAAATTTAAAGACAGCTGCAAGATTTAGCCTGGCTAGGCTCTTTGACCAGGAGGCGACACCCAATCCGGGCCAAACCCGGGCCAAACCCAACCGACAATGCAGCCCAAGCAGGTTTTGGCAGGCAAAGACGTATCCTTCCCCGCTTCCTTTCCGGCGACTACAAGGGGAAATCGTCATCGGTCGGGACGTTCAAGACGACCTCCATGTCTGGGGTGCATCTGAGAGGGGTGGGTGGGTAAGAGAGAGAAGCAGACATGAGATTATGAGTATAAATTAGGGAAAACCTGGTTCAATAGTAGCAATTGAGTCCTTTGGGAGAAGGGCGGTATAAAAATCGAATAAAATAAATAAATAAATAAATAAATAAACTGGGAGAGGGACCTAGGAGTCCCAGTCAGGGGTGAAATGCTCCCAGTTCAGACCGGATCGCCCGATCTGGTAGCGATGGCGGCGGGTGGTTCGGAGAACCTGTGGCAAAAATCCCTGCCCTCCCCCCATGCCCAGCTGAGCTGCGCAATCATCAGAGGTTTTTTTTTTTTACTTTTAAAAGCATTTTTTCTTCAGCCAAAAAAATGCTTTTAAAAGTTAAAAAAAAAAACCTCTGATGATCGTGTGGCTCAGCTGAGATCGTCAGAGGCTTTTAAAAGCATTTTTTTGGATAACCTCTTTGGCCAAAGAGGTTGTAGCAAAAATGCTTTTAAAAGGCTCCTCTGGCGATCCCAGCTGAGTTGCCTGATCGTCAGAGGCTCTTTTTCTTTTAAAGGCAAAAAAAAAAAATGCTTTTAAAAGAAAAGAAACACCTCTGACGATCAGACAACTCAACTGGGATCGTCGGCCGAAGAGGTTGTAGAAAAAATGCTTTTAAAAGTTTTTTTTAAAAAGTTGGCCATACCCACCCATTACCACCGCCCCCACCAAGCCATGCCCACAGAACCGGTAGTAACAAATTTTACATTTCGCCACTGGTCCCAGTGGACGATCACTTAAACCTGAGCCAGCCGTGTGCGGCAGCAGCCAAACAAGCCAATACAATCTTTGGTTGTATAAACAGAGGCATAGAATCAAAATCACATGAGGTCTTAGTACCGCTTTATAAAGCCTTAGTAAGGCCACACCTGGAATCCTGTGCCCAGTTTTTGGTCCCCGCGTTACAAAAAAGATGCTGAGACGTTGGAAAAAAATGCAGAGAAGAGCAACGAAGATGATTAAAGGCCTAGAGGCTAAAACATACGAAGAAGGGCTGCAAGAATTGGGTTTGGCCAGTTTAGAGAAAAGAAGGACTAGGGCGGAAATGATAGCAGTCTTCCAGTATCTCAGGGGCTGCCACAAAGAAGATGGGATCAACTTATTCTCTAAAGTCCCTGAAGGCAGGACAAGAAGCAACAGATGGAAACCAATCAAGGAGAGAAGCAACCTGGAACTGAGGAGAAACTTCCTAACAGTGAGGACAATTAACCAGTGGAACTGCTTGCCACCAGAAGTTGTAGGTACTTCATCCCTGGAGGTCTTTCAGAAGAGACTGGAGAACCATTTGTCTGAAATATTATAGGGTCTCCTGCTTGAGCAGGGGGCTGGACTAGAAGACCTCCAAGGTTTCTTCCAACTCTACTCTACTCTACTCTACTCTACTCTACTCTACTCTACTCTACTCTATTCTCTACTCTACTCTAGCTAATCAAAGAGAGAAGCAACCTGGAATTAAGAAGAAACTTCCTAACAGTGAGGACAATTAACCAGGGGAACTGCTTGCCACCAGAAGTTGTGGGTGCTTCCTCCCTGGAGGTCTTTCAGAAGAGACTGGATAGCCATTTGTCTGAAATGGTATAATACCAAATGGAGTTGGGTGACAAGACTTCCAAAGTCCCTCCTAGCACTACTTTGATCGATTGATTGATTGATCCACACTAAGAAAGGAGGAAAGGTGAAAAGTGCCGAACAAGACCGTGGGGGGTCTGGAAGGCAGCCATCGGAACGACAAACTCAGGTCATAAGTACAGGTTCGTCCTTGATTTACGACCGCAATTGAGCCCAAAACTTCCGTTGCTAAATGGGAGAGTTGTGAAATGAATTTTGACCCGTTTTACAACTTTCCTTGCCACTGTTGTTAAGTGAATCACGTGGGACTTAGCTTTCTACATGGGGCTCCCCTTGAAGAGCACTCGGAGACTTCAGCTAGTCCAGAATGCGGCTGCGCGGGTTATTGAGGGAGCGGGTCGGAGCTCCCACGTAACACCGATCCTGCGCAGACTGCACTGGCTACCTGTTGTCTTCCGGGTGCGCTTCAAGGTATTGGTTACCACCTTCAAAGCGCTCCATGGCTTAGGACCGGGATACTTACGGGACCGTCTACTGCCGTCTTCTATCTCCCAGCGCCCAGTGTGTTCCCATAGAGAGGGACTCCTTAGGGTGCCGTCAGCCAAACAATGTCGACTGGCGGCCCCCAGGGGGAGGGCCTTCTCTGTGGGGGCTCCTACCCTGTGGAACGAGCTTCCCCCTGTACTCCGACAATTGCCTGACCTTAGGACCTTTCGCCGCGAACTTAAAACCTATTTATTTCATATGGCTGGACTGGCTTGATTTTAAAATTTTAATTTATTTAATTGGGTTTTAAATTTATGTAATTTTATGGGTGTAATTTTGTATTTTAAATTGTTCGACAAATTGAATAAGTTTTTTAAGGGCTATTTTTAATATTGTATTTGACTGTGGTTGTATTTTACTTGGTTGTTCACCGCCCTGAGTCCTTCGGGAGAAGGGCGGTATACAAATTAAAATATTATTATTATTATTATTATTATTATTATTATTATTATTATTATTATTATTATTACTACTATTACTATTACTATTACTATTACTATTACTATTACTATTATTATTATTATTATTATTATTATTATTATTATTATTATTATTATTATTATTATTACTGAAGTTGTTAAGTTAGTAACACGATTATTAAGTGAACCTGGCTTCCCCATTGACTTTGCTTATCAGGTGGTCGCAAAAGAGGACCACTGCGGCCGTCATAAACATGTCAGTTGCCAAGTGTCTAAATTTTGATCATGTAATCATGCTGCAACGGTCGTTAAGTATGAAAAATGGTCCTAAGTCCCTTTTTGCAGTGCCGTCGTAACTTTGAACGGTCACTAAGCGAACTGCTGTAAGTCGAGGACTACGTGTATATGTACATTATGGGCCCCTAATATGCATTATGGGATGCTTATGCATTATATTCATCATCATCATCTTCATCGTCTTTTAACCCCATAGTCCCTTGGGGGGGGTGGAGTCTGGGCAATTGAATGGAGCTATGCATTTACTGGCCGGATGCCCTTCCTGTCGCCAATGAGGAGTTTCGTGCAGCAGATATATTCTCATTGTGCCCAGAGAGAGAAACATCTGCCTCTACCTGGGATTGAACTCACAGCCTCCTGATTGTGAGGGGAGAGCTCCACCTTGCATTATATTCCTGTCTTTTAAATCCCAGGTTGCCACTGGACCCTTTCCATCGGTCGTAATTTAGAATGGTCGCTAAGTGGCCGGTCGTATGTGGAAGACCACCTGTATACACTTTTGGGTTTGGTGTTTCTCCCAGCCTCGTCGCACATAACCCGCAGAGGTGAGATTCACATAATTGACCGACTGGTTCACCCAGCACCGAGAATGTGAGCTTTGCTCACGTGCGCGCCTTTCGCGCAATCATCCAGACTCGAAAACATGCCTAAGTAGGACATCATAGAGCAGGGGCGAGCCCACCCATGATTTCCGCTACCGGCAGTGGTGGGATTCAGCCAGTTCGCGCCTATTCGGGAGAACCGGTTGTTGGAAGAAATCTTATTTTGTTTTTTTTCCACTTTACAGGGCTAATCCTGTAAGGAAGGAAACATTCTGGTGGTGTTTCTAGCCTATTCATTATTGCCCTGCTTACAGAAACTGCCTCTTGGGTTAACCCTTATTACATTGTAACAGTGAGTGACGTTGAGTTAGCCACGCCAACATGGTCACATGCCCAACGAGCCATGCCTACCCAGCTGGGCAGCTTAGGGCAGAGAACTGGTTTTTAAATTATTTGAATCCCACCAGTGGCTACCGGTTCGGGCGAACCGGTCCAAACTGGCTGAATACCACTTCTGGCAACCCGTGCGGCTTCATGAGAAGGAACGTGAAGGTACAAAGGGAGGACAGTACTTGGGCCGGCGCAGAAGGATGTCCGGGAAAATGATGTTGTATGGGTCCCCCAGGGACTGATGCAAGCAGATGATGCTCTTGTGCAGCTCCGTCACTTCTTTCATCAGGTCGTCAATCACCTGAAACGAGAAACAGGGCCAAAGTTTCAGGGCTCCGAACATCTCCTACTCCTGGTTGGACCTCCCAGCTCCTCCTGCGTGGAGTTTTCAACACGGCTGGCCTCCAGGGCCCCTATTTCACGTAGTCCTCGACTTACAACAGTTCGTTTGGTGGCCAAAGTTACAACAGCGCTGAAAAAAGGGATTCAGAACCGTGATCCACACTTACAACAGCTTCAGCAACCCCGTAGTCATGTGATCAAAATTCGGACGCTTGGCAAGACTCCTAATTTATGACAGTTGCAGTGTTTCTTACGACCTGAATGTTGTTAAACAAATCACTGCAGTCACAGGGTTGTAAAGTGAAACTGGCTTCTCCATTGACTTGGTTGAAGTCCACCCATGCTGCCTGGGGAATTCTGGGAGTTGAAGTCCACACATGTTGGCTGGGGAATTCTGGGAATTGAAGTCCACCCATTTGGATGGGGGATTCTGGGAATTGAAGTCCACCCATTTAGATGGGGAATTCTGGGAGTTGAAGTCCACCCATGTTGGCTGGGGAATTCTGGGAGTTGAAATCCACCCATTTAGATGGGGGATTCTGGGAGTTGAAGTCCACCCATGCTGGCTGGGGAATTCTGGGAATTGAAGTCCACCCATTTGGATGGGGGATTCTGGGAGTTGAAGTCCACCCATTTGGATGAGGGATTCTGGGAATTGAAGTCCACCCATTTAGATGGGGAATTCTGGGAGTTGAAGTCCACCCATGTTGGCTGGGGAATTCTGGGAGTTGAAATCCACCCATTTAGATGGGGGATTCTGGGAGTTGAAGTCCACCCATGCTGGCTGGGGAATTCTGGGAGTTGAAGTCCACCCATTTAGATGGGGAATTCTGGGAGTTGAAGCCCACCCATGTTGGCTGGGGAATTCTGGGAGTTGAAGTCCACCCATTTAGATGGGGAATTCTGGGAGTTGAAGTCCACCCATTTAGATGGGGGATTCTGGGAATTGAAGTCCACCCATTTGGACGTGGGATTCTGGGAGTTGAAATCCATCTATGCCAGCTGGGGAAATCTGGCAGTTGAAGTCTGCCCAGGCTGGCTGAGGAATTCTGGTCGCAAAAGGGGATCGCGTGACCCCGAGACCCTACATCCGTCATAAATGCGAGTCAGTTGCCAAACGTTTGAATTTTGACGCCGTGATCATGGGGATGCTGCAACGGTCGTAAAGGTGAAAAACGGTCGTAAGTTGCTTTTTTTCGGTGCCGTTTTAACTTCAAACGGTCACTAAATGAACTGCTGTAAGTCGAGGACTACTTGTCTAGCAAAGACCTCAATTCAGGATGTCTCTTTTGTCATCTGTACGTTACAGTTTCTAGCGGCCACGAAACCTCCTGGAAGGTTATCCTGCTGTGGGATAGGGAAGCCACCAAGTGATCAAGAGGAGAAATTTCTAACCAACCCTGACATCACCTCAGTTCTTTGATTCAGTAGTACATGATAAACTACTCCTCAAACTAAAATCCTACGGCATTTCGGGACCTCTTCACAATTGGATAAATGCCTTCCTGTCAAACAGACAACAAGTGGTCAAAATTGGCAACGCTTTATCGAATCCTGTTCCTGTCAAGAGTGGCGTTCCTCAAGGCAGCGTCCTTGGACCAACACTCTTTATACTATACATAAATGATCTCTGTGACCTCATCTCAAGTTATTGTGTTCTCTTTGCTGACGATGTCAAACTATTTAATACCACTAACAATACTTCTACCCTTCAAGAAGACCTCGACTTAATTTCTGATTGGTCTAAAACTTGGCAACTCCAAATCTCAACCAGCAAATGCTCAGTCTTACATATTGGAAAAAAGAACCCCAACATCAAGTACAAACTTGATGGACATTACCTAACTGACGACCCCCACCCTGTCAAAGATCTTGGAGTTCTCATATCAAATGACCTTAATGCCAAAGCCCACTGCAACTACATAACAAAAAAGGCCCTAAGAGCTGTAAACCTAATTTTACGCAGCTTCTTTTCTAAAAACTCTACATTACTAACTAGAGCATACAAAACATTTGCCAGACCAATTCCTGAATACAGCTCATCCGTCTGGAAACCATACCACATCTCTGACATAAATACAATAGAAAGAGTCCAGAAATATTTTACTAGAAGAGTTCTTCACTCCTCCGAAAACAACAAAATAACTTATACCAACAGACTTGAAATCCTGGGATTAGAAAACTTACAACTCCGTCGACTTCGACATGACCTGTGTTTAACACACAAAATCATCTACTGCAATATCCTTCCTATAAAAGACTACTTCAGCTTCAATCACAATATTACAAGAGCAAAAAATAGATTCAAGCTAAATGTCAACCGCTTCAAACTTGATTGCAGAAAATATGACTTCTGTAACAGAGTTGTTAATGCCTGGAATGCACTACCTGACTCCATAGTCTCTACTCAAAATCCCAAAATCTTCAACCAAAAACTGTCTACTATTGACCTCACCCCATTCCTAAGAGGACTATAAGAGGCATGCATAAGTGCACAAAAGTGCCTACCGTTCCTGCCCTATTGTTCCCTTCATTATATCAAATTAATATAGTTGATGCATATATTTTTTTTACTTATATATATATATATTTTCTTCAAGGTATGTTGTTTTATCTATGACAATTGTTTGTGTATACTGTTGTGACAAAAAGAAATTAAAAAAAAAAGTCTACTGACTGCAGTTCCCAGATTTTCTTGCCTCCTTTTGCACGCCTATCTGTCTTCTCAATTCCGTGTTGTTCCGGTGCATCTGCTCCAGGCCATCCTGATATTGCAGCAGCGTCTTCTAGAATGACAAAAAAGAACCACAAAATTAAGGCTGTGAGAGGCAACTTGGAGTCTTAGTGGACAACCAGCTAAATAGGAGCCAGCTGTGTGCAGCGGCAGCCAAAAAAGCCAATGCAATCCTAAATTGCATTAACAGAGGGATACAATCAAGATCAAGGGAGGTAGTAATAGAACTATAAAGCCTTAGTAAGGCCACACCTAGAGTATTGCATCCAGTTTGGGTTGCCACACTATAAAAAAAGTTGTTGAGACTCTAGAAAGAGCGCAGAGAAGAGCAACCAGGATGATGAGGGGACTGGAGGCTAAAACATACGATGAACGGTTGCAGGAACTGGGCCTGGCTAGTCTAGGGAAGAGAAGGACAAGAGGAGACAGGATAGCATCTTCCAATATTTGAGGGGCTGCCCCAGAGAGTGGGGGGGGCAAGCTATTCTCCAAAGCACCTGAAGGCCAGACAAGGAACAATGGATGGGAACTGATCAAGGAGAGATTCAACCTGGAAATAAGGAGAAATTTTCTGACAGTGAGAGCAATCAACCAGTGGAACTGCTTGCCACCAGAACTTGCGGGTGCTCCATCAGTGGAGGCTTTCAAGAAGAGACTGGGCTGCCATCTCTCAAAAATGGTGAGGGTCTGCTTGGGAAAGGGACTGGACTAGATGACCTACAAGGTCCCTTCCAACTCTGTTAATCTGTTAGTCCAACCCCCTTACTCAATCAATCAATCAGAACAGAGCAGGAGACCCTATATATACCATTCCAGACGAATGGCTGTCCAGTCTCTCCCCTCCTCCAGTCATCTAGAACTGGAGAAGCTTCTTGAGATGAGAAGCAAAACATTTTCAAAGAAAAGGGGAGGGGGAAAAAAGGATGAAAGTCCAGTCAGCGCTTTAGAGCCAGTCAGAGCGATTCCACCCACATCGGCCACAGACCGCAGAATTCGCTCCTGTTCGTCCCTGGCTTTTCCGGCTAACGTGTCCAGGAAGCGCCTGGCCAGATCTTCGGTGTCTTCCAATTCATACTGGAGAGGGCGAAAGAGCAGAAAGGGTGGGAGGGGGGGGCTTAAAGAAGGGTCCGAGGACTGCAAGACCCCTCCTCCCCATCTCACCCCACCCTTGAGACAGGGGCCTGGGAAGGACACCCAGCCCTCCCGCCCACCTGTTGCTCCTCGTTCAGGTTCCGGATGCTGCGCAGGAGGGAGGCGATCTGGACCGCCTTCAGCGGGTACTCCTTGTCCATGTAGGTTCGCAAGACGTTGACCTCCTCCTGCAAGGTGTGAACTTTGGTGCCGACCCGTTTCAGCTCCTGGTCCAGTTCTGAAAGAAAAGACAAGAGAAGGGAACCTTGAGGGTCATTGTTGTTGACTGGGAACACGCTGGCGCACGTGAACAATGTGATTCTGATGCCCGATCTCAAAAAAAAACAAAAAAACCCCACACCAAAATAAAATATATCATAGCAATAGCGCTTAGATTTATATACCGCTTCACAGTGCTTTTGCAGCCTTCTTTAAGGGGTTTACAGAATCAGCCTCTCGCCTCACCCACCCCCCCAACAGTCCAGGTCCTCATTTTATCCAGTTCGGAAGGACAGAAGGCTGAGTCGATCGTGAGCCGGTCAGGATCGAACTGCTGGCAGTTGGCTGTGAGTTAGCCTGATAATACTGGCTTCTAACCACTGCGCCACCAGCTATAGAATAGGAGATAGATAGATAGATAGATAGATAGATAGATAGATAGATAGATAGATAGATGGATGGATGGATGGATGGATGGATGGATGGATGGATGGATGGATGGATGGATGGATGGATGGATGGATGGATGGATGGATGGATGGATGTGGTATGGTATGGTATAAGATATGATATGATATATATGATGATATGATATGATAGATGGATAGAAAGATAGCTGATAGGTAGGTAGGTAAGTAGGTAGGTAGGTAGGTTGATGGATGGATGGATGGATGGATGGATGGATGGATGGATGGATGGATGGATGGATATGGTATGGTATGATAAGATAGATGATATGATAGATGATAGATGGATAGAAAGATATAGATTGATAGGTAGACAGCTTGTAGATGGATGGATGGATGGGTATGGTATGGTATGATATATGATATGATATGATATATGATATGAAAAATGGATAGAAAGATATAGATAGGTAGATAGGTGGATGGATGGATGGATGGATATGGTATGGTATGATATATATGATGATATGATATGATATATGATAGATGGATAGAAAAATATAGATAGATGATAGGAAGGTAAGTAGGTAGATGGATGGATGGATCGATGGGTATGGTATGGTATGGTATGATATATGATACTGTAGATAGATGGATAGAAAGATATAGATAGATGATAGGTAGGTAGAAAGATGATAGATAGATATAGACAGACAGATAGACAGATAGATAATGGATGGATGGATGGCTGGATAGATAGAGATAGACAGAGAGAGAGAAAATGGATGGATGGATGGATGGATGGATGGATGGATGGATGGATGGATGGATGGATAGATAGATAGATAGATAGATAGATAGATAGATAGATAGATAGATAGATAGATAGAAAGACTAGCCAGCTGGCTTTCTGACAAGCAAACTCCACTGAGCAAAGAAATCTGGATTCATTTAGGGACCATCGGCATTTCCGACGCTAAGCAAGTTGCACCCGAATTTATGACCATGTTTTGGCTACAATGGGTTAAGTGAATGCCTGCAGTTATGAAGCAAATTGTGCAGGTCGTGAAACAAACGAGGCTTTTCTGCTGTTGACGGGTCGGAAGTCACCCAAAAATAAAAACAAAAATCATCACACAACTCTGAGACACTGAAACCGTCACAAAGCCATGCCAGTTTCCAAGCACCGGGATTTTGATCACGTGACCACATGAATGAATGGATGGATAATTGCAAGGACCAGTCATGGTTCCCTTTTTTTTTCAATGCGGCTATAACCGAACGGTCACTAAATGAATGGTTTTAAGTCAAGGTGTTCTGACCCAGCTTCCCAAACACGACAAACCCTCGGACGTGAACTCAAAAGTTTCCTTTTAGCCCTGGCAAAAAATCTCTCTCTCACCGCAGGCTAACAAGTCCGTCCAGCCGGGAGATGAATAGTTGTCTGTCACACCTATTCATCTCTACCCCCTGCCTTTTATCCCCAGAGCTCGGGTGGAGCTTCGCTAGCAGCGGGGGCTCTTCCATCCCAAGGACCGGCTCATAGATTTCCACTGCTCTCCTCTCCTCTGCCTTCTACGCATCAGGCACCGGACCCAGCTTTTCCTCCTCTTCCTCATCAGCCATCTCCAGACCTGGGGGCTGTTGACTCTCCATCTGAGGGCTGATGGATGTCTGTCTCTCTTTATCTCTGCCAGCTCCATTCCCCCCTCGGAGCTCCCAGGTTGCCTTGATGGCGACCCCGATTCCCACGCCATCTCCTCCTCTGATTTGGCTGCTGGAAGGGCCGGCGGCAGATAGGTCACAACACAAGGGCTACCTATACATCTACCTGTACATTAAGAGGAGGTGCTCGATAAGCAACCACAATGCACTACTCCTCCCTTGGGGATTTGAAAACCATGGAGCTATCTCCTTCCCAGCCCCACCCACCCAACCTCCCCCAGGTGAGGAGGACAGGTGGGCACCGCTTACTCGCCATTTTCTTCTCCACTTTCTTCTCCGCGTCGCTGAGCTCTGCTTTGGCGATGCCAGCTTGGTTCTGATTGGAGTCTCGGAGAGTGGCGATGATCCGCTGTGGGATTTGAAGCAACAAGAGTACGATTAGCCAGGGGAACTGCTCGCCACTAGAAGTTGGGAGTGCTCCGTCCCTGGAAGGTTTTTCAAGAAGAGAATGGACGGTCCCCTGTCCGAACTGGTCTAGGGTCTCCTGCTGGAGCAAGGGGTAGGACTAGAAGACCTCCAGGGTCCCTTCCAAATCTGGTACTCTGTATAAAACACTACGCTTACCACTATGTGATGACCCGGGACAAGGCACGAAGGTCACACAGCCAGCTGAGAGTTCAAACTCCCCTTTTAATGCTCCAGACTTTGCCCCCAAACGCTCCGATGTGCTTGGCAAGTCGCAGAGCAACGCACACGGCGGCTGCACCCAGTCCAGCCAAACAAGGGAACAGGAAAAGGAGTCCATGAACCAAGGAACAAACAATGAGTCCACAAAGTAAGGAACAAGGTACCGAGTCCATGAAGTGGGGAAGAAGAGAGCAGTCCTGCAAACTCCAAATGGCACTCCAAACTCTTATCAATTCAGCGATCGCTCCCGACAAACGTCCCGCCCCACAGCGTCTCCTTAAATCTCAGTCCCCAGGTGTGCCCTCTGGAGAGGGAACGGGGCACTCTCCTTCCGAGTTGTCGGGTTGGCCTGCGCTGTTCCCGCCTTCTCTCCACTCTCCATGTTCGGGGATCAGGAGGGGGCGGTCCTTGCTCACCGCCCGAGCTCCGCCGCTCTTCGTTTCCACTGCTTGCCCTCTCTCGGTCATCTTGCTCCCGTTCCTCCCTGCTAAGAAGCCGTCCCAATCCTGAGGGACCCTGGTCTGCCTCGTCCTGCTCCTCCCCACATTCCTCTGATGCCAACGAAGCCGCCCCCTCTCGGCTTCTCCACAGATTCAGGCTCCAACAGGAGCATGGCGCACTTACAAAGGGGATTAAGGGATTGGAGGCTAAACTATACGGTGAGCGGTTGCGGGAATTGGGTATGTCTGGTCGCGTGATGGCAACCTATGGCACGCACGGAGCCCTATTGGTGGCCATGCGAGCTCAAAAGCAGGCCTTCCAATCCCACCGGAAGTCAGCAAACGGGCAGTTTCCAGAGGGAGGTGGGGAAGGTTGTTTTCGCCCTCCCCAGGCTCCTAGAAAGGCTCTGGAGCCTGGGGAGAGCGAAAAACGGGCCTGCTGCGTGCCAAAAGCGGGGGGAATGTGTGGGGAGGCGTGAGAGGCGCATAGAATTATGGGTGTGGGCACGCACGTGCGCGACTCCCCTCCACTTTTGCCACACGATGGCAAAAAGGTTAGCCATCACTGGTCTATCCTAACAAAGAGAAGGACTACTGGAGACATGATAGCATCTTCCCATGTTTGAAGGGCTGTCATAGAGAAGAGGGGGGTGGGTGTCAAACCCATTCCCCAAAGACACCTGACGGCAGGACAAGAAGTAACAGGTGGAAACTTTTCAAGGAGCGATCCAACCGACAATTCAAATTTCCTGACGGTGAGAACAATTAATCCGTGGAACTGGTTGCCTTCGGAAGCGGAAGTTGTGGGTAGCTCCATCAAAGGAGGTTTTAAAGAAGAGATTGGACAGCCATTTGCTTGAGCAGGGGGTTGGACTAGAAGACCTCCAAGATCCCTTCCAAATCTGTTATTCTATTCCATTCCATTTTATTCTACCTTCCTTCCTTTCTTTCTTCCTTCCTTTCTTTCTTTCCTCCTTTCTTTCTTTCCTCCTTCCTCCTTTCTTTCTTCCTCCCTTCTTTCTTTCTTCCTTCCTTCCTTCTTTCTCTTTCTTTCTTTCCCTCCTTCCCTCCTTTCTTTCTTTTTCTTCCCTCCCTCCCTCCTTTTTCTTTCTTTCTTTCCTTCCTTCTTTCTTTCCTCTCATTCTTTCTTTCCCTCCCTCCTTCCTTTCCTTTTTTCCTCCCTCCCTCTCTTCTTTTTCCTTCCTTCATTCTTTTCTTTTTTTTCTTTCTTCCTTTCTTCCTTCCTTTTTCCTTTCTTTCCCTCCCTCCCTCCTTCCCTCCTTTCTTCCCTTCTTTCTTTTTCCTCCCTCCCTCCCTCCTTTTTCTTTTTCTCTTTCTTCCTTTTTTTCTCTCTCTCTTTTTCTTTCTTTCCTTTTTCTTTCTTTCCCTCCCTCCTTTCTTTCTGAATAACAGAGTGGGAAGGGACCTTGGAGGTCTTCCAGCCCAACCCCCTGCTCAAGCAGGAGGAGACCCTATGCCATTTCAGACCAACAGTTGCCCTTTCTCAATAAACAGGCTGTTCAGGTGGACCCAAAGCCAACCTGCTAATCCAGCGGTTCTCAACCTGTGGGTCGCGACCCTGTTGGGGGTCGAATGACGATTTGCCAGGGGTCGCCTAAGACCATCGGAAATATGGGAAGTATACTTGGGAGTCGAAGAATCACGCTCCAATGGTTGACTCCACCAGCCAGCTGCAGGCTCTTCAAATCGCTAGCCGGATTCGGCTTCAGGCGCGATGAATTAAACAAGAGAGAAATCTTTGCTCTGATGTCTCCCTCTCAAGCCAGCTGCAATCACTCCCAATCACGAGCCTAATCTGGCTTCAGGCGCGATAAACTTAATAGGGGAGGAGTCTCTGCTTTAATGCCTCCGTTCTCAAGGCAATCGCAAGCAGTTCAGATCGCTAGCCAAGACGGCTTCAGGCGCGATAAATTCAAAACGAAAATAATTTTACAGTTGGAGGTCGCCACATCATGGGGAATTGTATTAAAGGGGTCGCAGCACTATAAAGATTGAACCACTGTGCTAATCCCTTGCTGTGAGCCCCCAACGGCCCATGGGCTCCCCGTGTCCCAGAGCCTGCCCAGGCGGCCTCACCCCAAACATGTCGTACTGCTGCAGGAGGGACCTGGCCTGGTTAGCCGAATCGGCCTCCGTCTCCTGGATGGTCTCCATCAGGGCCTTATTCTTCTCCAGGAGCACCACGGAATGGCGCCTCAATTCTTCCAGGCTGGCCGTCTTGCTCTTCGAAAGCCGCTAAGGTGGGGGGGGGTTTGGGGGGGGAGAGAAAAAAGGGGGTGACCGCAGGGGTTCTCTGCTGCTGCCGCTTTAAAAATGTGTGGACTTCAACTCTCAAAAATCCAGCCACCTTAGAAGTTGCCCAGGTTAAGAAACTCTGGATGACGAAAGAGCTCCAGTCCATCCTGATTGGGAATCAGATGGAAGGAGACCCCAAGTCCTAGAATGGTGAATTCCCTCCCTTCTTCCTTCCTTTCCTTCCCTCTTTCTTCCTTCCTTCTCCCCTCCTCCCTCCCCTTCTTTCCTTCCTTCTTTCCTTCTTCCTTCCTTTCCCCTCCTCCCTCCCCATTCCTTCCTTCCTTTCCTTCCCTCTTCTTCCTTCCTTCTCCCTCCTCCTCCCTTCTTCCTTCCTTCTTCCTTCCTTCCCTCCTCCCTCCCATTCCTTCCTTTCCCCTCCTCCCTCCTCCTTTCTTTCTTTCCTCCCTCTGTCCCTTCCTTTTTTCTTCCTTCCTTAAAATCAACCTTCCTATCTAACGTCCTCCTTCCTTCCTTCTTCCCACCTCTTCCCCCTTTCTTTCTTTCCTTCTTCCTACCTTTCCTCTTCCTCCTTCCTCCTCCTTCCTTTCCCCTCCTCCCTCCCATTCCTTCCTTCCTTCTTCCTTCCTTCCCTCCTCCTCCCATTCCTTCCTTCCTTCTTCCTTCCTTTTCTTACTTCCTCCTTCCTTCTCCCTCCTCCCTCCCCCTTTCTTCCTCCCTCTGTCCTTCCTTTTTTCTTCCTTCCTTAAAATCAACCTTCCTATCTAACGTCCTCCTTCCTTCCTTCTTCCCACCTCTTCCCCCTTTCTTTCTTTCCTTCTTCCTTCCTTTCCTCTTCCTCCTTCCCTCCTCCCTTCCTTTCCCCCTCCTCCCTCCCCTTTCCTTCCTTCCTTCTTTCCTTCCTTTCCCCTCCTCCCTCCCCATTCCTTCCTTCCTTCTTTCCTTCCTTTCTTACTTCCTCCCTTCCTTCTCCCCTCCTCCCTCCCCTTTTCTTTCCTCCCTCTGTCCCTTCCTTTCTTCTTCCTTCCTTAAAATCAACCTTCCTATCTAACTTCCTCCTTCCTTCCTTCTTTCCACCTCTTCCCCCTTTCTTTCTTTCTTTCTTTCTTTCTTTCTTTCCTTCTTCCTTCCTTCCCTCTTCCTTTTCTTCCTCCTTCCCTCCCTCCCTTTCCCCCTCCTCCCTCCCCTCCTTTCCTTCCTTCCTTCTTTCCTTCCTTTCTTCCTCCTTCCTTCCTTCTCCCCACCTCCCTCCCCCTTTCTTTCCTTCCTTCTTCCTTTCTCTTCTTCCTTCCTTCCCTCTTCCTTTTCTTCCTCCTTCCTCCTCCCTCCTTTCCCCTCCTCCTCCCTCCTTTCCTTCCTTCCTTTCTTCCTCCTTCCTTCCTTCTCCCCACCTCTTCCCCCTTTCTTTCTTTCCTTCTTCCTTCCTTCCTCTTCCTCCTTCCCTCCTCCTTCCTTCCTCCTCCTCCTTCCTTCCTTCCTTCTTCCTTCCTTTCTTCCTCCTTCCTTCCTTCTCCCCACCTCCCTCCCCCTTTCTTTCCTTCCTTCTTCCTTTCTCCTCTTCTTCCTTCCATAAGATCAACCTTCCTACCTCCTTTCTTCCTTTTCCCTCCCTCCCCCTTTCTTTTCTTCCTTCCTTCTCCCCTCCTCCCTCCCCTTTTTTACTTCCTCTTCCCCTCCCTCCTCCCCGCCTGCCTTCCTTCCTCAAGATCAACCTCCCTCCCTCCTTAACTCCTTCCCTCCCTCTCTCCTTTATCTATCTCAACCTGCCCATCTCAGCCAAGACATTCTGAGTGGCTTTCAATTCTGAAATCTCTGCTTCTCCAGGTGTCAACTATTTGCCCTTCGGTTCCAGGACATAATAAGGGGGTCTGATCCCCAAATTTGAGCTTTCAGGGGCTCTTCCCTTCCTTCAGGTACCTGCAGAATTTTGATGTTGGCCTTGGCCATTTCTTCGGTCAGGGCTTGGTGCCACCCGACCTTGTACCTCATTGAAGGGGTGGCCTTCAAGGCCAGGCTCCGGGCCTTTCGCTCTTCTAGAAAGAGAACAGAAGTGGGGGGACCTGAGGCCGCTGCTCGCAGGACAGCAGGTCGGAGAAGGCGGGAGATTCTGGACCAAAAATATCAAATGTTTTGTCTAGTGGGGAATGCACTAGGAGGTGGGGAGTTCTAGTCCTGCCTTAGGTCTGAAAGCCAGCTGGATGACTTTGAGATAGGGGACTGTGAGATAGTTTCTCTGTCTGTCTTTATCCTTCCTTCCTTTTCCCTCCCTCCCCTCCTTCCTTCTCTTGCTTCCTTTCTTTTCTTCCTTCTTTTTTCTTTCCTTCCTTCCTTTCATCTTTCTTTTCCTTCCTTCCTTCCTCTTCCCTCCCTCTCTCCCTTCCTTCCCTCCTTTTCTTTCCTTCATCTTTTTCTCTTTTTCCTTCCCTTCCTTCCCTTTCCCTCCCTCCCCTCCCCTCTTCCTTCCCTTCTCTTTTTTTCCTTTCTTTTTTTCTTCTTTTCTTCCTTCCTCCTCTCTCCTTCCTTCCTTCCTTTACTTCCATCCTTCTCTTTCCTTCCTTTATCTCTTTCCTTCCCTCTTCCCTCCCTCTCTCCCTTCCTTTACTTCCATCCTTCTCTTTCCTTCCTTTATCTCTTTCCTTCCTCTTCACTCCCTCTCTCCCTTCTTTTACTTCCATCCTTCTCTCTTTCCTTCCTTTATCTCTTTCCTTCCTCTTCACTCCCTCTCTTCCCTTCCTTCCCTTTCTTTCCTTCATCTTTTCCTCTTTTTCCTTCCCTTTCTTCCCTTTCCCTCTCTCTCCTCCTTCCTTCTCCTCCTTCCTTTCTCTTTTCTTTCTTGCTTCATCCTCCTTCCTTCCTTCCTTCCTCTTCCCTCTCTCTCTCCCTTCCTTTACTTCCATCCTTCTCTCTTTCCTTCATCTCTTTCCTTCCTCTTCCTTCCCTCCCTTCCTTTCTTCTGTCCTTTTCTCCTTCCTTCCTTCCTTTTTCTTTTTCTTCCTTTCCTTCTCTTCTCTTTCTCTCTCTCTGTCCCGCAAAACAAGCCACACAGCTTCCTAGGCAGAGGGCCAGTGGTGCAGGCGCTTGGCCTTCTTCCTGATAGAAAACAACCGATTGGAAGTCACCCAACTGGCTTCGGGGTTTAAGGCAGGACTCGTACTCAGATTCCTCTCTTCCACTAAAGCAAACTGCACCCCTCCTTCCCCTACTTAGAAGACGGATCCTCTCGGCCTCTCCTCATTGCTTATAGGAAGAACCACTCCTTTCTTTTCTGTCTGGGAGGACAGAAAGTTTGAAGATGCTTTCAAACGAGGATGTTCTATCCTTGCTAGTCCTTTTGGGACTTTCAGCCTCTTGAGTATCTCTGAGTGGCCTTCTTTTCACTCAGCCACAAGTGAACTCTACCAAAAAGGAAAGACTGGAAATGACTTTTTTTTTTCAGCCAAACTCTTTTCCCACCTGATTTCTTGGGTTGTATCTTCTGCTGGAATTTGTTTCCCTCCTTCTTCATCCCTGCAGGCACTGTGGGTGGCAGGAGTAATCTTAATTTGGGCTTTCTTGGGACCTCTTCCCTTTCCCATTGGCTGTAATCCTAAAGGCCAGAGGAGAAAGAGGCAGACAAGCAACGCATCTTCATGGGGTTTAAAACTTGACGAAAGTCAACAAATGACACAACACACACACACACGTTGATTTTTCCAGTCTCTTTGGAAATGAACGGAAGCCTGAAAGTCCTCGATTTGCGCTCACGATTGAGGCCAAAATTTCCGTTGCTAAGTGAGACATTTGTAAAAGTGAGCCGTGCTCCATTTACGCTCTTTTCTTGCCACGTTTGTTAAGTGAAGCATAGCAGTTGTTAAATTAGGAACACAGTTGTTAACTGCAGTGGCTAGAATGCAGTACTGCAAGCGACTTCTGCTGCCTGCCCGCTGCCTGCAATTTGGCAGTTCAAATCTCACCAGGCTCAAGGTTGACTCAGCCTTCCCTCCTTCCGAGGTCGGTTAAATGAGGACCCCAGATTGTAGAGGGCAAGAGGCTGACTGTATAAACCCCTTAGAGAAGGTTGTAAAGCACTGGGAAGCGGTATATAAGTCTAAGGGCTGTTGCTATTGCTAACATCATCAGGGCTAGTGCTGATGCTGTGGTAGGTAACTAGGGTTGATCAGTGCTAAGTAGCTAGCCCTGATGATGTTACCTAGTTTGGCTAAATGAAACATCTGAAAGAAAATAATCAAGAAGGGAATATGATTCATGGTGGGAGAGGAGGAGGATGACTGTGGGGTCCTTGGTGCTCTCTGAGCTTGGTTGCTTTCTTGCAGCAGGCGTTTGATTACTCAAACTAGTAACACTGATGATGTTACCTAGCTGGGTTATGAAACGTCTGCAAGAAAACAACCAAGCTCAGAGAGCACCAAGGATCACCCATGTCTATACTCCTACCTATTATATCTCTGAGAAATATCTGCTTAAAACAATCTTATCATCCACCCACATACCAGTGTAGCATGGAAATACTGTACTATTCACTTTGACCTGGAAAGCCAATTCTCTCCAGCAGTCTTCTGCTTAAACATATATATATATATTTATGTAACGATAATAATAGGGATTTGTGCACAACTGTAACATTTTATTATCTACTCAGTAAAGAATACAAAAAGTACGATTTGGATCTTTTAAACCAGGGGTCTGCAACCTTGGTCCCTTTAAGACTTGTGGACTTCAACTCCCAGAATCCCTCAGCCAGCAAAGCTGGCTGAGGAACTCTGGGAATTGAAGTCCACAAGTCTTAAAGGGACCAAGGTTGGAGGCCCCTGGTTTAAACCATACTGCTTCCTTTTGCAAAATTCTATTCTATTATTCTATTCAATTCCATTCTAGTCCATATTTTCTATTCTATTCTATTCTATTCTATTCTATTCTATTCTATTCTATTCTATTCTATTCTATTCTATTCTTTGCAGAACTCACCGTTTGGTTCAAGGAACTGATAAAACTCTTGGGAAACAGACTTGGATTCCTGGACGACATTTTTGGAGCCAGGGAAAAGCCGTGCGGGAGGAAATGTCAGCACCTGGAGGGACGAAGAATTATATATATAAAAAAGAAGAAATGGACAAATGGAAGAGATATCTTGAAGATCCATTGCCGTCAAATCTTGCAAAATGTAGTCGGTCTCTGCAAAATTAAAAATTCTCAGAGGAAAAATGAATGATTTGAAATAATGTTTTGGGATTGGGTGAGAGATCCTGATGACCTCAAACCATTATTTTATTATCTTAATATTGTTCATGATGGAATATTTATAGGCTGCCCGACCATTCTAGCTTCAGAGAGGCTCCCCATAATACAGCTTTAAATAAGTGCGGTTTTAGCTTTTTGTATGCCACTCACTTTGCTGTGTGTGCGCGATGGGTTTCGTAAGCTGCCCAAAGTCAATGTCTAATTTAAATAAATGACATTAAATTCAAATTGAGGAAACCCAAGCCCCCAAAGGAAAAGGCAGGAGCACAAATGTGAGCCAGAATTTTATTCCAGGTGAATTTATTTTATTTTATAAAATATTTTATTATATAAAATATTTTATTATTTATTTATTTTATTAATCTAGGAGAAATGTTAACATGCTTAGCTAGTCCATGTATGATATGCCATACACTAAATAAAATAATGCAATGCAATGCAATGCAGTGTATTGCAATGGAGTGCAATGGAGTGCAATGCAATGCAACAAAACAAAACAAAACAAAACAAAAAAATACAAAACAAAAAATACAAAACAAAACAAACAATACAAAACAAAACAAACAATAAAAAACAAAACAAAACAATTCCAGGGGTAGCTCTCAATTTAGGCTCCCCCCCACCCGCATGGAGGACCTGAAGGACGCAGCAGCAGCCACTACCCGGAAACCGCTGCCGTTTGGTTTCCAGGGGTAGACTGCGCCCGTCGCTGGAGGCTCCATTTAAGAGGATCGGCCAACCCCGCCTCGTTTCCCCTTTACCTGCGTGCGCGCGCGCGTGTGTATACGTCTCCCCGTCTCCTAGCAACGCCGCGCGCGCTCATCTCCATGGCGACCCAAGGAGGGACCTACGGAAGCCTCGCAGGCCCAAGCGTCTCCCCGCCCTTCGCTCCGCTGATCCCTCCCGTCGTCGTCGTCGTCCCCTCCCCTTGAGGTCGACCCCAACGCCCGTTCTTTCCATTGGCCGCGTCCCTGCCGCGAAGGCCCCGCCTCCCGGCTCCTCTTGCGCGTGCGCAGGAGGTCTTTCGCTGGACAGCCTTTCCTGGCTCGGGCCGCCTCTATCGCCAACCTGGCGCCCTCCCCAATGAGTTGACTTGCGCTTCCCATCAATGGCTCTCCGGATTATTGATTGCAGTTATTGGATAATATATTTAGCAGAGGAAGAAGGCCCAGTTAGGGCGCAGCATCTACTTAATCTTGGGCGAAGAAGCTACCTAAAGAGAGTTGGATAGGAGACCACGAGGAAATCACGGCAAAACTTTTCAGAAGGAACAAACTTTTTTCTGCTGCCAATAAAACCAAATGGAATTAAGAGAAAATCCTAACTTCCCTCTCTCCCTCCCTGTCTCCTAACTGTAGTTTTTGACTATAATTCTATTTTATTGTTTTTAGAAATATTTTTCTTTTGTGGTTTTATTGCTTTTAATTATTGTAAGCTGCCCAGAGTTGCTTCGAAGCCAGATGGGAAGCAAACAGATATAGAATAGAATAGAATAGAATAGAATAGAATAGAATATGAAATGAATAGAACAGAACAGAACAGAACAGAATAGAATAGAATAGAATAGAATAGAATTTTAATCGGCCAAGTGTGATTGGACACACAAGGAATTTGTCTTTGGTGCATATACACTCTCAATGTACATAAAAGAAAAGATACGTTCATCAAGAATTCTAAGGTACAACACTTAATGATAGTCAGACGGTACAAATAAGGAATCTGGAAACAATATCAGTATAAATCACAAGGATTACCAGCAACAAGGTTACAGTCATGCAGTCATAAGTGGGAGAAGATGGCAGATGGGAACGATGAGGAGATTAATAGTAGTGCAGATTTAGTAAATAGTTTGACAGTGTTGAGGGAATTATTTGTTTAGCAGAGTGATGGCCTTTGGGAAAAAATTTATATATGATTTATATTGATATTGATTGTTCCTGATTGCTTATTTGTACCTTATGACTATCATTAAGTGTTGTACCTTAGAATTCTTGATGAACGTATCTTAATAATAATAATAATAATAATAATAATAATAATAATAATAATAATAATAATAATAATAATAATAAGCCATCGAATCATACTAGGAAACAATATAAATAGTACAGCAACAAGTTACAATCATAAAGTGGGAGGAGATGGGTGATAGGCACGATGAGAAGATTAATAGTGATCTTATATAATAAGGTAATATGATCAATACTCTGCTAAACAAATAATTCCCTCAATACTGTCAAACTATTCACTACGTCTGCACTACTATTAATCTTCTCATTGTTCTCATCGCCCATCTCCTCCCACTTATGACTGTAACTTTGTTGCTTGTATCCTTACGATTTATACTGATATTATTTCCTGATTGCTTATTTGTAGCCTATGACTATCATTAAGTGTTGTATCATTAAGTGTTAAATTTGGACTCTATGACTATCATTAAGTATTGTACCTTGATGAAGGTATCTTTTCTTTTATGTACACTGAGAGCATATGCACCAAAGACAAATTCCTTGTGTGTCCAATCACACTTGGCCAATAAAAAATTTCTATTCTATTCTATTCTATTCTATTCTATTCTATTCTATTCTATTCTGTTCTATTCTATTCTATTCTATTCGTAATTAAATAAATCAATAAAAGCGGAACCCCAATTGTTGACTTGGAGCTCAAGTTTGGCATGGAGCCACTAAATGGATCTTTGAATTTGAGAGAGAGACTTTGACTTTTGCAAAGGGGTTTATTTGCCCACACCAAAATATAAACCACCCAATAATTCATGTAAAATATAAGTCTTTAGGGTATAGAAGCTTATGAGCTAGAAAGCAACACATCAGACAATAAGAGATATTAACTGGTGTAAGAAAAGACAGCCGTCCTTAAAATATTTTGTATTTTTCCTTTTTCCATCGGGCCTTATTTCTTTAACATCACTGAAGGAGCTCAGAATAAGATCCCATTGTTTAATTAATGAATAGGGTAGGTTTTGCATATTAAAGAGAGAAAATGGCTTTGGCTAAAAGAGAAGAGATGGTTTCCTGAACTTGGAAGGGAGTCACGGGATGCCTTGCTAAAGTGTTAATATTTCCTTTATTCAAAGGAGAATAAAGGAAAAAAAACCTCCCTTTTTACTACTCTGTAATCTTTTATTTATTTATTATTTATTTATTTTTATTTGTCACAACAATATACATAAGTATCACACAAAAGATTATATAGTATATAAACATATATATGAGGAAATATAAGGCGGTATAAGCATATATATAAGAAGAAAAAAGAGAAACAATAGGACAGAAACGGTATTTATTTATTTATTTATTTATTTATTTATTTATTAAATTTCTAGACCGCCCTTCTCCCGAAGGACTCAGGGCGGTGTACAGCCTTATTAAAATACATAGATAGACAATAAATTTAAAAATAATTTTAAAATGAAATATTTAACCGGCCAATTTAACTAAAAATAGCAAAACCAATTAAAATCAGTACAAAATTTAAAATTTAAAATTTAAAAAACTAAAAAATCTAATCCAGTCCTGCGCACCTGAATAGGTGTGTTTTGAGTTCACGACGGAAGGTTCTAAGGTCCGAGAGTTGGCGAAGTCCTGGGGGGAGCTCGTTCCAGAGGGCGGGAGCCCCCGCAGAGAAGGCCCTTCCCCTGGGTGTCGCCAGACGACACTGCCTAGCTGACGGCACCCTGAGGAGTCCCTCTCTGTGAGAGCGCACGGGTCGGTGAGAGGTATTCGGTAGCAGAAGGCGGTCCCGTAAATAGCCCGGCCCTATGCCATGGAGCGCTTTAAAGGTGATCACCAACACCTTGAAGCGCACCCGGAAGGCCACAGGTAGCCAGTGCAGTCTGCGCAGGATAGGTGTCACCCGGGAGCCACGAGGGGCTCCTTCTATCACCTGCGCAGCCGCATTCTGGACTAACTGCAGTCTCCGGATGCCCTTCAAGGGGAGCCCCATGTAGAGAGCATTGCAGTAGTCTAGGCGAGACGTCACGAGGGCGTGAGTGACCGTGCATAGGGCATCCCGGTCTAGAAAGGGGCGCAACTGGCGCACCAGGCGAACCTGGTAAAAAGCTCTCCTGGAGACGGCCGCCAAATGATCTTCAAAGGACAGCCGTTCATCCAGGAGGACGCCCAAGTTGCGCACCCTTTCCATCGGGGCCAATGACTCGCCCCCAACAGTCAGCCGCGGCTGCAGCTGACTGTACCGGGATGCCGGCATCCACAGCCACTCTGTCTTGGAGGGATTGAGCTTGAGCCTGTTTCTCCCCATCCAGACCCGTACGGCTTCCAGACACCGGGTAGGCACATTTGTGCTCTTATGCACGCCCCTTATGGTCCGCTTAGGAATGGGGTGAGGTCAATAGTAGAAAGTTTTTGGTTAAAGCTTTTGGGATTATGGGAAGAGACCACAGAGTCAGGTAAAGTATTCCAAGCACTGATGATTCTGTTACAGAAGTCATATTTTCTGCAATCTAGATTAAAGCGGTTAACATTGAGTTTAAATCTATTGGTTGCTCTTGTATTATTGCAATTAAAGCTGAAGTAGTCTTTAACAGGAAGGACATTACAGCAGATGATTCTATGAGTTAAACTTAGGTCTTGTCGAAGGCGACGGAGTTCCAAGTTTTCTAAGCCTAGGATTTCAAGTCTGGCGGCATAAAGTATTTTGTTGTTTTCAAATCTCTTAATTTGGGGTAATAAGGAACCCTAAAATTTCAGGTAACAATATGATCCTGTTTTATGTGAAATCTTCCAATGAGTGAAGTGTAAATTGATGGTCTGGTGAAAAAAAAAAGATGGGAAATAAAAAGAAGATGGGAAGAAAAAGATTTAACCTTTTAATCATTTGCTTTAATGCAGGGGTCTCCAACCTTGGTCCCTTTAAGACTTGTGGACTTCAACTCCCAGAGTCCCTCAGCCAACAAAGCTGGCTGAGGAACTCTGGGAGTTGAAGTCCACAAGTCTTAAAGGGACCAAGGTTGGAGACCCCCGCTTTAATGGAACATAGAGTTGGAATGGACCTTAGAGGTCTTCTGGTCCAACCCCCTGCTCAAGCAGGAGACCCTGCCCCATTCCAGACAAGTGGACGTCTTCTAGTCTCTTCTTGAAAGCCTTCAGTGATGGAACACCCACAACTTCTGGTGGCAAGCTGTTCCACCGGTTAATTGCTCGCACAAGAAATTTCACCTTAGTTCTAGGTTGCTTCTCTCCTTGATCAGTTTCCATCCATTGCTTCTTGTCCTGCCTTCAGGGGCTTTGGAAAAGAAGCTGATTGAGCCTCTTCCTCTTTGTGGCAGCCCCTCAAATATTGGAACACTGCTGTGATGTCAGCCTAGCGCTTCTCGTCATTCAACTACTAGACAGACCCAAGTCCTGCAACCGTTCATCGTACGTTTTCTCCACCAGTCCATTCCCCTTAGCAGAGGAGGGGTCCTTGCCCTGAGATACTAAAGCACTTTGAGTTTGAAGAGGGGTCCTTGCATTGAGATATTTAAGGCAGTTTGGACAAGCCAGGAGCAGGAAGCCATCTGCTTGCAAACGTGCCTGGAGCAATTTGGCTTTTTCTTAATGATTAATGATTAATCTAGATTGCAGAAAATATGACTTCTGTAACAGAATCATCAGTGCTTGGAATACTTTACCTGACTCTGTGGTCTCTTCCCACAATCCTAAAAGCTTTAACCAAAAACTTTCTCCTATTGACCTCACCCCATTCCTAAGAGGACCATAAGGGGCGTGCATAAGCGCACAAACGTGCCTACCGTTCCTGTCCTATTGTTTTTCTTTTCTTCTTCCTAAATATATATATATATATGCTTATACCTCCTTATATTTACTCATATATATGTTTATATACTATATAATCTTTTTGCATGATGCCTACATATATTGTTGTGACAAAATAAATAAATAAATAAATTGTGCTGATGGGGGGGGGGGTATCATCCTAACAGGGAATTTGGGAGGAAAAGAGAAGTTTGGTGAAGAGAGACCAAAGGCAGCATTAGGACCATCATCACCCAATATAGATACAGCAAACCGGAAAATCTGATCTATAGGAAGGCTAGAAGTTGAGATTGGCTCTGATAAAAAAATCTTGCAGGTCAGGTTTTGCTGAATAAATTACCTCCTTCTCCTCCTCTTCCCCTTCCTCCTTCTCTCCATAAACCCTACTCTTTTCCAGCGCTGATGATGTTACCTACTAGGGTCATGAAACATCTGGAAGAAAAGCACCAAGCTCAGAGGCCCTATAGTCCAACTCTTCCTCCTCCTCCTCCTCCTTCCTCTTTCTCCTCTTCGTCTTCCTCTCCCTCTCCTTCTTTCTCCTCTTCTCTCTTCTTCTTCTCATCTTCTTCTTGTTGTCTTCTTCCTCTTCCTCTCCTTCCTCTTTCCTCCCCCTTTCCTCTCCTTTTTTTCTTGTTTCTTCTGCTTCTTTTCCTCCTCCTCTTCCTCCTCTTCCCCTTCCTCCTTCTCTCCATAAACCCTACTCTCTTCCAGCACTGATGATGTTACCTAGTTGGGTCATGAAATGTCTGGAAGAAAAGCACCAAGCTCAGAGGCCCTCCTCCTCCCTCTCCTTCTTCCTCCTCTCCTTCTTTCTCTTCTTCTCTCTTCTTTTTCTCTTCTTTTTCTTGTCTTCTTCCCCTTCCTCTCTTTCCTCTCTCTTTCCTCTCCTTTTTTCTTGTCTCTCCTCCTCTTCCTTCTTCCTCTTCCTCCTCCTCTCCTTCTTTCTCTTCTTCTCTCTTCTTTTCTTCTTTTTCTTGTCTTCTTCCTCTTCCCTCTCCCTTTCCTTTCCTTTTTCTTGTCTCTCCTCCTCCTCCTCCTCCATAAAATTAATCTTAAACTAATCCACGAGAGAAGCAACCTAGAACTAAGCAGAAATTTCCTGACAGTGAGAACAATTAATCCATGGAACTGCTTGCCTCTGGAGGTTGTGAGTGCTCCATCACTGGGCCCAGTTGTGGTCATAAGTTGAGGACAACGTGTGCAAGCGTTCAGAATGCCATACCTAGAGGTCTGCAAAAGATAACATAAAACAGGAGATGGCTATTGCAGTTAAACTGTCATTTTTGGTAACACTGTGGTTGGACGCAGGGGTGAAATGCTCCCGGTTCGGACCGGCTCGCGCAATCCGGTAGCGATGGTGGCTGGTGGTTTGGAGGACCGGTAGCAAAAATCCCTGGCCCCGCCCCCCCACCTCTGCTGAGCCGCACCATCAGCAGAGGTTTTTTTTAAAAAAAACTTTTAAAAGCAGTTTTTCTTCAGCCGAAAACATGCTTTTAAAAGTAAAAAAAAAAGCCTTTGAGGATCCCGCGGCTCAGCTGAGATTGGCAGAACCCTTTAAAAGTTTTTTGTTTTTTTTAACAACCTCTCCGGCCCAAGAGGTTGAAAAAAAAATGTTTTAAAAGGCTCCTCTGGTGATCCCAGATGAGTTCCTCAGGACCAGAACCTTAAAAAACATGTTTTCTATGTGTTAAAACAATTATTTTAAAAGGTTCTGGGCTGCTATGAGGGAACTTCAGCTGAGATCGTCAGAGGAGCTTTTAAAATCTTTTTTTCCTCTGGCGATCCCAGATGAGTTTCCTGATCCTCACAGGCTTTTAAAATAATTTTTTAACAGCCCCCACTTACAAGAGCTCCCACCCATGCCCACCCAATGCCCCCTCCTCACTTACCTATAATTACTGCTCCTTTCGGGCTGGCAAAGCCATGCGTTACTTCAGCTATTGTAATCAGTTGCATCAGCTAGCAACTGATTCTGCCTGCCTAAAATCCATCTCCTTGTGAGCAACTGAATCTGCCTGCTTTGCTGGCTGAGGAACTCTGGGAGTTGAAGTCCACAAACCTTAAAGTTACTAAGGTTGGAGACCTCTGATCTAAATAACAACAACAACAACAACAACAATAATAAAATAAAATATTTGTGCAGCTTTCTGAGATTTGGTGTGTTTCTGTAGTGTTTCACTCTAACTAGACAAACACACAAAATCTCACGAAGCTGTATGTGGCGTGTGTGTGTGTGTGTGTGTGTGAGTCAGTTGTGTGTGTGTAAAGTGTGAAAGTGTGAGGTTCCTGCTTGTTGCAGGGGCCATTTTGGGTGAAGTGCAGCTGCTTTTACATTGTGTGTGAGTCAGTTGTGTTGTGTTGCGTTGTGTGTGTGTAAAGCGTGAAAATTGATTTTTGGTACCTCTTATTGTTTTGTATACTTTTGTTTATTATTTTTATTGTTTATTGTTATTGGCCACGCCCACCGAGTCATCTGATCACCAAGCCACACCCACCAATTAAGCCACACCCACAGAACCGGTAGGGAAAATTTTTAGATTTCACCCCTGGTTGGATGCCTAAGTCAATGGTAGCTGTGCAAATCATGACATCTTCAAATTTCCTCCCTGGGTGAATAAAAGGTACCCTGTTTCCTCCAAAATAAGACATCCCCTGATAATAAGCCTAATCGGACTTTTGAGCGCATGGCAATAAGGCCAAGCGCTTATTTCAGGGTTCAAAAAAATATAAGACGGGGTCTTATTTTCGGGAAAACACGGTAGGTCTCCCTTAACAGGAAGAATTTTTCTTCTCAAAATCCCAAAAACTTCAACCAAAAACTGTCTACTATTGACCTCACCCCATTCCTAAGAGGACTATAAGGGGCGTGCATAAGAGCACAAAAGTGCCTACCGTTCCTGTCCTATTGTTCCCTTTCATTATATCAAATTAATATAGTTGTTGCATACTTTTGCTTATATATACGTTTATAGGATGTGTTGTTGTTTTATGTCAATTTTTGCGTATACTGTTGTGACAAATAAAAAAAAAATTACCGGAGAGAAGAAACTAAAAAGGAATACAATGAAGAAGAAAAAAACAGCACAGTAAAATTCACAGCAGTCAAAATCCAGATAAAATCCATAACGTGTGTTTGATTGAAATCAATGACTTGTTTCCTGCTTAATGACCCTAAGCCATGTTTACAACTCACTTGCAAAAAAAAATATTAGTTCAAGGCAGCTCATCTATAAATGGATTCATGCACCTGAAAATCCTTTTCAGTATGCGAGAAAAATGAATTGAGCATCAACCTGTAACTCTCAAAATCATGCAATACCCTGGGGGTATTGATTTGGGGAGGGGGGGGAGAAATTAATCAATTAGTCAAGCTATTCTCCAAAGCACCTGAAGGCAGGACAAGAAGCAATGGGTGGAAACTAATCAAGGAGAGAAGCAACTTAGAACTAAGGAGAAACTTCCTGATATGGAGAACAATTAATCAATGGAACAACTTGCCTCCAGAAGTTGTGAATGCTCCAACACTGGAAGTTTTTAAGAAGAGATTAGATAACCATTTGTCTGAAGTGGTGTAGAGTTTCCTGCCTAAGCAGGGGGTTGGACTAGAAGACCTCCAAGGTTCCTTCCAACTCTGTTATTCTATTCTATTCTATTCTATTCTATTCTATTCTATTCTATTCTATTCTATTCTATTCTATTCTATTCTATTCTAATCTGTATCTATTGCTGTTGCTGATACACTTTTAAAAATACAATATTGCTTTTATTATTCTAATCCCTGAACAATAACTTAATATTCCTATTTATTTTTTAGGACTACAGTTAGTCCTTGACTTGCAACAGTTCATTTAGTGACCATTCAAAGTTGCAACAGCACTAAAAAAACAACGACTTATGACTGTTTTTAATAGTTACAACCTTTGCAGCATCCCCAGGGTCACATGATCAAAATTCAAACACTTGGCATCTGATTCATATTTATGACGGTTGCAGTGTCCTGGAGTCACATGATCCCCTTTTACGACCTTCTGACAAGCGAAGTCAAGCGGGAAGCCAGATTCACTAAATGACCATGTTACTAATTTAGCGACTGCAATGATTCACCTAACAAAAGTGGCGAGAAAAGTCGTAAAATTTCTCACTTTGCAACACACGTTTCGGGCTCAGTTGCGGTTGTAAGTTGAGGACGACCTGTATTGCTCTTATAAATGCTGCTTTTATTATTTTTATCCTAATCCCTGAACAATACTTTAATACTCAAATTAATTTTTTAGGACTGCTTGCAAATAAAATAATAATAAATAAAATATTTATAAACACTCTATAAATAAGATAAGAAATATACGATTATTTTTCTTCTGCAGTGCTGAAAGAACAGGCAAGAAGTCAGTACTTTCTTTTCCCTTCTTTTCTCGCTCCGCTTTCTCTCGCATCTTTCTTGGCATATGTAATTTATGTTAGGATGATATCAATCTCAATAAAAGCTGTGCAAAATAAATAAATAAATAAATTACATTCTGTATTTCTTAACTGCCCATCCCTCTCAGAGTGGGACCTGGGGTGGTGTGTGCAATATAATTATTTATAATCCCAATAAAATTACGGTTCAGCATTTGCTAAGTTTTTATCCAGGTTATTTATCATTTTATGGATCGAGGATGCAGGATGGTTGGGTGGCTTTCATCCCTCTGTGTCGTAAAGGACCACCGGGCAGGGCATACTTGATGCTGAGCCCATCCCCAGCGCCCAGCGGTGCCCCCTTGGCCAATCTGGCGATACATTCCAAGCATCCAAGCCAGCTGGCGCAAAGCAGGAAAGGCCAGCCAGATGCCCGGCTGATGTTGCCAAAGCAACTGGGAGCTTCCTGGGGCAGGGAAGGCTCCGATTGGCTGCTCGGCGTGACTGAGCACATCCCAGAACAGGCAAGAAGCTCATTGGTCGCCCGGGTGACGGCGAGGAAGGCAGGGCAAGAAGCTCTTCGGATTGGCTGGCGGGCTGAGTGATGGGTTGCCTTGGCGCCTCATCCTGCGGAGGCAGTTTCCGTGGCAACTGGAGTTGTAAAGGAGAGGGAGGGGGGCTTAGGCGGTCCTTGGCCAAAAGGGAAGATGCCAGGGGAGGAGAAGGGTGGGGGGGCAGGCGGAAGAAATGCCTTTGGAGATGGGTTGCAAAAAAAATAAAATTAAAATTAAAATCCCTGCCTCTGGGCTGGATCATCAGCCAGCCAGCTGGGCCCCTGATTTCATAAGAGGCTTTGCTTCTGCATATGTGTGTATGTGTATAATACACACACTATATACTCTGTCTGTGTAGTGTCTGTGTGTGTACATACACTATATATGAGTGTGTATAGTTTATATATATATACACACACACACGTAAACACACTATATAGTATATATACTGTATATAGTGTGTGTATACACACACACATGTAGTGTATTTATATACAGAGAGTATATATTGTACGGTATATTGTGTATACTGTATATATAAATCAGAACACTTCTGCAGACGAACAAATTAATAACACCTTTTTTCATAATTTCTGATTTTTCTCTATTTTTTCCTGCTAGCACCCAGAACAAATAGTTCACAAATATAAGCTAGGGATAAGCAAGGATTCAGATCTACCTAAAAGCCACAATTGAAATAAGCCAGGATTTGCAAACCATCAACAAACCATCCTTGGTTTCAAATCCTGGATTGGTAACAACAACAACAAAAAAAACTTAAATAAATCTTAATATTTTTTTAGGAGGAATTCAGTCTTCATTCTAATCTAAGCCAAAACCAAAGTTTGCTTTAATTTCGCATTTTGTGTGTGTGTGTGAATACAGATATAATAAAACATATTTTACATATAAATACATAATATATAACAATAAATAACTTTATTGGTAGTACTAAAAATTAAAAATTATTTCCAATTAATAATGTCATAGTAAATTTATGCATATCTATTTTTCCCTTTTGGATGTTTAATTATCATTATTCTGCAATTGCAAAACATTTCACTCTAATTTCATCTTTAATTTTGATGTTAATTTTCCTACGTTGCTTTTACTCATCAGTTCTATTCCCTTGCACTTCGCCCAGAACCCCCGCTTGGAGAGAGGTGGGCGGTTCAATAATAGGAAACATAAATAAATGAAATAAATAAATAAAACGCCTCGGCTTCTCCCAGCCTTGCACAAAGATGGGAAGGAGGGGAGAAATCTTCGTTTTCCTGTCTATTCAGCGCCTTCCAATGTTAAGGCTGGAAACTCAGATTGGCTGGTGGATGTCGGAGAATCTTTTGTAGATTAAAGTGGGGTCTGGAGGAAAAACGAAAGACTAGAAATAAAATTATTTTCCCCCCCCCAAGATTGCCCTCTCTAAATTTAGGCACGGGCATGAAAAAACCAGAAGGAAACTAAAATCACCTTAAAGGTTGCATTAAAGTTTTACAGTTTGTCTGAGTAAAAGTAAAATCTCCTTTGAGTCGCACTTCTGCAACTTCGCAGAGTGTCGTTGTTGTGTTCTAGACCACAGGCCCACGCATTTGCCTTCAGAGGTTGTGGGTGCTCCATCGCTGGAGGTTTCTAAGAAGAGATTCGACAAACATTTGTTTCAAAAGGTATAGGGTGTCCTGCTTGAGCAGGGGGTTGGACTAGAAGACCTCCAAGGTCCCTTCCAATTCTTGCTATTCTGTAATTCTGTAAGGATTCCTGCTTGAGCAGGAGGGTTGGACTAGAAGACCTCCAAGGTCCCTTCCAACGTTTTTCAGTTCTTCTATTAGGAACAGAAGATTTTATTTTTATTTTCATTTATTTATTTTGTCGAGTACATATTATATAATATATACTGTGTTTCCCCCAAAATAAGACCCTGTCTTATATTTTTTTGAACCCTGAAATAAGCGCTTGGCCTTATTGCTCTGCGCTCAAAAGCCCTTATTATCAGGGCTTATTATCAAGGGATGTCTTATTTTGGGGGAAATAAAGTGAATACAATTGACCCGTTTTTAGGGTGTTTTTTGGGCTGAAAAACAGCCTGAAAATGCCCCCAAAAACAGCCTGGTTCTATGGCATTTTTCAGACCGTTTTCCGGTGCTCTGGCGCCTCTGAAGACCAGCTGGCTGGCGTGCACATGCCTGGTTTTTGGTGGTTTCCGGCTGTTTTTGGTTTGGCGGTTTCCGGCTGTTAGGGTGTTTTTGGGGCTGAAAAACAGCCTGAAAATGCCCCAAAAACCAGCCTGTTTTTATGGCATTTTTCGGACCGTTTTCCGGTGCTCCGGCGCCTCTGAAGGCCAGCTGGCTGGCGCCGAAAACCAGAAGACCGGCTGGAGACGGTGTGCGTGTCACAAAGCGGGCTCTGCATGCCACCTCTGGCTCTGCCATGGATTCGCCATGACGGGTCTAAACGTTCTTATCCCTGCTTAAGTTGTGAGCCAGCCCAGTGCATCTGCCTGTTAAAAACTGCACCTGGCAGGTTCTTAAAAATAAAGCAAAATAAAGTGGAATGGACAGACATACAAAAGACAGCATGATTTGCTCCAGGGTTGAAATTGTCTATCCAGGATATAGCATTAAGGACACATAAGCAGTGGTGGGATTAAGCCAGTTCGCACCTATTGAGGAGAACCGGTTGTTAACTTTCTAAGCAGTTCGGAGAACTGGTTGTTGGAAGAAATCTTATTTCATTTTTTTCCGCTTTACAGGCTAATCCTGTAAGGAATTACAACATTCTGGTGTTGTTTCTAGCCTAATCTTTATTGCCCTGCTTACAGAAACTGCCTCTCTGGTTAACTCTTATTACATTGTAACAGCTAAGGCGAAGTACCCATCTACGTGAGTGATGTTGAGTTGGCCATGCCCACACGGTCACATGACCACTGAGCTACCCTTACCCAGCTGGTCATTAGGACAGAGAACTGGTTGTTAAATTATTTAAATCCCACCATTGCATATAAGCGTTACTCGAGCAGGGTCCGCAGGATTGTCTGGGATGCTACACGCCCTCTTCATGCCCGGGTTTTCCTTCTGGGAAGGGGCTTCGTGGTACCCAAAGCAGAACATCCAGATTTGGCCACAGTTTTGTTCCGTATAGTACAGGGGCCTCCAATCTTAGCAACTTTGTGGACTTCAACTCCCAGAATTCCACAAGTCTTAAAGTTGCCAAGGTTGGAGACCCCTGGTATAGTATCAACCTTGTGAACTCTCAGATTTCCCCTTTATACTGCATCCAGTTTTGGTCACCACACTATAAAAAAAGATGTGGAGACTCTAGAAAGAGTGCAGAGAAGAGCAACCAGGATGATGCGGGGACTGGAGGCTAAAACATACGATGAACGGTTGCAGGAACTGGGCCTGGCTAGTCTTTGATTGTATCCAGTTCGTATAGTTATTTCATGCGTATGCTTATATATATGCTTATATATCGTATAGTTATTTCATGTTTATGCTTTATATACTGTTGTGACAAATAAATAAATAAAATAAAATAAAATAAAATAAAATGAAATGAAATGAAATAAAATAAAATAAAATAAAATAAAATAAAATAAAATAAATTAAATAAATAAATAAATAAATAAATAAATAAATAAATAAATAAATAAATAAATAAATAAATAAATAAATAAATAAATAAATAAATAGTCTAGTGAAGAGAAGGACCAGGGGAGACAGGACAGTATCTTCCAATATTTTGAGGGGCTGCCACAGAGAGGAGGAGGGGGTCAAGCTGTTTTCCAAAGCACCTGAAGGCCAGAGAAGGAAGAATGGATGGAAACTAACCAAGGAGAGATTCAACCTGGAAATAAGGAGGAATTTACTGACAGTGAGAACAATCAACCAATGGAACAGAAGTTGCCTTCAGAAGTTGTGGGAGCTTCATCCCTGGAGGCTTTCAAGAAGAGACTGGACTGCCATCGGTCAGAAACGGTGTAGGGTCTCCTGCTTGAGCGGGAGGTGGGTGGGGTGGACTAGAAATCAGGGGTCACCAACCTTTCGGACCTCAGGGACCACTAAATTCATAATTTTAAATCTCGAGGACCACTAACATGATTTTTTTTTAAAAAAAATAGTATTTAGTGCAATATAAAAAATGCAAATCATTTTTCTGCGGACCACCAAAATTTTCTCACGGCCCACCAGTGGTCTACGGCCCACTGGTTGGTGACCACTGAACTAGATGACCTACAAATCCCTTCCAACTCTGTTATTGTATTTTAATCTATATATGTGGGTGTATTTGTGTGTGTGTGTGTGTAGCTTGTGTGTATGTTTATTTATTTATTTATTTTTGTCAATCATATATAAGATAACAGGTAAAAGTATAAACATAATTTGGATACATGGAAAGAGTAAGTAAAAAAAGGAATATTAGGACAGGGACGGTAGGCACACTGGTGCTCTTACGCACGCCCCTTACAGACCTCTTAGGAATGGGGTGAGGTCGACAGTCGACAATTAGTTTAAAGTTTTGGGGGTTTTGGGATGAGACCACAGAGTCTGGTTGTGCATTCCAGGCATTCACCATTCTGTTGCTGAAGTTGTATTTTCTGCAATCAGGTTTGGAGCGGTTTATCTTGAGTTTGTATCTTATTATTTGCTCGTGTATTGTTGTGGTTGAAGCTGAAGTAGTCACTGACAGGTAGGACATTGTGGTAGATGATTTTATGTACTATGCTTAGGTCAGATTGAAGTCTGCGTAGTTCTTAAATTGTCTAAGCCCAAAATTTGGAGTCTATGTGTGTTATGTATGTGCACACTTTTGAGAGCAGGCTACAGAATTTCAGTTTTAAGGTGGCAGTGTGCCCACAATTTTAAAAAAATGACAACAAAGGCTCTCTTTAATCTCCCCACAGGCAATTGGGCTCTTAATTTCCAAAAGAGGCTAATTGGGCTCTTAATTTCCAAAAGAGGCTAAAAACTATACGTCTAACCACTCCATGGCATAGGGCCGGGTTACTTACGGGACCGCCTGCTGCTACCGGATACCTCTCATCGACCCGTGCGCTCTCACAGAGAGGGACTCCTCAGGGTGCCGTCGGCGCGACAGTGTCGTCTGGCGACACCCAGAGGAAGGGCCTTCTCTGTGGGGGCTCCCACCCTCTGGAACGAACTGCCCCGGACTTCGTCAGCTTTGGACCTCCGGACCTTTCGCATGAGCTCAAAACTTACTTATTTATCTGCGCTGGACTGGGTTAGTTTTTTAAGTTATGGGTTTTTAATGGTGATTTTATAGTTTAGGGTTTTATATCGGTCGTTTGACCGTTTTTAGTTTTAAATTGGCCGGTTAAATATTTCATTTTAAATGTATTTTAAATTTATTGTGTACCTATGTGTTTTAATAAGGCTGTACACCGCCCTGAGTCCTTCGGGAGAAGGGCGGTCTAGAAATCTAATTAATAAATAAATAAATAAATAAATAAATAAATGGGACCAGATTTTCAGTTGTTAAACAAGACAAGTTTTAAGTTGGCTGCAAAGTTATTAAGTGAGTTGCGCCCAGTTTTGTGACTTTTGGGGCATAATTGTTACGCGAAGACCTGCAGTTGTTAAGTGAATTGCACGGTCATTAAGCAAATCCAGCTTCCTCCACCACCCTTGTCAGAAGCCGGCTGGGAAGGTCATAAATGGAGATTGTGTGACCGCAGGACTGTGCAATCGTCCGTAAATTCCTGCTGGTATTCCAAGCACCCGAATTTGGACCACATGACTATGGACAGGCTGCCACGGTCGTAAGTGCGAGGACCGATTGCAAGTTTCTTTTTTTCCCCCCCCCGGTGCCGTGGTAACTACGAATGGTCACTAAATGAATGGTTGTAAGTCGAGGATGTGGACACATCACCGTTGTAGCACATTGCTTGGTATTTGGCTGCCGTTAGCAAAATTCAAGTGCACTGGATTTTTTTTTTTTAAACCAAAATCCCAACATCTACAAGTACTCCTCGGTTTACAACCGTTCATTTAGTGACCAACACTGAAAAAAGTAACTTATGACTGTTTTCACCGTTACGATATTTGCAGCATCCCCCGCGGTCACGTGATCAAAATTCGGACACTTGGCCACTGCCTCGTTATTTATGACAGCCTCAGTGTCCTGGGGTCACGTGAACCCCCTTTTGCGACCTTCTGACAAGCAAAGTCAATGGGGGAGGAATCCAGATTCACTTAACGACCGGGTTCCTAACTTAATAACTGCAATCATTCACTTATTATTTATTTATTTATTTAATTCGATTTCTAGACCGCCCTTCTCCCGAAGGACTCAGGGCGGTGTACAGCCAAGATAAAAATAAACAATGTACAATTAAAAACTAAATTAAAAACTTATTATACAATTTGGCGGAAAATTAAAATATTTAAAATCTAAAATGGGAGCTTCATCCCTGGAGGCTTTCAAGAAGAGACTGGACTGCCATCGGTCAGAAACGGTGTAGGGTCTCCTGCTTGAGCGGGAGGTGGGTGGGGTGGACTAGAAATCAGGGGTCACCAACCTTTCGGACCTCAGGGACCACTAAATTCATAATTTTAAATCTCGAGGACCACTAACGTGATTTTTTTTTAAAAAAAATAGTATTTAGTGCAATATAAAAAATGCAAATCATTTTTCTGCGGACCACCAAAATTTTCTCACGGCCCACCAGTGGTCTACGGCCCACTGGTTGGTGACCACTGAACTAGATGACCTACAAATCCCTTCCAACTCTGTTATTGTATTTTAATCTATATATGTGGGTGTATTTGTGTGTGTGTGTGTGTAGCTTGTGTGTATGTTTATTTATTTATTTATTTTTGTCAATCATATATAAGATAACAGGTAAAAGTATAAACATAATTTGGATACATGGAAAGAGTAAGTAAAAAAAGGAATATTAGGACAGGGACGGTAGGCACGCAGGTGCACTTACGCATGCCCCTTACAGACCTCTTAGGAATGGGGTGAGGTCGACAGCAGACAGTTTAAGTTTAAAGTTTTGGGGGTTTTGGGATGAGACCACAGAGTCTGGTTGTGCATTCCAGGCATTGACCATTCTGTTGATGAAGTTGTATTTTCTGCAATCAGGTTTGGAGCGGTTTACCTTGAGTTTGTATCTTATTATTTGCTCGTGTATTGTTGTGGTTGAAGCTGAAGTAGTCACTGACAGGTAGGACATTGTGGTAGATAATTTTATGTACTATGCTTAGGTCAGATTGAAGTCTGCGTAGTTCTAAGTTGTTTAAGCCCAAAATTTGGAGTCTATGTGTGTTATGTATGTGCACACTTTTGAGAGCAGGCTACAGAATTTCAGTTTTAAGGTGGCAGTGTGCCCACAATTTTAAAAAAATGACAACAAAGGCTCTCTTTAATCTCCCCACAGGCAATTGGGCTCTTAATTTCCAAAAGAGGCTAATTGGGCTCTTAATTTCCAAAAGAGGCTAAAAACTATACGTCTAACCACTCCATGGCATAGGGCCGGGTTACTTACGGGACCGCCTGCTGCTACCGGATACCTCTCATCGACCCATGCGCTCTCACAGAGAGGGACTCCTCAGGGTGCCGTCGGCGCGACAGTGTCGTCTGGCGACACCCAGAGGAAGGGCCTTCTCTGTGGGGGCTCCCACCCTCTGGAACGAACTGCCCCCCGGACTTCGTCAGCTTTCGGACCTCCGGACCTTTCGCCGCGAGCTCAAAACTTACTTATTTATCTGCGCTGGACTGGGTTAGTTTTTTAAGTTATGGGTTTTTAATGGTGATTTTATAGTTTAGGGTTTTATATCGGTCGTTTGACCGTTTTTAGTTTTAAATTGGCCGGTTAAATATTTCATTTTAAATGTATTTTAAATTTATTGTGTACCTATGTGTTTTAATAAGGCTGTACACCGCCCTGAGTCCTTCGGGAGAAGGGCGGTCTAGAAATCTAATTAATAAATAAATAAAGAAATAAATAAATGGGACCAGATTTTCAGTTGTTAAACAAGACAAGTTTTAAGTTGGCTGCAAAGTTATTAAGTGAGTTGCGCCCAGTTTTGTGACTTTTGGGGCATAATTGTTACGCGAAGACCTGCAGTTGTTAAGTGAATTGCACGGTCATTAAGCAAATCCAGCTTCCTCCACCACCCTTGTCAGAAGCCGGCTGGGAAGGTCATAAATGGAGATTGTGTGACCGCAGGACTGTGCAATCGTCCGTAAATTCCTGCTGGTATTCCAAGCACCCGAATTTGGACCACATGACTATGGACAGGCTGCCACGGTCGTAAGTGCGAGGACCGATTGCAAGTTTCTTTTTTTCCCCCCCCCGGTGCCGTGGTAACTACGAATGGTCACTAAATGAATGGTTGTAAGTCGAGGATGTGGACACATCACCGTTGTAGCACATTGCTTGGTATTTGGCTGCCGTTAGCAAAATTCAAGTGCACTGGATTTTTTTTTTTTAAACCAAAATCCCAACATCTACAAGTACTCCTCGGTTTACAACCGTTCATTTAGTGACCAACACTGAAAAAAGTAACTTATGACTGTTTTCACCGTTACGATATTTGCAGCATCCCCCGCGGTCACGTGATCAAAATTCGGACACTTGGCCACTGCCTCGTTATTTATGACAGCCTCAGTGTCCTGGGGTCACGTGAACCCCCTTTTGCGACCTTCTGACAAGCAAAGTCAATGGGGGAGGAATCCAGATTCACTTAACGACCGGGTTCCTAACTTAATAACTGCAATCATTCACTTATTATTTATTTATTTATTTAATTCGATTTCTAGACCGCCCTTCTCCCGAAGGACTCAGGGCGGTGTACAGCCAAGATAAAAATAAACAATGTACAATTAAAAACTAAATTAAAAAAACTTATTATACAATTTGGCCGGAAAATTAAAATATTTAAAATCTAAAAACCCCAATTTAAAACTTAAATAAAATTTAAATTCAAAATCTAAACAGTCTAAGAAAGCCCCGCACGAACAAACAAGTATGTTTTCAATTCGCGGCGAAAGGTCCGAAGGTCAGATATTTGGCGTAAACCAGGGGGAAGTTCATTCCAAAGAGTAGGAGCCCCCACAGAGAAGGATCTTCCCCTGGGGGCCACCAGCCGACATTGTTTGGCGGACGGCACCCTGAGAAGTCCATACGGGTCGGTGGGAGGCATGAGGTAACAGCAGGCGGTCCCGTAAGTACCCAGGCCCCAAGCCATGGAGCGCTTTAAAGGTAGTGACCAAAACTTAACGAACGTGGCATGAAAAGTCGTAATACTGGGGCAAAACTCATTTAACAAACGTCTCTCTTAGCCACATCCATTCTGGGCTCTATTGTGGTCGTACGTTGAGGACTACCGCGAAGCCAAACTCACTTAGCAACTGTGTTACTGGTAAGCCATAATTTTCATACAAGGATACTCTCCCTCTACTCCAAGGGTGTCTTCAGAAGTTTAAAAAGTTTATCCCTGTCCGTTTTTAGCATCCGTCGTTTGCAGCTGCCATCTTGATTTTTTTTGACCACAACTGGGGCCTCTGGTGGCTCAGACTGCTAAGACAGTCTGTTATTAACAGCAGCTGCTTGCAATTACTGCAGGTTCAAGTCCCACCAGGCCCAAGGTTGACTCAGCCTTCCATCCTTTATAAGGTAGGTAAAATGAGGAGCCAGATTGTTGGGGGAAATAAGTTGACTTTGTATATAAATATACAAATAGGATGAAGACTTGCTTGACATAGTGTAAGCCGCCCTGAGTCTTCGGAGAAGGGCAGGATATAAATGCAAATTTAAAAAAAACCTGCCTTTTCAGATCCCACTTGATGCTACCTAGGAAGAAATTATATCTCTGGGGAGGCCCAGCACATAGACACACCCCTGCCGAAATCAAACCATGGTTTGCTGCTGCTCTATAAGCAAGCCTGCTTTGTATATTGCAAATCTAGGTAGAATTAACCCTTTCCAGGGCTGAATTTGCCCCTCACATTTAAACCATGATCTGCAAAACCATGGTTTGGTGAGCAAGCCGCAACTAGCAGGATATAAGCTAGAGATTTAAGCCTTTATGGCTCTGTTCACACAACCCCTGAGGTTACTGCTTCTCTCTATCCAGCATGGGCTGGTCTCCCAAGGGGCTCAGACTTGGCTACAAGATGCCCAGGTCTGGTCCCTCAAGGGTTAAGCCGTGGGGCAGGGGGTGGGGATTTCAGGGGGAGGGGGCCATCTTGGGCAGGAAAGAGGGCATTGTTGCAGAAATTTAGGCCTGGAGTTCCTGGTTTATGTGGCCCCTGGGGAAGGGCTAGGGTTCCCGGCCTCGGGGACTCCAGGATTTGGGGGTTTCAGGACTTTGGGGTCTCCAGGACTTTGGGGGCTCCAGGACTCCAAGGTTCTGGGTCTCCAGGAACTTTGGGGGCTCCAGGACTTTGGGGGCTCCAGGATCAGGGAGCTCTGGGACTCCAAAGCTTTGGGGGATCCAGGATTAGGGGGGCTCTGGGATTTGGGAGATCTGGGACTCCAGGGCTCTGGGCTTTGGGGTTCTGGGATTCCAGGGCTTTGGGGATCCAGTATTGGGGAGCCTCTGGAAGTGGGGGGCTCTGGGACTCCAGGGCTTTGGGGGATCCAGGATTAGGGGGGCGCTGGGATTTGGGGGCTCTGAGACTCCAGGGCTTTGGGGGATCCAGTATTGGGGAGCCTCTGGAAGTGGGGGTCTCTGAGATTCCAGGGCTTTGGGGGATCCAGGATTAGGGGGGCTCTGGGATTTGGGGGCTCTGGGACTCCAGGGCTTTGGGGGATCCAGGATTAGGGGGGCGCTGGGATTTGGGGGCTCTGGGACTCCAGGGCTTTGAGGAGTCTGGGAATTTGAGGGATCCGGGAATTTGGCGCTTCCGGAGCTTTGGGGGATCCAGGACTTTGGGGGATCCGCGACTCCAGGGATTCGGGATTCCGGGGACCCGGGGTGTCGGGCCACGCTGAGCCCCTCCAGCACGCAGCAGCCACCCCTGCGAGGGAAACGCCGCGCCCCTCTGCCCACCTGCGCCCACGGACGGACAGAGGATGCGAGCAGGCGGGCTCGCTCAGCAGCGGAGCCGATCCGAGCGCTGAAGCCGGAGCAGGAGGACCGGGACGTTCTCCCGATCGCAGCAGCAGCAGAGCCGGTAGAGTGGCGGAGAGGCAGCCTGACCAGCGCCGGAGGAGGAGAATGGGTGTTGTAGTCCAAGACTGCAGGAGCAGGAGAGAGCAAGACGGACTTGCGGCCGCCAGGTTAGTTGGTGGGAGTCGCGGGACAGATGTTTCATGCGGGGGGGGGGCAACAGCTGCAGCTCCCCCCCCCAAAAAAAATTCTTTCCGGCAGGGAGTTTTAACGCTCTCAAAGAGCCCCGCTAAGATCCTGGTTTGTTTAACTATGGTTTGTTGAATAAACTGGGATTAACTGGGATTACAGATAAGATTAGCTCCTCTGTTTTATTTTAGCACACAAACACCGATGGTTGGTTAGAACAGGGGTCTCCAACCTTGGCAACTTTAAGCCTAGGGGACTTCAACTCCCAGAAGTCCCCTAGGCTTAAAGTTGCCAAGGTTGGAGACCCCTGGTTTAGAAGGACTTTCAAAGTGTTACAGGACCATTGGAGGGAGGGTGTCAAAAAAGTCATCATTCATTCATTCATTCATTTTATATGCCCCCCTTCTCGTGGTTCAAAGTCCCCCAACCCTGGCAGCTGGTGGTCAAAGTTGCCTTAAACTCTTTCCCGCCCTGGGATTTAAGTGTGTTTGTGTATCTGTGGCTCTCCTTGCTAATGCAGCCTGTTATTAACAGCAACTGCTTGCAATATTGCAGGTTCAAGTCCCACCAGGCCCAAGGTTGACTCAGCCTTCCATCCTTTATAAGGTAGGTAAAATGAGGACCCAGATTGTTGGGGGGCAATAAGTTGACTTTGTATATAGTATACAAAATAGATGAAGACTATTGCCTGACATAGTGTAAGCCGCCCTGAGTCTTTGGAGAAGGGCGGGATATAAATGCAAATAAAATAAATGCAAATAAAATAAAATAAAATAAATAAATACCGAACGACATTTAATAACGTGGGACAACATAAAACTAGCACACACAATTAGCACTAGCAAAAGCGGGGGGAGTGAAACCCTTGATAATGAAGTTAAACTTTTGAATAGCTCCATTCCAACTTTAGAAAGTCCATTTCCCCTCCTTGGCCTTCTTTTAAGGTATACTGCCCTCAAACGTGGAGGCTCTCCTCTCCAAAGCCTTAGGTTGCCTTTCATAACTCTTTGTCTCCAAATGGATGCCCTGTTTTGCCAGTTCATGGTGTTCTCCGTGGCTCTGCTGGCTGGCTGGGGATGATGGAAGTCTAGTCCAAGGGTCTCCAACCTTGGCAACTTTAAGACTTGTGGACTTCAACTCCCAGAATTCCCCAGCCAGCAAAGGAGTTGAAGTCCCCTAGGCTTAAAGTTGCCAAGGTTGGAGACCCCTGGTTTAGAAGGACTTTCAAAGTGTTACAGGACCATTGGAGGGAGGGTGTCAAAAAAGTCATCATTCATTCATTCATTCATTTTATATGCCCCCCTTCTCGTGGTTCAAAGTCCCCCAACCCTGGCAGCTGGTGGTCAAAGTTGCCTTAAACTCTTTCCCGCCCTGGGATTTAAGTGTGTTTGTGTATCTGTGGCTCTCCTTGCTTCTGGTGGCTCAACAGGCTAATGCAGCCTGTTATTAACAGCAACTGCTTGCAATATTGCAGGTTCAAGTCCCACCAGGCCCAAGGTTGACTCAGCCTTCCATCCTTTATAAGGTAGGTAAAATGAGGACCCAGATTGTTGGGGGGGCAATAAGTTGACTTTGTATATAGTATACAAAATAGATGAAGACTATTGCCTGACATAGTGTAAGCCGCCCTGAGTCTTTGGAGAAGGGCGGGATATAAATGCAAATAAAATAAATGCAAATAAAATAAAATAAAATAAATAAATACCGAACGACATTTAATAACGTGGGACAACATAAAACTAGCACACACAATTAGCACTAGCAAAAGCGGGGGGAGTGAAACCCTTGATAATGAAGTTAAACTTTTGAATAGCTCCATTCCAACTTTAGAAAGTCCATTTCCCCTCCTTGGCCTTCTTTTAAGGTATACTGCCCTCAAACGTGGAGGCTCTCCTCTCCAAAGCCTTAGGTTGCCTTTCATAACTCTTTGTCTCCAAATGGATGCCCTGTTTTGCCAGTTCATGGTGTTCTCCGTGGCTCTGCTGGCTGGCTGGGGATGATGGAAGTCTAGTCCAAGGGTCTCCAACCTTGGCAACTTTAAGCCTAGGGACTTCAACTCCCAGAAGTCCCTAGGCTTAAAGTTGCCAAGGTTGAGACCCTGGTTTAGAAGGACTTTCAAAGTGTTACAGGACCATTGGAGGAGGGTGTCAAAAAGTCATCATTCATTCATTCATTCATTTTATATGCCCCCTTCTCGTGGTTCAAGTCCCCCAACCCTGGCAGCTGGTGGTCAAAGTTGCCTTAAACTCTTTCCCCCCCTGGGATTTAAGTGTGTTTGTGTATCTGTGGCTCTCCTTGCTAATGCAGCCTGTTATTAACAGCAACTGCTTGCAATATTGCAGGTTCAAGTCCCACCAGGCCCAAGGTTGACTCAGCCTTCCATCCTTTATAAGGTAGGTAAAATGAGGACCCAGATTGTTGGGGGGCAATAAGTTGACTTTGTATATAGTATACAAAATAGATGAAGACTATTGCCTGACATAGTGTAAGCCGCCCTGAGTCTTTGGAGAAGGGCGGGATATAAATGCAAATAAAATAAATGCAAATAAAATAAAATAAATAAATACCGAACGACATTTAATAACGTGGGACAATATAAAACTAGCACACACAACTAGCACTAGCAAAAGGGTGGGGGGGAATGAAACCCTTGATAATGAAGTTAAACTTTTGAATAGCTCCATTCCAACTTTAGAAAGTCCATTTCCCCTCCTTGGCCTTCTTTTAAGGTATACTGCCCTCAAACGTGGAGGCTCTCCTCTCCAAAGCCTTAGGTTGCCTTTCATAACTCTTTGTCTCCAAATGGATGCCCTGTTTTGCCAGTTCATGGTGTTCTCCGTGGCTCTGCTGGCTGGCTGGGGATGATGGAAGTCTAGTCCAAGGGTCTCCAACCTTGGCAACTTTAAGACTTGTGGACTTCAGCTCCCAGAGTTCCTCAGCCAGCAAAGCTGGGAGTTGAAGTCCACAAGTCTTAAAGTTGCCAAGGTTGGAGACCCCTGGTCTAGTCCCATGTGCTTCAAGTGCTTCAATACAGAGATCAACCTCGAAACAACCCTTACATCGCAGGAAATGATATATTAAACAACCAATGTTGGTTTGCTTGGAATAGAATGCCAGGGGTGGCCAGGTGGGGTGTTATTTTCCTAAGGATTCTCTTGGGATATATTCAGATATGTTAAAAGAGTGTTTTCCAACCGTGGGAACTTTTAAGATGCGTGGACTTCAACACCACGGAGTTGAAGTCCACGGACCTTAAAGTTCCCACAGTTGGAAAATGCTGCATTAAAAAGAGGATAAACCCATCTCACAGGGTTATTGTTGTGTGGAAAGGAGGAGGTAGCATTAGGTACAAAACTTTGAAATTGTACAAAACAACACTGAATAAATTAAGACAGGGTTCAGAAAGCCACTTCAAAACAATAGAAATGTAATATATATTGGGTTATTAATTCGAATTAATTAGAGATATATTTTTTTACATGAGATCAAGGGGAAGGAAATCACACATCGGCAAACTTTGATTTAAAAAAAGCATTTGGTCTTTGTGGAAAAGAGAGAAATAGCTATAGGAGCCTCAATCAAGAGAGGGATGGGTGGGACAACGATAAATTTGCAAAGTTGTTGCTGCTAAAACACAGAATCTTATGTCCTGTAGCCAGACAGGACTACTCTATGATTTTAATAAGTTGACCTTACACAGAATAGGATTTATCTATCATCCATCCATCCATCCATCCATTCTCCCCTTTGTCTCTCTATCATCTGCCTGTCTGTCTGTCTATCCATTTATAATCTATCTATCTATCTGCTGAGAGAGAGAGAGAAAGATGATATATGGATGGATGGACGGATGGATGGATAGATGGATGGATGGATGGATAGATAGATAGATAGATAGAGCTATACATATCAGCAGATAGATAGATAGATAGATAGATAGATAGATAGATAGATAGATAGATGATATTTTATTTTATTATTTTATTTGATTTTTATACCGCCCTTCTCCCGAAGGACTCAGATGGATAGACAGACAGACAGACAGATAGATAGATGATAGAGAGAGAAAGGGAAGAATGGATGGATGGATGGCAGATAAATCCTATTCTCTCTCTCTCCTCTCTCTATCATCTCTCTATCCATCAATCCATCCACCCATCTATCTATTTGATTTCTATAGCCACCCATCTCAGCAAACGATTCTGGGCAGCTCGCAATTCAAACACACACATATTACCACAAAAAGTCTTAAAAAACATTTTAAAACGAGCGATTTAAAACAGTTTACTTCAAATTTCACACCTTTGCAGTCGTTTCTGGAAGTGGAAAATTTTAAGCATCCTTTGCTGAGACAGTCATGGGTAAGTGTTTTTGGCCGTTTTATCCAATCTTCTTGCAGTTTGATTCCTGAGTACAGACGGTCCTTGACTTATGACCGTTTGTCTAGGGAACGTTCAAAATTACAACGGCACTGAAACGGGTGGACTTATGACCGTTTTTCACGCTGCAACGTCCCATGAATTTGGTCATCTGATCCAAATTCATACACTTGGCAACTGGTTCGTAGTTACGACGCTTGTGGCGTCCCGGGGTCAATGCGGTCCCCTTTTGCGACCGTCCGACGAGCAAAGTCAACGGGGGAGCTGGATTCATGTCACGACCGTCTTGCTCACTTAACAACCGCAGTGATTCGCTTAACAACCGTGGGAAGAAAGGTCGTAAAATGGTCGTAAAACTAAACCTCTCTCAGGAGCAGACTTTTAGAGCTCCGTTGTGGTCGTAAGTTGAGGACTTAGCGGTATAACATCTGCCCTGCATTTTAGGGCTAAACTCATTGTGACTTGTGGGAGGACCCAGGGGGAAAGGGGGTGTGGGTGTGTGTATCAAAAGTCAAAATGGCTCCTGCAATAGTGCAATCCAAACCCCTTTTACGCGTAATCCAAATTGTGCCAAAAAAGGAGAGAAGGGAGCAGGTTTTCAATTGCATTGGCTGCCATTTTGACTTTTTCGCCCTCCCCCCCCTGCAGATTCTCCTCAGGATTACAATTCTTAAAGCAGCTTTTCCCTTCCCACTTACAATCTCAGGCTATTGATTCCCCGTTCTTTGTCTCATCCGGGAGGAAAAATGGGAATCGAGGCTAAAATGAGTAATATCTTAATTTTTCTCCCAAAAAAATACTCGCTTCCAGGCCTCCCCGAGAAAACCAGGCCGTCCTACTTCACAGGGGTGTTGCAGAACGCTCGCAAGAGAACGTACGTGAGGAGCTTTGAACATGCCTTCCCTCTGCGTGTGCTGGGACTACAGCGTCCATCATTCCCAGCCAGATAAGGTAAGATAAACTCTTCTTCAGGGCAAGACGGACAGCCAGATAATTTTGAGGGGAGCGATACAGATTTGGATTTCCTCTGGCGAGCTTCCATGATGTTTTTGGACTTCCCTGGTTTAGTCTGCAGCCTTAGGATCTCCTGGTGGCCTCCCGTCCATGAACAATACAAGATGGAGAATTCTGGGCGTTGAAGTCCACCCGTCTTAAAAGTGTCCATGCTTGAAAAAACACTGAATTAGTTAGTATATATTGAAGTTTGCAAACTTTCGTTACAGTCATTCATTTAGGGACAGTTTGAAGTTACAATGGCGCTGAAAAAAATCACCGTTTTTCACACTTACGACTGTTCCGCCATCCCCACGGTGACAAAATTGGGTAGTCAGCTTGGTAACTGACTCATATTTATGACGGAGGCAGTGTCCCGGGGTGACGGGATCCTCCTTTGCGATCTTCCGACCAGCAAAGTTGGCTGGGGAATTCTGGGAGTTGAAATCCGCCAGGCTTAAAGTTGCCAAGGTTGGAGATCTCTGGCCTAGATAAATGTTGGTGTTTGGTGCCCTCTCGCCCCTTCAGTACCCCTCGAGATGAATGGGGCTCGCAAAGGTCTTGGCGAAAATGAGCCCGGGGTCTGGATTCGAAATCCCACGAGGTCAGCGGGCACGAAGGGCTCAAAATGCAGTATTGTGGGAGTTTTGAGCGTACCCTCCAATTGTGGCTTGAATGAAGAATTAACGGAGAAACTGGAATTATAGGAATTCCAGGAAGGTTGGTAGGTAGGGATAGACAGACATTAGACATATAGATATAGATATAGGAACATTCGTACATACATATATACATATACACACATACACAAAAGAACATATGCATAAATATTGAGACCTGGTCTAGTCTAATGATTAAGGCACCAGGCTAGAAACAGGGAGATGGTGAATTCTAGTCCTGCCTTAGGCAAGAAAGCCGATAAGTTGACTTTCGGTCGAAATCCACCAGGAGACTGTGAATTCTAGTCCGGGCTTAGGCACAAAAGCCAGCTGGCTGACTTTGGGCCAATTACCAGGAGACAGTGAATTGTAGTCCTGACTTAGTCACGAAACCTGGTTGGATGATTTAGGGCCAATCACCAGGAGACTGAGAGTTCTAGTCGTAACTTAGGCACAAAAGCCCACTGGCTGACTTTGAGTCGATCACCAGGAGACGGTGAATTCTAGTCCCGACTTAGGCACAAAAGCCAACTGGCTGACTTTGAGTCGATCACCAGGAGACGGTGAATTCTAGTCCCGCCGTAGGCACAAAAGCCAGCTGGCTGACTTTGGGCCAATCACTAGGAGACAGTGAGTTCTAGTCCCGACTTAGGCACGAAACCTGGTTGGATGACTCAGGGCCAATCACTAGGAGACTGAGAGTTCTAGTCCCAACTGAAGTCAAAGTCAGCACAAAAGCCAGCTGGCTGACTTTGAGCCGATCACCAGGAGACGGTGAATTCTAGTCCCGACTTAGGCACAAAAGCCAACTGGCTGACTTTGAGTCGATCACCAGGAGACGGTGAATTCTAGTCCCGCCGTAGGCACAAAAGCCAGCTGGCTAAATCTGGGCCAGACAGCTCAACCCACCTCGCAGGGTTGTTGTGGGGAAAATAAGAGGAGGAAGATACATTAGGTGTGTTCACTGCCTTGAGTTGTTAGTAAAAATAATGAAGCCATGATACAAATAAACACCATAACATAAATATGAAAACGATATAAATATGAGCAGAAAACTTTATCCCTGTCCCTTTCGTCTCTTATTTATGTTTGGGATTGTGTGTGCATGAATATGTATGTGTATATATTTTTACACATACACATACATACACACACACACACACGTATAAATACGTATCTATGAACACCTACGCATATACATTCACACACAAACACAAATGCAAACATAAATCAGGGAGCAGGAAAGATCTGTAAAAGATTTGGCTCTAAAGTTGGAAGTTTTGCTAATCCTGGTTGCTCGAAAACCTCCCACGGTGGCTGTGAAAAAATCCACCTTTTCCTGAGAAATGAAAAGCATTTTCCCCATCCTTTCCTGGTGCCCCCTCCTGTTTTTTGCCGGCTGCTGATATTCCTGGGGTTCTTTCCTTCTCCTGCCCTGGCATAATTCCTCTGCCGTGGGTACCAAATCTGGAATTCGGTGGGGTTTGCAGGGTCTCCCTCCCTCCCTCCTCCATCTAGAGGGTTCCTGCTGGTGGAGGGGGGGGGCTGGAAGGCGGTGGGGGGAGGCAGGTGGGTGTGCTGGCTGGGGAGAAAGTTTTGGACCTTCCCTCCCTCCCTCCTTCCTGGGAATGGGGTGGGGGGGCGGTGCCAGCCGATTGGGGGATGCAAATGCCCCATTCCTGCCTCGCAACCAATGACGTGCTGTCGGAGGAGGGGCGCCCCATTGACAGAAGCAGCACCTTGGTGTTTACTCTTGGCAGCAATGTGTGCTGGAGGGGAGGGGCCGAGCGTGTGGGGGAGGGGGGACGGGGAGGAGGAGGAGGAGGGGGCTGTCAGCGAGGATGGGCTATAAGAGAAGGCAGCGAGGAAGAGAGCAAGGAAGAGTGGGCGTGGGCAGACTGTGTTTGCAAAGCCAGCCGGAGCTGATCTAGGGCGGCCTGGAAAAGGGGGGCGGAGGACACTGAGGGGCTGCCGCTGTGAGCGGTGGGGGTCTTTCCCCGTCTTCTCTCCCCGCTCAGGTCTCCACTACCCCGAGGAGAAGGAGAAGGCGTGACTGCTCCATCTGTCCAGCCCTTGTTCCTTGGGGATGCTCCTGGCCCTCGGAATCCCGCCGCACGGAGTTACTGAGGCCTCCTCTCCCGACCCTTCTTGCTCTCCAGCTGTTTTTGCCAAAGATTTCCGACCGCTTCCCGGCTCTCTGCACCCACCCACCCTCCGCTGGGCATCTCCCGCAGGCCCAAAGCAGGTGCCGCCAGGACCTCCTGCTGTCAGTTTGCCAGCCGGCTGCTTCGGAGACGGAGTTGAAAGGGGGGCGTGGATCAGAGAGAGAGAGAGAGAGAGAGAGAGGGGCGATCTCGCTTGCTGGCAACCACCGAGGTTCACCCGCCCACTCGCCGGCCGTGCCGAGCCCGCCACCACGGTGTTTCCACCCACCGGAGGATGAGAAAATAACCCCGGCTTGGACTGAGCATCTGGAGGAGGAGTGTTCGGAGAGTCGGCGGCGCATCAGGGCAACAGCATGGTCCAGCAACGCAGCTCCACGCGGACCCGAGGCGTGGAAGCGAAGCAGGAGGCGTGTTCCAAAGACAGCTTGCTGTTGAAAGATGGCACGGGCGAGCCGGACTGGTGCAAGACCCCCAGCGGGCACATCAAGCGCCCCATGAACGCCTTCATGGTGTGGTCCCAGAACGAACGGCGGAAGATCATGGACCAGTGGCCCGACATGCACAACGCCGAGATCTCCAAGCGGCTGGGACGGCGCTGGCAGCTGCTTCAGGATTCGGAGAAGATCCCATTCGTCAAGGAAGCCGAACGGTTACGCCTCAAACACATGGCTGACTATCCCGACTACAAGTACCGGCCCAGGAAGAAAGGCAAGCTGGGCAGTGCCAAGGCCCGGCCCAGGGTCCCCGTCAAAATTAAGCCCTCCGTTCTTGGACGGGCGGCTTCGCCCCGGAGGCAGACGCCGAAGCCAGACCCCGAAGGCCAGGGGGGATGCGCCTCTCCAAAGCCGGACGACGACCCCTTGGAAGCCCGCATCCTGGAGGTATCGTTTGACGAGGGTCCCAAAACCTCCAGCAAGGAATTCTGGCATGTGCTTCCCGCAGGTGGTGAGAAAGGAGAATGGGAAGCCAACTCTGGCCAGGCCAAAGACGCCGAAGCCGGCGAGCTCGCCAAGCCCTGGTCCTCCGACGTGTCTTCTCCAGCTTCTACGAGGTCTTCTTCTTCTTCTTCTACTTCTTCTTCTTCATTTGCCTCCTCAGATGATGAGCTGGAAGAAGATCTTTGGAACGTTGTGCCCAGCCGAGTCCAGCCAAACACGCCCCCTTGCCGGAGCCCGGACTGGTCGGTCTTTGATAAGGATCTGGATCTTTTTCCTTTGGGCGCCTCGTCTCATTTTGAGTTCCCCGATTACTGTACCCCGGAAGTGACTGAGATGATCGCAGGGGACTGGTTGATGTCCAGCATTTCGGATTTGGTCTTTACGTACTGAATCCTCCCAGGGAACTCTCGCTTCTCAACAATCAGGTGGTTCCGGAAAAGACAGACAAAAAAAAAAAAAAAACAGAGAGAAAGAGAGAAAGAAAGAGAAAGAGAAGAAGAAAAAAAAAAAACCCAGCTGTTTACATGCAGAATCAGGTATCTCCACAGCTTGCCTTGGTTTCATTCAAAGGCAAGTCCTCCATCAGCCCATCCCCCCCTGCCTCCTTCCCGCCCCCCCAGCACACACCCACTTGGCTAGCCTCTCCTGCCTTGCTCAGGGGGGAGGCTGCCCATCACCTCTCAAACCCCCCTCCCCTTCCTCTTCTCTCCACCTTGAAGCCATCCTGGCTTGGCACCGTGTTTATTTACCCATGAAATTTGACTGTCTAGTCTGGTTTTGCCTTGTAATCCACTCCGACCGTTCGCCGCTGATCCTTCCGACCGTCTTTGCAGCTGCTTTCCAGCTCGGATGGAAGGACGGATGCCATCCATGCTGATACCCCCTCCTTCCTCTCCCCCTTCTCCCTCTGCCCTCGAAGTGCCCACATTCCCTCGCTTGGCATCCCACTTGTCACCCTGTTCTCTCCTGCCTGCCCCCACAACCCCAGCCCCCACAACCCCACCTCGAAAGGGTGTCTTTGCCGGGTGTCGATTCGAGGCCATTTCGAAGCCGATGACAGGAGAGGCGGCCAGGGAGGTTTCCTCTCCTCCTCCTCCTCCTCCTCCTCCTTCTGTCCCCCTCGTTCAATGGCTGCCAGGCAAAAGATTCCATCGGAGGGCACGGTGTGTCTCGGCGGTGTGGGGGAGACGTGGGTGGCGTGACGTTCTGCGACGCCGGGGATCGGGCGGGCACTGGCTTCCACACTGGACCAGATTTTCGTGTCGCCAAGGCACAAAGCCCGTCTCGGTACTGGGGTGGGAAAGCCCCAGGTTGGGGAGACAGAGAAGTGGCGGGCACGTGGTAAACACGTGGACCCACAGTGCAAGCAGGCTTGTGTGTGTCGATCGCCCCCCAAAAAAGTCTCCCTCCCTCCCTTCCCCCCTCCTCCTCCTCTTTAATTTTTGCCAGAGGTATGCCACGAGCCGAGCAGGGCACTGTCTCCGCCGTGCATGTTGCATTCGGATGATGGATCGCGTTGGCATCCACGTACCACTCCCTCTGATGCCATGTCTCGGCGTCCGCAGCTCGCCCCACGTCTCCCTGGCCCGAAACAACTAACCCTGGACTTCTCCTGCTGCAAACGGGGGTCTTCTTCGGATACCCTTGAATAAAGGCGGCGAGGGGGATGCCCCTTTGAAAACCCACCTGGGAATGTCTGAACGCTACCTCCAGCCTTCTTGGAGTGGGGGGGGTCTTTTGACTTTCACAGAAGGTCAATCCAGCCCTCTTCTTCCTCCCTCCTTCCCTCCCTCCCTCCTTCCCACTTTCTCCCAGCTGTTTGCAGCTGCGTTCTGTCGGGGTGCCAGGCCCCAAGGTTCCGATTCAGGGTTCGTTTCCCAGCAAGAAGGGGCTTGAATTGGGGTTGCTCCGTTCCTTGGGTGAAAAACCCACGTTGACCTATTTGGGCGTGCCTCGCCAGGCCCGGCAGGGCTCTGCCGGGAGCGAAGGGAGCAAAAAGCCGTAGGGGCACCTGTGGGAGCGCAGCCCCCAGAGCAGGGCTGCCCCCAAGCCTAGCAGAATCGGCCAACCTAGTCAAGGGAGAGGCAGAAACCCCCTCCCCTCGCTTCTCCGTTCAGCATCCTTCTTTGTAGAAGCCAGGCGAGGGGAGGGAAGGGGAGGGGGCCGGATCCACCCTGGAGTTGCACCTTGCAGGCGTGCAGCGAGGCGGGAGACCGGTTTGCTCCTTCTCCCAAAAACGGGAGTTGCATCTTCAGATGACACCCCGTGTGACCTGATTCTGGGGCGAACAGATGTCCTTCGGGAACCGCTTGGGAAGGAAGCGGCTGACGCTAAAGAGAGACCATTGTGTGGCTGCGTCTTCCCTCCGGACGTTCGTTTGCAGGATTGGCTGGCCTGGGAAAGCCAGAGCAATTCAATCCTTCACCCTTCCAGGATGTAGCCCTGATTCCCTTGAACCCCGATGCAAGCCCAGATCCTCGCTAGGTTTCTTCTTTTTTAACCCAGACGGGCACGCCTGAGCTCCGGGTTCAAAGTCATTTAACCGGCAAGATGTCTGTGGAGATTCTCAGCCCTCCAGGTCACGGTTCTCTCAAAGGTGCTTTGTTTTGTTTTGTTTTTTCACAAAAAGGCAAAAGCAGACTTTATTTTGTTGTTTCGCTTCTCATCCAAGGAGCTTCTTCAGTTCTTTTTTTTATTATTATTTGCATTTATATCCCGCCCTTCTCCAAAGACTCAGGGCGGCTTACACTATGTCAAGCAATAGTCTTCATCCATTTGTATATTATATACAAAGTCAACTTTATTGCCCCCAACAATCTGGGTCCTCATTTTTACCTACCTTATAAAGGATGGAAGGCTGAGTCAACTTTGGGCCTGGTGGGACTTGAACCTGCAGTAATTGCAAGCAGCTGCTGTTAATAACAGACTGTCTTATCAGTCTGAACCACCAGACTGAGCCATCAGAACCGAAGAAGCTCCATGGATGAGAAGCGAAACGTCTTCAAAAGGGAAAACAAAATCCGGTTGCATTTTTTGGGGGGGGGGAAGAAAAGAGCACTTTGGGGTTCACCGACCAGAGATTTGTAATCCTGCCAAGATCCCACGAAGGGTAGTTTTTGTAAAGGGGGCTTCCGTGGGCATCTCCTCGCCTGCTCCAAACTGCACCCTCTTTTAACGCAGAAAAGGATTGATGTTCACGTAAGAATTCTAGATGCTCTTTGGAGGTTCTGGATTTTTTTTTTTAAATGCAGAGTTTGGGGATCATAGGCCAAGGAAAAGAAACTGATTGGGTTGAGAACAGCCCCTCTGAGTCGTCGTCGTACCCACTCACCCCTGCTGCCCAGCGGCTTCTGATGCTGCAGGCAGGTTTACCTCCCCCCAGGTTGGCACTCCCAATGCCCACCTCCCTTCCCAGAAATTATTTTTTTAATGAGCATCTTTCAAAACAGTGATGCCCTTAACCTTGGCGACTTTACGACTTGGGGACTTCAAGTCCCAGAATTCCTCAGCCAGCAATTCTGGGATTTGAAGTCCCCCAAATCGTCAAGGTTGGAGCCCTTCAATATACCTCTGGCTTAGCCATTCTACTTCTACCAAGGTGCCTTACCTCAATGGCCCGTCACCTGCCACCTGTTTGGCCTGCGATTCCCAGAATTCCTCGGGGGTAGCCGAGGAATTCTGGGAGTTGTAGTCCCCAGCCCCTTCTGGAGGACCCAGGTCAGGAAAATTGCCTTATATCTGACATTTCATTGAAGCCGAGAAGCTTCTAACAATCCCTAAGAGAGCTCCTGTAGTGGAAACTGCCTTTGAAATTATATTTAATTTCAACTAGGCTGCAAATTTTGGGGAAACGGAGCCACTAAAAAGAGAATTTCTTCCAAGGCCGCCCATGTTTCCAACAATATTTTAGGGCAGTGGTCTCCAACCTTGGTCCCTTTAAGACTGGTGGACTTCAACTCCCAGAGTTCCTCAGCCAGCTTTGCTGGCTGAGGGACTCTGGGAGTTGAAGTCCACCAGTCTTAAAGGGACCAAGGTTGGAGACCCCTGTTTTAGGGAGAGGAGAGGAAGAGGCAGGCTAGAGATAGTCCTCGACTTAACAGCAGTTCGTTTAGTGACCATTCCAAGTTACAACGGCACTGAAAATGGGGACTGAAACCATTTTTCAGACTTACGACCGTTGCGTGATCAAAATTCTATGACTCCTATTTACGACGGTTGCAGCATCCTGAGGGGTGGCAGGGGGAGGGGGCGATCCGCCTTTTGCGGCCTTCTGGCAAGCAAAGTCAGCGGGGGGGGAAGCCGGATTCGCTTAAGGACCCTGTAACTAAGTTAATATGATTCACATAACAACGGTGGCCAGAAAAACTGGGCCAAACTCACGTCACTGTCTTCTTGAGCAATGGAATTTTTAAGCTCTGTTGTGGAAAATGGGGCAAAAAAAATAATAATCACTGAAGGTGTGTCTCGCTTAGCAACAGAAATTTTGGCCTCCGTTGCGGTCATAAGTCGAGGACTATCTCTATTTGGGGAGAATTCCTAGGTTTTAGAAGCTTTCGTCACCCTCCAATTAGTGTATATATAGCTAGTCCTTGACTTACAACCCCCTCCTTCGTTCAAGCGACGTTACGACGGCACTGAAAGTGACTTGCAACCCAGTCCTCACACTTATGACCACTGGAGCATCTCTGCACAGTTACGTGATCAAAATTCAGTCGCTTGCCAATCGGCTGGTATTCCCGGGCGTCATTTGCGACCTTCTTAGCCGCTTCTGAAAAAACAAAGTCAAATGAGGGGGAAGATGGATTCGCTCAATGACCACATGATTCACTTAACGACCACGATTGCACAACTTAACAACCGGGGTGAAAAAGGGTTGTAAAATCAGTCATGGCTCTCTAGAACAGGGGTCTCCATCCTTGGCAACTTTAAGCCTGGCGGACTTCAACTCCCAGAACCCCCCAGCCAGCAAAGCTGGCTGGGGGAATTCTGGGAGTTGAAGTCCTCCAGGCTTAAAGTTGCCAAGGTTGGAGACCACTGCCCTAGAACAACCCGCCTCACTGAGCCATGGAAATTTGGCTCCCAATTGCGGTCGTATGTCGAGGACTACCTGTGCAAGATTATGGATTAGGATTGGCTGGTTTGTACTCATTTTTTTTTCATAGCCACCCCCTTGTCCCCCCCTCCCCCGGTGGCTGTAGGAAGTCCCAAGTAGCACCTATAGGGCTGGTCAACCCCACATGAAGGGGGCAGGACCACCCACCCCCCTCGATCTTCCATTGATGCTCCAGCCTTTTTCCAGGTGCCGGAAATTATTTTGATAGTTTTCTCAGTTTAATCATTTTTCCCGAAAAATGGTTTTTTCTATCGTCATCCACGATTAATAGGGCTTACAATCAGCACAGGACTTCCAAGCCCTTCCATCCATTCCGATTTCCTCTTTGGACGTGCGTTCTTCTTCCCCTGGGGGCCCTTGAGATGAGTCGGGTGGTGGACCATGGCCTTTGTAGTTGGCCATACGAGCGCCAGCCGCGAGAAGGCTGCCTTGGACCAGAAAACAGCAGAAGAAGGGATAAAGTTGAGCAGATAGAGGGGACAAAAACCGATTCCCTTTCGGGTTTTTTCACGCCGCACAGGTAGTCCTCGTTTAGCGACTGCCTCATTTAGTGACCGTTTGAAATTACGATGGTGATTTTAAAAAAAAAGTGATCCGGCAACCAATCCTCACATGGAAGGCTTTTGCAGGCTTGCAAACCAAAGGAAAGCTGAAGGAAGACTGTAAGCACAGTTGTGGGATTAGAGGCTCCATTGCCGATCCCAGTTGTGGTCGCTAAACGAGGATTGCCTGTAAATCCTGGATTTCGAGTGGGGCATGGAAAGTAGGGAGTTATTGGTCTATTTTTCTTGCCGAAAAATAGTCTTCGGTGTTAAAGGCATGGGATCAAAGCCAACAGGCAACCAAATCGCTAGTCTGTCAGAAAATTCTCCCAGTTTAGAATCTTCTAAACCAGAGGTCTCCAACCTTGGTCCCTTTAAGACTTGTGGACTTCAACTCCCAGAGTCCCTCAGCCAGCAAAGCAAAGCTGGCTGAGGAACTCTGGGAGTTGAAGTCCACAAGTCTTAAAGGGACCAAGGTTGGAGACCCCTGTTCTATGTTACATGTCCAGAGTGCACTCAAGTTGCTTACCGAATCCAGACGGTTTTATTTATTATTTATTTTATTATTTAGACTTTTATACCGCCCTTCTCCCGAAGGACTCAGGGCGGTGTACAGCCAAATTAAAATATACAATCTACAATATTAAAACAACAAATTAAAATAACATATTATATAACAGCCGAAAAATTTAAAAGTTTAAATGTAAAACCATCCAATTGACCCCAATAAAACACAGTACCCCAATTTAAAATTATTAAGATTCAGATTTCAGAATTTAAAAATTAAAAGTTAAAAATTAAGCCAGTCCCGCTTGGATGAACAAAGTTTTCTGGGTTTGCACAAGTAAGAGGACCAGATAGATAGTTGAGGCTTTGCATAACACGACGACAGAATTAACAAACCACCCAAGCTGGCCAGGGGGTTGGACTAGATGACCTCTTAAGTCACTTCCAACCTTTGATTATACCAATTTGTGCCAGCGAAGCTTAGAACTGTTGAGTAGATTCCGGCGAACCATTTTTGCACAATTTAAAAATGCAACCAGCCGCCTTTTGACCTGTGTGGGCGTCCCGTCTTAAGAGCAGGTGGACTGAATACTACAGTTGAGAAACACTTTGTACATGCTCAGTGGTGTACAGGTAGTCCTTGAGTTACAACAGTGATCCGTCAAAGTTGCAACGGCACTGGTAAAAAAGTGACTTACGACCGTTTTTCACACTTACGACCGTTGCAACATCACGGTTGCGTGATCAAAATTCAGACGCTTGTCAAGCGACTTGTATTTACGACGGTGTCCTGGGGTCACGTGATCTGCTTTTGCGACCTTCTGACAAGCCCGATTTGCTTAACAACTGTGTCGAGAATGGTCGCAAAATGGGGCAAAATTCACTTAACCACTGTTTTGCTTAGCAACAGAAATTTTGGGCTCAATTACGGTCGTAAGGTGAGGACTTCCTGTATTTAAAACTTCTATTATGGCTTCCCCTGAAGGTCAGAAGTTTTCTCTCTCAAATAGATCCAAGCTGAAATAATAATTAAAAAACCAGCTCTAATTTCTTCTTTTTTTTTAATTCCTTCCCAAAGTTTTCCCCATTTTCATTTTTATTATAAGCCAGGGTGATTTTGCTAATTATATATATCTCCTGAAAACTTAAGAAATCCTGTTGCTTTTATAAATTTCCCACGTTCCCAACTGATCTTGGAAGGGTTGCAAAGGTGGTTTGTTCGTTCTTTTCTTAAAATTTCAGGAAAATATCGAAGATTTCTTAACCTCAGCAATTTTAGGAAGGGTGGACTTCAACTCCCAGAATTCCCCAATCAGCATCGCTGGCTGGGGAATTCTGGGAGTTGAAGTCCACACGCCTTAAAGTTTAAAAGGAGATATGCTGGTTTACAAAGGGAGTTTATCAATTTTATTTTTTTCCTAAGATGATTTGTGAATTCACCATCTTCTGATTTTCGCAGTTCCTTTTCCCAGGAAAGGGCTTAAGGATATTCAAAAGCTACTAGTAGGATTTTGAATTACTTTGGACAGATTATGTGACTGCTGCAGAGCAAAACAAACAAATAATGATAGACGCAAAGACAGCCGGCTTAATCTGCAGGCTGGTTTGTTAATATATTTTTTTTCCTTCCCCCTTTTAGCTACGGTTTTGAAAAGCGGCTTAATCTGAGAATTCCTGACATCTGGGATTTTATGCTGGCAAATTCTAAGCGATCACGCAAACTGCCAAGGCAGACCCCTTTACCATTAATTGCCTAAAATTTACTAGAATTGTTCCCTCCTGGGAGTAGAATGTTCTTGGCAAGGGAGGTTCTTCTCTGAAAAATATCCCAGTAGGAAGAAAATGGCAAATTTAGTTTGTAAACAGTTTGTTTATAGCAATAGCACTTAGACTTATATACTGCTTCTCAGTGCTTTACAACAGGGGTCTCCAACCTTGGCCACTTTAAGCCTGGAGGACTTCAACTCCCAGAATCCCCCAGCCAGCAAAGCTGGCTGGGGAATTCTGGGAGTTGAAATCCTCCAGGCTTAAAGTGGCCAAGGTTGGAGACTCCTGCTCTATAGTGCTGACTATGGTCCGACAGCTGTACTTTCTCCCTATAAAAAGTCACGGTTTCATTGCCATTGTGATTATTCGGAAAGTTTTTTTTTTGTCTACAACATCCCTGTGAGGTAGGCCACAAAGAGTTTAGCTTTCCTGGCTGGTATCTTGACTCTTTAATCCAGCCTTCCTAAAGCTGGCTTCCCTAGGGTCAAAGGAAAACTACATTTCCCAGAATTCCTTCCGCCAGCTGTGGGAGTTGTATTCTCCAGCAGCCGGAGGGCCCTGTGGCACGAAGCATTGTAGCTAGTCCTCGACTTACGACAGTACATTTCATGGCCGTTCAAAGCCACAACGGCGCTGAAAGAAAGGGACTTAACGACCGTTTCTCACGACCGTTTCAGAACCCCATGGTCACGCGATCGAAATTCAGACGTTTGGCGATCGGTTCGTACTTATGACGGTTGCAGAGTCCCGGGGGCACATCATCCCTCGTTTTGCGACCTTCCGGGAAGCAAATTTCAATGGGGAAGCCAGATTCACTTAACGGGCTTAACAGCTGCAGTGATTCACTTACCGTGGCTAGAAAGGTCATAAAAAGCCCCCCCCCAAAAAAAAATATCACTGAACTGTCTCGCTTAGTGACAGAAATTTGGGGCTCCGTGGTGGTCGTAAGCCAAGGACGATCTGTACCCTGCGTTGTAATTCCTGCTTTTAGAAGAAAAAAAGACAATTATTGCATTTATTTATTAGATAGGTTTTTTTCCCATATGCCATAGCTGGACATGCCCAGGTGGCTGCAGTAAAATCCCGAAATTAGGCTGGGGAGATCTTTATGGGTGTGTTTGTATGTGTGTGTGTGTACAAGAAAATCAGGGAAAAGGTGGCAGGGCACACTTACGCTTCATGCCATCCTGCCTTGGCATGGCTAAGGGATGGTAGGTGAATCCTTGCCAAGTCATAGTTTGTACATGAAGGTCTCTCCAAGTTTGGGGAAATCCTGCAGACAGCTAGGCTGGGCTGGAGTTCCCGGGGTTGGGTCACACACACACCCTCCCCATTTTTTTTTTAGTGGGGGCATAGAGGGTGCAATTGCTCAGAAGCCTGCATTTTTCACGGTGCTCCCCCCGCCCCCCCGCCTCAAATTTGATGGGAGAGGTCTGATTAGGATAATGTCTCTCAACCTGGGGCACTTTAAGAGGGTTGGACTTCAACTCTACATACCTACATATATTGTATATTGATACCTACATATATTGTTGTGACAAAAGAAAATAAATAAATAAAATAAAATAAAAATAAACTCCCAGAATTCCCCAGCCAGCGTGCCCTGGCTGGGGAATTCTGGGAGTTGAAGTCCAACCCTCTTAAAGTGCCTCAGGTCGAGAAACATTGCATTACAGAAACCCCTGCGCCTGGTTGCGCCTCCTGTTATCGTCTTCTTGATGCCCTCCCTTTCCGTAAGTGCAGGCACCCAAGGAGTGGATGATGGGAACTGCTCACGGAGGGGGGGGGAGGAGTGACGCCCTGCGACGTCTGGGATCCTTCCCAGAATCCCCGCCTTCCTGTTCCTTCTGCACATGCTCAGCAAGTCTCTTCTCTCCGATAAGGGTGCTTTTTTTCCCCAAGCGGCAACTGGAGTTTTCTTCGTTTTGTCTTCGAAGACGTTTCGCTTCTCATCCAGGAAGCTTCTTCGGCCCTGGCTGGATGATCAGAGGAACGGAAGGAGTTATAGATTCTCCACCATCCAGTCAGAGCTGAAGAAGCTTCTTGAATGAGAAGCGAAACGTCTTCAAAGAAAAAAACCCAGAAAGTCCAGTTGCCTCTCGAAAAAGGACCATTGGGGCAACCGTGGTTGACCGAGAAGCTCCACAGACATCTCTCCAAGCTCAGCCCGATGGACCCAAGTCAAAATTTAGGAACCTGTTCTGTCTCCGTCCTCATTTTGGAGTAACGAGCTGGCCTACAGCCAGTGGGTTCACAGCTCCTATCAGTCCTGGCCGAGAAAACGCAGCTGCCTGCCAAAAAGTTCAAACAGATTAAGACTGCAGCTCACTTCCACACGGTTCAGCTAATTTGCTTCCCGTGGAACTGAGAGCAGTCCCAAAGCTCCTTATATATCCGGTGGGGTGGGACTCCGGCCCCACCCTACCTTTTGATGATGCTGCCTCTCTAATCTTCTGAAGCGCGGGTCGAACCAGGCTTGGTTAGTATGATTATCAGCTGGGTCTGAAGGCGTAGCCTGAGGAAGGGAGGAATCAGCGGATGACGGCCTTATTACGTCCTCCGACTGGCCTGGTTCTGGCTCCTGGAGCCGGGCCAAAGGCATCGGTGCTCCTGAAGTAAGCCTTACCAGCCCTTCCCCCTCACCCTCGGAGTCGCTATCGGGCATGGGGCCAAGTTCGGGGGCTGGAGCCACAACAGAACCCCTGGCAGAAGCTCCATCCATAGACATCTCTCCAAGCTCGGGCCGATGAACCCAAGTCAAATTTTAGGATCCCCTGGCAGAAAAAAAATAAAAAAAAAAAGCACGGATGCCAAGCGAGGTGCCAAGCAGACCCCTGACCATGCCAGCCCCAAGCCACCCACTCACCCAAGACCCGTTGGGGGTGTCCTTTTTCCATGTTTTGTGTTTCCCGCCGAGTCCCCCGTTCGGGGACGTATCTCGCCTTGCCCAATGGGGCCATCGCTCTCCCCACGCCGCTGGGGACCCGTTCAAGCCTCAAGTGCTATTCTGAATTTTACGAACGATCAGGCAAAAAAATAAAGAAATCTTCCTCAGGACCCAGGACCGGGCAGGATGGATCTTCCTCCACCCGGTTTTCGATCGACCACCAACTTTCCTTCCTTCTGTCTTCGAAGCACAATCTTCGCCGACGCTTCCTCGTTGCAGTCAATTTCGGGGAGGGGGGGATGTGGATGGGTTGGGGGTGGGCACGGGGTGGGGAGGGTGGGGGGGGGCAGGTGGGCTTTGTCTGAGTTAAGGGGAGAAAAATAGGAATAATAAGAGTAAGGAATAAATCCGTGGTGCTCTGTGATGGATTTTACACGGAGGGAAAATGTGTGCGGTATTAGTGCTTTAGAGTGTCTTGGCGCCTCCCTGGCTGTCTTCGGCAACCGGTACGGGTAGTCCTCGACTTACGACAGTCCGCTTGGCGATTCACTTAATGACTGGCGATTCGCTTTGCGACCACAGTAGAAACGGTTCTTAAAATCGGGTGCCGTTGCATGATGATTCGAGTTAATGGCGGCAACAGTTTGACGAGCAAAATCCAGGTCCCAACTGTGGTCGTACGTTGAGGACTGTGAGTAGTTCTCGGCTTGCAACAGTTCGTTTAGTGACCGTTCAAAGTTTAGTGAAAAATTGTGACTTAGGACCGTTTTTCACACGTACGACCTTTGCAGCCTCCCCAGCGTCGTGTGATCTCAATTCAGACGCTTGGCAAGTTGACTCGTCTTTATGACGGCAGCAGCGTCCGGGGTGTGTGTGTCACGCGATCCCCGTTTTGTGACTTTCCAACAAGCAAAAGTCAATGGGGAAGCTGGACTCACTTAAGGTTATTAACCTTAACTGCTGCAGCGATCCGCAAGAACGGTCGTAAAACGGGGGCGAAACTCATTTAACTGAGCCGCTGTGGTGGCGCCTGCGGTTTCAAGTGCAGCATCGCAGGGTAACTCTGCCCACTGCCACCAGTTCGATCCCGACCGGCTGGCTCAAGGACCGACTCAGCCTTCCGTCCTTCCGAGGTCGGTAAAATGAGGACCCAAGATTGTTGGGGGCCAAGAGACTGACTCTGTAACCCGCTTAGAGAAGGCTGCAAAAGCACTGTGAAGCGGTATGTGAGTCTAAGCGCTATAATGCTCTTGTCCAACGTCTCGCCTCACAACCTAAATTTGGGGCTCCATTGTGGTCGTAAGTCAAGGACTACTGGTAATAATAGGGGGAGGGGAAACAATGCTCTCAGGTGCCAACTCCACAGATTGTCCAGCACGGGGATGGGGTCCACAGAGGTCACCCCCACCCCGCCCGCTTCTTCAAAACTTTTCAGTGTGCGACTGATGGTCCACAACTCGAGTCTCCAACCTTGGCCACTTTAAGCCTGGCGGACTTCAACTCCCAGAATTCCCCAGCCAGCTTTGCTGGCTGGGGGATTCTGGGAGTTGAAGTCCGCCAGGCTTAAAGTGGCTAAGTTTGGAGACCCCTGGTCCACAAGGTGCCAAGAGTATAATCCGAGTGAATCAAACGATAACGATGATAACAATCCCTTCGTGGGTTTCCTTATTGGTAAATGTTGTGTTAGTTGTGACCGTGGTCTTGAAAGAATAAAATAATAATTAAAAAAAAACCATAGGATTGTAGAGGATTTAAAGAAAAAAGAAAAAAAAAGGAAAGTTAACGGCACTCGCTCCATCGTGTGGTTCTGTGACTAGCTCGGGAAATGGTGGTTGTAACCCTGGAATAAAATGTGTTCTTGGTCTGGAATGTCCCAGTCTGTCTCTGATTTGTAGGGTGAGGTCGGGTTTCACGGAAGTGGCACTACCGGCTGGGGAATTCTGGGAGTTGAAGTCCACCCACCTTTATAAGCCCGCTGGCTGAAGAATTCTGGGAGCTGAAGTCCAGCCAACATAAATGATACTAGCTGGGGAATTCTGGGAGTTGAAGTCCAGCCATCCTAAAGCATTTTAGTTAGGGAATTCTGGGAATTGAAGTCCACCCATCCTAAAGCATGCTGGCTGGGGAATTCTGGGAGTTGAAGTCCACCCATCTTAAAGCATGCTGGCTGGGGAATTCTGGGAGTTGAAGTCCACCCACCTTTATAAGCCTGCTGGCTGAAGAATTCTGGGAGCTGAAGTCCAGCCAACATAAATGATACTAGCTGGGGAATTCTGGGAGTTGAAGTCCACCCAACCTAAAGCATTCTAGTTAGGGAATTCTGGGAATTGAAGTCCACCCATCCTAAAGCATGCTGGCTGGGGAATTCTGGGAGTTGAAGTCCACCCATCTTAAAGCATGCTGGCTGGGGAATTCTGGGAGTTGAAGTCCGCCCGTCTTAAAGCATGCTGGCTGGGGAATTCTGGGAGTTGAAGTCCACCCATCCTAAAGCATCCTTGTTGGGGAATTCTGGGAGTTGAAGTCCACTCATCTTAAAGCATGCTGGCTGAGGAATTCTGGGAATTGAAGCATTCTAGTTAGGGAATTCTGGGAGTTGAAGTCCACCCATCCTAAAACACGCTTGCTGGGGAATTCTGGGTGTTGAAGTCCACCCATCCTAAAGCATGCTGGCTGAGGAATTCTGGGAATTGAAGCATTCTAGTTAGGGAATTCTGGGAGTTGAAGTCCACCCATCTTAAAGCATGCTGGCTGGGGAATTCTGGGAGTTGGTCCACCCATCCTAAAGCATCCTTGTTGGGGAATTCTGGGAGTTGAAGTCCACCCATCCTAAAGCATGCTGGCTGAGGAATTCTGGGAATTGAAGCATTCTAGTTAGGGAATTCTGGGAATTGAAGTCCACCCATCTTAAAGCATGCTGGCTGGGGAATTCTGGGAGTTGAAGTCCGCCCGTCTTAAAGCATGCTGGCTGGGGAATTCTGGGAGTTGAAGTCCACCCATCCTAAAGCATCCTTGTTGGGGAATTCTGGGAGTTGAAGTCCACTCATCTTAAAGCATGCTGGCTGAGGAATTCTGGGAATTGAAGCATTCTAGTTAGGGAATTCTGGGAATTGAAGTCCACCCATCTTAAAGCATGCTGGCTGGGGAATTCTGGGAGTTGAAGTCCACCCATCTTAAAGCATGCTGGCTGGGGAATTCTGGGAGTTGAAGTCCACCCATCCTAAAGCATCCTTGTTGGGGAATTCTGGGAGTTGAAGTCCACTCATCTTAAAGCATGCTGGCTGAGGAATTCTGGGAATTGAAGCATTCTAGTTAGGGAATTCTGGGAATTGAAGTCCACCCATCTTAAAGCATGCTGGCTGGGGAATTCTGGGAGTTGAAGTCCGCCCGTCTTAAAGCATGCTGGCTGGGGAATTCTGGGAGTTGAAGTCCACTCATCTTAAAGCATGCTGGCTGAGGAATTCTGGGAATTGAAGCATTCTAGTTAGGGAATTCTGGGAATTGAAGTCCACCCATCTTAAAGCATGCTGGCTGGGGAATTCTGGGAGTTGAAGTCCACCCATCTTAAAGCATGCTGGCTGGGGAATTCTGGGAGTTGAAGTCCACCCATCCTAAAGCATCCTTGTTGGGGAATTCTGGGAGTTGAAGTCCACTCATCTTAAAGCATGCTGGCTGAGGAATTCTGGGAATTGAAGCATTCTAGTTAGGGAATTCTGGGAATTGAAGTCCACCCATCTTAAAGCATGCTGGCTGGGGAATTCTGGGAGTTGAAGTCCGCCCGTCTTAAAGCATCCTTGTTGGGGAATTCTGGGAGTTGAAGTCCACCCATCCTAAAGCATTCTAGTTAGGGAATTCTGGGAATTGAAGTCCACCCATCTTAAAGCATGCTGGCTGGGGAATTCTGGGAATTGAAGTCCACCCATCCTAAAGCATCCTTGTTGGGGAATTCTGGGAGTTGAAGTCCACCCATCCTAAAACACGCTTGCTGGGGAATTCTGGGTGTTGAAGTCCACAAGTCTTAAAGTTCCCAAGGTTGGAGACCCCTGCTTTAAGGAACTTGAGAGCAAAGCTAGACCAGACTTTTAAGATCACCCATCTGGGATGATTCTGGGACTTCAACTCCCAGAATTCCCCAGCCATCTTGGTGATGTTCAATCTCAAAAGGAGAATTAAAAAGAGCATAAATATCCCGTTTGCATTCTCATTTAACACAACACCTAGAGACCTGCCTTGCGATAAAATATATTATTATTATTTTTCCATATTCATTTGCTTTTGGGAATCTTTATGGTTTTGATGCTCCAGCACCACTCCCCAATCCTGCTAACTCCCCCCCCCCCGCCCCACTTCATCATTGTTAAATTGCATGCAATGATACAGGAAGGAAGGAAGGATTCCAGTTTAGATTAAGTGCTTCGGTTTGCGCTGGGCTTTATCCTCAAAAGCAGCAGAGTGGCACACAACGATGACCCTGCGAGGGAGGCCAGTTTGTTAGAAACCGGCTTATCCCGAGACCGAGACTGGAAACTGAAACGGGCCACGTAGATAACCAGGATGGAAAATGCGGAGCATAATCAGGAACAATCCCAGAGGAACAGAAATCTTGTACATCTCCTTTCCTGTCTGAAGATGCACCGGAGGTAAGGCCGTGTGTCTGTAGCTGATCAATTTTCCTTAGGCATTAAAAAAAAAAAATATTCAAGATAATAAAAGGAAAACACAAGAACACTCCCTCCCCCAAAGAGAGAGAGAGAGAGAAGGAGAGAAATTGTTCTCTTTTCACACCTTTCCAGTCAAAATAACAGACTTGGAAGGGATCTTGGAGGTCTTCTAGTCCAACCCCCTGCTGGGGAGGGGGTTGGACTAGATGACCTGCAAGGTCCCTTCCAACTCTGTTAATCTAAACCAGGGGTCTCCAACCTTGTCAACTTTAAGACTTGTGGACTCCAACTCCCAGAATTCCTCTGCTGGCTGGGAGTTGGAGTCCACAAGTCTTAAAGTTGACAAGGTTGGAGACCCCTGAGCTAAACTACTCAAGCAGGAGATCTTATATAGCCGTGATGGTGACCCTATGGCACAGGTGGCACGCGAGCTTAGCTGCGGCGCACATGCACACACTGGCCAGATGGTTTTCGGGCCTTCTGGGCCCACCAGCAGTAGGGAAACCGGCTGTTTCCCTACTGCCGAAGGGCTGTGGGTGGGTGGGGAAGGTCCAGTTTTTCCTCTCCTCAGCCTCTCAAGAGCCTTTCTGGGAGACTGGGGAGGGCAAAAACGGCTTTCCCCACCCCACCACAGAGGCTGGAAATGGCCCGTTTGCCAACTTCTGGTGAAGTTGGCAAATGGGCGGTTTTCAGCCTCTGGGGGGGGGGCCTCTGGTGGGGGGAGGAGAGACCGTTTTCGCCCTCCCCAGCCTCCCAGAAAGGCTCTGAAGCCTGAAGAGGGCGAAAAATGGGTCTGCCGGGCCCCACCGTGCTATCACGTGCCAAAAGCGTAGGAGCGTGGGGGAGGGGGTCGCGCATGCATGCGCGGGGGGCAGGTTGCATAGGATTATGGGTGTGGTCACGCGCGCACGCAACTCCACCCACTTTTGGCACTCAATGGCACAAAAAGGTTAGCCATCACTGCTATGTAGCATTTCAGACAGGTGGTTGTCCAAGCTCTTCTTAAAAGCCTCCAGTGTCGGAGCACCCACAACTTCTGGTGGCAAGCAGTTCCACCGGTTGATGGTTCTAACTGTCAGGAAGTTTCTCCTTCATTCCAGGTTGCTTCTCTCCTTGACGAGTTTCCATCCGTTGCTTCTCGTCCTGCCTTCAGGTTCTTTGGAGAAATAGTTTGACTCCCTCTTCTTTCGGGCAGCCCCTCAAATATTGGAAGACTGCTGTCGTGTCACCCCCTGGTCCTTCTTTTCATTCAAAAGTCTTCTTCCCTTTTTCCGGTTGCCTATATTTAACTGTGGCTTTTAGAATGGCCCTTCTTTTCAGGAATTAAACTGGCTAGGCCAAAGGACCAACCGAGGCTGTTTTTCTATCAAATAATAAATCAAAGGAGAAGAGAATAAAAACAAAGAACGCTTTAAGAAAGGAAGCGATTCCTGAGAAACCCTATTTATGGATTCCTGACGTTTCTTTCAGCAGATCAAAGGCAACTATTTTTAGGTCTAAAATGCTTACAGCTATACTTAGAAACAGCTTTATGAGATCGGGTTGTCTGCGCTGCTGCTCTCAGCCTCAGAGATCCGAACACAGATCCACAATAGCGAATTAAAATTAAAGACCCATCATTCCGAAGGGAAGGGTTGTATTTTCATTTTCTACCAAAATCCTTAAAAGGATGGGAGAGGGAGGGGGAGAATATCCTCCAGCCGGCCTGTTTCAATCCCCTCTGCTTCTGATAGCATCCCTCGAAAATGCCCGAGCCAGCAGTATCCCAGTGACATCATCAGCATCCCTGTGAGAGGAGGCTGTCTCCAAGGCAACAGGGTCCGGGTATCACCCAATGGAATCCTGGCATCAGAGCTCTGGTGGTGCCAACGAGGGAGCAGGTAGAGGAATTTGGGGAGAAAGGTGCATCCTGCCTTTGAAAAATTATTTGCATTATTTGAGATTTTTTTTCCCTATCCTGCCTTTATTATATTTTTTTAAACAAACATATCGAGGCAGTGGACATACCTCATAGTCTTTCTTCCTCCTATTTTTCCCCACAACAACAACCCTGTGAGGTGGGTCAGGATGAGAGAGAGGGAGTGGCCCAAAGTCACCCAGCCGGCTTTCCTGTCTAAGGCAGGACTAGAACTCACCGTCTCCTGGTGATTGGCCCAAAGTACACCCAGTCGGCTTTCTTGCCCAAGGGGGAGGGGGGGTTGGGATTAGAACTATCCGTTATGTGAATAAACCAGGTGACCTAGTGGGTTAATTTGTGGGAGTGTTTCTTAACCGTGGGCATTTGAATATGGGTGGACTTCAACTCCCAGAATTCCACAACCAGCATTGGAACTCTGGGAGTTGAAGTCCATCCTCCTTAAATCATGCCGGCTAGGAATTCTGGGAGTTGAAGTCCATCTTCCTTAAATCATGCTGGCTGGGGAATTTTGGGAATTGAAGTCTACAGTCCTTAAATCATGCTGGCTGAAGAATTCTGGGACTTGAAGTCTACAGTCCTTAAAGCATGCTGGCTGAAGAATTCTGGGACTTGAAGTCCATCTTCCTTAAAGCATGCCAGCTGAGGAATTCTGAGAATTGAAGTCCACAGTCCTTAAAAAATGCCGGCTGAGGAATTCTGGGAGTTGAAGTCCATCCTCTTTAAAGCATGCCACCTGAGGAATTCTGGGAATTAAAGTCCACAATCCTTAAAGCATGCTGGCTGAGGAATTCTGGGAATTGAAGTCCTCTTCCCTTAAAGCCTATTGACTGAGGAATTCTGGGAGTTGAAGTCCTCTTCCCTTAAAGCCTATTGACTGAGGAATTCTGGGAGTTGAAGTCCACAGTCCTTAAAGCATGCTGGCTGAGAAATCCTGGGAATTGAAGTCCACCCTCCTTAAATCATGCTGGCTGAAGAATTCTGGGAATTGAAGTCCTCTTCCCTTAAAGCGTATTGACTGAGGAATTCTGGGAGTTGAAGTCTACTGATCTTCAAGTGGTCAAGGTTGAGAAACACTGGTTTATGGTATTGTGTAAACCCCAAACTATGTGTTCATCCAGAAAAGGAACCACGTTCAGAGCCTCATCTCTGGTCCTGAGGACCACAAAATTCTCTTTGGCTCAGACAGTCACCATATGGGACTACCACCAATCATCCCAGCTGTGACTGAAGATCGAGATTCAGATTAACAGAGTTGGAAGGGACTTTATAGGTCATCTTTATAGAAGATGCAACATCTTCTAGGTCAGGGGTCTCCAACCTTGGCAACTTGAAGCCTGGAGGACTTCAACTCCCAGAATCGCCCAGCCAGCAAAGGGAATTCTAGGAGTTGAAGTCCTCCAGGCTTCAAGTTGCCAAGGTTGGAGACCCCTGTTTTGGTCCTTCAATCTTTCTGCTCTTCTCTAAGCCCCCATTGAACTTCTACCCATGCCTCCCATTTTATACACTCCCACCTTCTCCTTCCCCAATCTTTCAATTTCGGTTTTAATCCCGGAATGTATAAAACACGCAACCGATCGGACTGTCGACGCTGGCAGGTTTTTTGAAGATCTGTAGGGGCTTCAGATCGGGGGGGGGGGAATGAAAAGATTTCCCCTTTAATGGATATCTCCCTATAGTGCCCCCCCCACCCCCCACCCCAACCCCATCATCCATTTTCATCCTGCCTGGTAAAGGGGAGTTAAGAATCCAGCATTCAGAAGATGACTGGTCCGTTGTCATGGAAACTGTGTCTGGAATCCCGTGGCAATGGTTGCTTGGTGACGAACCCCTGGACCAATCACATGCTTGCAGAGTAGCATTTCTCAAGCTGGACGACTTGAAGATGGGTGGACTTCAACTCCCAGAATTCCCCAGCCAGCAAGGCTGGCTGGGGAATTCTGGGAGTTGAAGTCCACCCATCTCCAAGTTGCCGAGGCTGAGAAGCAGTCCTGAAAAGAATTGGCAAGGGTACCATGGAGTGATCAGGGGACCATTCTCGGTTGCTAGAACGGTCACCCCACAGCTCCATAGCAACAAGCCCCGCCTTTCCTTTCTCCCGACAACAGCAGTATCCTGGCAACAGGGAGCCAGCGTCTTCCTTGCACCACCACCCCACTCCCACCCAGCGGGATACGCCTCCCAGCAACAGTGCACCCCCCCACCCCTCTTCGGTGCCCTTCCTCTCCTAGCAACCAAACAGGGGTCTCCAACCCCGCTGTTTCCTGGCTGTCTGGATTGGCTGACCCTGTCGGATCATCCAAGTCAGATACCGGGTCAGTTCGTAGCCAGCCAGAGACTTTGCCACGGTGCCGATATTTCTCTCTCTCTCTCTCTGGATCTTCTCCAGATGGTTTCTCATCTGGGCTGCCAATGTCAAATTCCAGCGTTTTCCAAGAATAACAAGAGTCGGAGGGCACCTTAGAGGCCCTCTAGCTCAACCCCGCTGCTCAAGTAGAAAACCCTAAATCGCCCAAATGACTGTCCAGTCTCTTCTTAAAAAATACTGGAGCGCCCATGACTTCTGGAGGCAAGCCGGGATCCTCCGAAAGCGAGAGATCACACCCAGTTCTGCAAGCGGTGCTTCACCCTAAACCCGGGTTAAGAAGGGTTGCATTCAGTGGTGGGATTCAAGTAATTTAACAACCGGTTCTCTGCCCTAATGATTTCTTCAAACAACCTGTTTGCCAAGCTGCTCAGAAAGTTAACAACCGGTTCTCCCGAAGGGGTGCGAACTGGCTGAATCCCACCACTGGTTGCATTCCCACCACATTCTGGGCCAAAGGAAATCACCTGCTGAAACAACTATTACATTTAAACCAACATTTCTTCACTCTTGGCAACTTTAACAATTAAAATTGCTCCCCACCCATCTCCATAAATGATCAAGAAGACAAAGGGATAGAAGGGGAATTCACAAAATTTGCAAGCGACAGCAAGCTGGAGGGAATTGCCCAATACTTTAAAACGTGGACTCAAGCTTTATTTATTTGTTTGTATTTTTGATTGTTTGTTTGTTTGTCAAACACAACAGCATATATAAGTATAAGCATGAAATAACCATACGAATTGGATACAATCAAAGGGAACATTAGGACAGGAACGGTAGGCACACTGGTGCTCTTATGCCCGCCCCTTACAGACCTCTTAGGAACGGGGTGAGGTCAATGGTAGGTAGTTTTTGGTTGAAGCTTTGGGGATTTTGGGAAGAGACCACAGAGTCAGGTAGTGCATTCCAGGCATTAACAACTTTGTTACTGAAGTCATATTTTCTGCAATCAAGATTGGAGCGGTTCACATTAAGCTTAAATCTATTGTGTGCTCGTGTATTGTTGCGATTGAAGCTGAAGTAGTCTTCGACAGGAAGGACATTGTAGCAGATGATTCTATGAGTTATACTCAGGTCATGTCGAAGGCGGCGGAGTTCTAAATTTTCTAAATCCAGGATTTCAAGTCTGGTGGCATAAGGTATTTTGTTGTGATCAGAGGAGTGGAGAACTCTTCTTGTAAAATATTTCTGGACACGTTCAATTGTATTGATGTCCAAAATGAGGTATGGTGTCGTGTCCCACTCCCACTCCGACGAACGAGTCAAGGAAGTCCCTAACAAACTTGGCAATGAAGCCTCTGCAGCTTGCCAAATTCCTTCGAGGTTTATCAGGGCAGGCAGAAGTCCAAGTTGTGACTTCAGCGATAGGGTCTGATATCAGCAAACTAGATAAGACTTTGCTTGACTCAAGGTTGTAATGCCACAAGCAGGTCCTTTATATAGGCTGTGGGGTGTGGCTCCAGGACTCAGCATTTATCTAGGCCTGCCCCACCCTTCCTTCTGCTGGCGTCTCAGATCTCCAGAAGTGAGGGTCCACCTCCTCTGAATTGTCTTCAGCTGGATCTGCTGTCAGGGAAAGGGAGGGGTCAGAGGGAGTAGGCCCGGGTAATTCCACCACCTGGCTGGCTTCCTGCTCTGAAGGCTGAGCCAAAGGAACACACGCTGTATGAGTGAGATTTATCGGGCTTGTCCTTTCACTCCTTGAATCCTCTCTGGGCATGGGGCCAGGGCCGGAGGCTGGAGTCATGACAGGCCGTTCATCTTCATTATCAGACCCGGAGTCTGATAAAAGGCCCGGTTGGAGACAGGAGGGGCCCGGCTGAGGAGAGGAGGGAGGACGAGTCACAACATGTGGGTTCCAGACAGGCGAGCTGTATTCGAGAATTGGTCTAGCAAATGTTTTATATGCTCTGGTTAGTAAAGATACTACAGGATCTTCTTGACAGACGTGAGCACTGGGGAGGAAAAAAACAAATGCACAGGTACAGAGTAGGCACAACAATAGTAACCGTGAGAGGGATCTTGGAGTCTCAGTGGACGGTCACTTAAATAGGAGCCCACGCAGCGTGTGGCAGCAGCCAAAAAAGCCAATGCAATTCTAGGCTGCATTAACAGAGGGACGGAATCAAGATCACGTGAAATGATAATACAGCTTTAGAATGCCCCGGTGACAGGGGCCAAAATTGGAATACGGCATCCAGTTTTTGTCTCCATGATATAAAAGAAGATGTTGAGATTTTAGAAAGAGTGCAGAGAAGAGCCACAAAGAGGATTAGGGGACTGGAGGATAAAATATACATTCAGCCGGTGGCAGGAATTGGGTATTTCTAATCTAGCGAAGAGAAGGACCAGGGGTGACATGATAGCAGCGTTCCAGTATTTGAGGGGCTGGCCCAAAGAAGAGGGGGGAGGGTCCCCTGAAGGCAGGACAAGAACCAACGGATGGAAACTCATCAAGGAGAGAAGCAACCTGGAACTAAGGAGAAATTTCCTGACAGTGAGAACAATTAACCAGTGGAACGGCTTGCCTCCCTTCTTTTGAAAAGGGTGGAGTCATCTTAAGCTCCACCTTCTTGACTACCGCACGCACTGGAGGGTGTGTGTGTGCAAGGGTCCATGCCCAACTGTCCCATTCCTCTGGAAGGGAGGGGCCCTTGCAAACCGACCATAAGAGGCAGGCAGGACCTCATACAGAGAAAAGTGACTTCCCATCTCAATCCCCTTCTGGTCTCCCTGGAATTGCATGGAAACAATTCATGATTTTGCCGCCTGAAAGAACTGAAGGAAAACAAACAACTCAACGGTGACTTGGTATGTCTGCCAAATGTTGGATTCTTCTCCAGGGGTTAAGAAGCAATGATTACAAACCATCTTGGGTTCTTTGTGACACCGAAAGAGTCAGGAGAGGATGCTATGGTTTTAGCAAGTGGCACAATCGGAGCCAGTTTAGTCTAGTGGTTAAGGCACCAGGCTAGAAAGCTGGGAGTGTTGAGTTCTATTCCTGCTTTTGCCATGAAACCCGGCTGGGTGACTTTGGATCAATCACTAGGAGATGGTGAGTTCTAGTCCTGCCTAAGGCAAGAAAGCCGGTTGGGTGACTTTGGATCAATTATTAGGAGATGGTGAGTTCTAGTCCTGCCTTAGGCAGGAAAGCTGGATGGATGACTTTGGACCAATCACTAGGAGACGGTGAGTTCTAGTCTCGCCTTAGGCAGGAAAGCCAGTTGGGTGACTTTGGATCAATCACTAGGAGATGGTGAGTTCTAGTCCTGCCTTAGGCAGGAAAGCCAGTTGGGTGACTTTGGATCAATCACTGGGAGACAGTGAGTTCTAGTCTCACCTATTCAACAGGAAAGCCGGCTTGGTGACTTTGGGCCAATGACCAGGAGACGGTGAGTTCGAGTTCCGCTTTAGTCATGAAGGCTGGCTGGGTAACTTTGAGCCAGTCCTTCCCTCTCAGCTCAGCCCACCTCACAGGGTGGTTGTCGTGACGAAAACAGGAAGAGGCAGGCAGTGTTGGAAATGTTCGCCTCCTTGAGTCGCTCACAAGCGACAGATAAATGCAGAAATAAAAACCAAGGCGAGCAATTGGAGCATTAAAACCGGAAAGTTCCGTCCACCCCCCGCATAAGAAGCTCCGTCTAAAGGAAGGGGATGTGTTACTACAGGAGGGCTGCCTCTCTCCAAAGCAAGACGAAGGTGCTGGCATCCATGTGCAGACAGCTTATGGGGAGTAAAAGCTTATGTGGGGGGGAAGCTTTTGCGCAGTAGACCAGTAGTCCAAGACAGAACCAGACGGTGCCCAGAAGGCAAGCAACTAACCGGATTTGAGCAGGACCCACACATCCCCTAGGAGAAGGAGGATTCTGCCTTGTTGCCTGCTAAACACCGATTCCTTGGCGCCTGGCAGAGGTGGGGAGCCCGGCGCCATGACTCAGGCAGGGGGTGGGTGGGTGGGAGACGGCTCCCCACCAGAGCGCAGCAAGCAGGCAGGGAAACAAACACTCAGTGTCTGCTTTCAGGCAGTGACTCAGTCTTCATCTGCGGTGGGTTTGCGAGGCTGCCTCCCGCTGTCGGGTTCTCGCAGCCGATGGGACGGTTGTCCACCTCTGTCATGCAGATATGACCGTCCCAGCCCTCTGCTCTCCTCACCTGGCTCACCTGGAGAAGGACGTCCTGGCTTTCTACTCTGCCTGGTGCTGAGGACCGCTAGCCAGCCGCCAGCTGCGTTGGCTTTGCAAACAGAACTGGTGCCAAGGACTGGATTTCCCCGCCGATGAGGCACTGAGGACTCGGGTGGCACCCCAACACAGGTGAGCAGCATGTAAGGTGGTGGGGGGGGAGGGGGGAGGGGGGAGAACAGATTCAGCCAGAGGTGGCTTCCAGCTCGGACACCCAGGGTGACCCTTGCCAGGAAAAGCACAGAAGGCAGTATTTGGAGCCTGGCTCCTGAACGACTCCAGGTGAGGGGGTCTCGCTCTGCAGGGCAGAGAGAAACCCACTGAGTTAGGGGTCTTGCAATACCTGAAACATTAAAAAAAAAAACTAGAAAAACCAAAAGAGGTTTAGCCTGTTAAGAAAACGCACCTGCTCGTTTTGGGCAGCGTCTGTTTAAAAGAACACAGAAGGACAGAATTTCTCTCCTGGGTCTGGATTCTGTATAGAGTTTTTACTTGGAGTTGGGTTTCTTTTCCTGGAACACTGGCAGTAGCTATATGTTGATCTGTACCTACCTACCTACCCACCCACCCACCCAGCTACCTATCACCTATCATTTTTTCTCTGTCTATCTATCATCTATCTAATTAGTTAGCTCCTCTATCTATCTCACCTTTCAGTAACTTTCAGTAACAGAGTTGAAAGGGACCCTGGGGATCATCTAGTCCAACCCCCTGCTCACGCAGACAGTCTCTACTAGGGATTCGAACCACCGAACTGCCAACCTTTCTGAGTGATAAGCTCAGTGTCTTAGCCACTGAGCCATCTATCGACTGGCCTACCTGTTTACCTATCTACCTACCAAACTCTGTCTGTCTGTCTGTCTTTCCATCCGTACATCCATCCGTACATAGTATCTATCATCTATCCATCTGTCTCTGTCCATGCATCCATTCTATCTATCTATCTATCTATCTATCTATCTATCTATCTATCTATCTATCTATCTATCTATCTATCTATCTCTGTCTGTCTGTATCTATATCTATCTATCTTTGTATCTATCTTTGTATCTATCTATCTATCTATCTATCTATCTATCTATCTATCTATCTATCTATCATCTATCTATCTTTGTTTCTCTCTCTCATCCTATCTATTTATCTATCTATCTATCTATCTATCTATCTATCTATCTATCTATCTATCTATCTGTCTGTCTGTCTGTCTGTCTGTCTGTATATCTATCTATCTCTATCTATCTATCTATCTATCTATCTATCTCTATCTATCTATCTATCTGTGTCTGTCTGTCTGTCTGTCTGTATCTATATCTATCTATCTTTGTATCTGTCTATCTATCTATCTATCTGTATCTATATCTATCTATCTTTGTATCTTTCTATCTATCTATCTATCTATCTATCTGTCTGTATCTATATCTATCTATCTTTGTATCTATCTATCTTTGTATCTATCTATCTTTGTATCTATCTATCTATCTGTCTATCTATCTATCTATCTATCTATCTATCTATCTATCTATCTATCATCTGTCTTTCTGTGTGTCTGTTTATATCTATCTATCTATCATCTGTGTGTCTATATCTATCTATCTATCTATCTATCTATCTATCTATCTATCTATCTATCTATCTATCTATCTATCTATCTATCTATCTATCTACTCATCTGTCTACCTATCTATCCACTTACCTGCCCATCCATTCATCCACCTGGCAGGGATATGTGAAGAAGGCATATGTGGAGGACTGGAGGAAAATGGCCTGAATTCCAAAATGGGCTTGAAATTTATTTCTTTTCCTGGCAGCTTTCCCTCCGAGTTGGGCTTGAGGGGTCTGGAGCAGGGAGCAGGCACCATTGCCAAGCCCTTCGGGGTGTTGTGGAGGCATCACGTGAAGAGCCAAGTCAGCTTGGATAGTTTTAACCTTGATTAAGCTTGGGGTGGGGGTGGGGAGGCAGGCTAGTTGCAGAATTTTGTGAAACCCAGTTCCTTGGGCAAGTATGGGTAATCTCTGATTCACAATAATTCATTTAGAGAGCATTCAAAGTTATAACTACAAGGAAGGAAGGAAGGAAGGAAGGAAGGAAGGAAGGAAGGAAGGAAGGAAGGAAGGAAGGAAGGAAGGAAGGAAAAAGAGAGAGAGGGAGGCAAGGGAGGGAGGAAGGAAGAAAAGGAGGGAGGGAGGGAGGAAGAAAAGAGAGAGGGAAGGGAAGGGAGGAAGGAAGAAAAGGAGAGAGGAGGAAGAAGAAAGAAAGAAAGAAAGAAAGAAAGAAAGAAAGAAAGAAAGAAAGAGGGAGAGAGAGGGGAAGGAAGGAGGAACAAGAGAGGGAGAGAAGGGAAAGGAGGGAGGGAGGAAGGAAGAAAAGGAGGGAGGGAGGGAAGAAGAAGAAAGAAAGAAAGAAAGGGAGAGAGAGGGGAAGGAAGGAGGAACAAGGGAGGGAGAGAAGGAAAGAAGAAAAGGAAGGAAAGAAGAAAAGGAAAAGAGAGGAGGAAGAAGAAAGAAAGAAAGAAAGAAAGAAAGAAAGAAAGAAAGAAAGAAAGAGAGAGAGAGAGGGAAGGAAGGAAGAAGAAGAAAGAAAGAGGAGAGAGAGGGAAGGGAGGAAGGAAGAAGAAAGAAAGAGGAGAGAGAGGAGGGAGGAAGAAGAAGAAAGAAAGAAAGAAAGAAAGAAAGAAAGAGGGAAGGAGGAGGAACAAGGGAGGGAGAGAAGGAAAGGAGGAGGAAGGAAGAAAAGGAAAAGAGAGGGAGGAGGAAGGAGAAAGATGGATTATCTGCCTCAACCAAAAAAATGTACAATTGCATAGATCTTCCTTCCTTCCTTCCTTCCTTCCTTCCTTCCTTCCTCCTTCCTTCCTTCCTTCCTTCCTTCCTTCCTTCCTTCCTCCTTCCTTCCTTCCTTCCTTCCTTCCTCCTCCTCCTCCTGACCTCACCCTCCTCTTGCAACCGGTCTTGGCTTCTTTGCAGAAGAGGCAAGGCAAGGATGGATGGCTTTGCCACCATCCATCCTCATCTGTATGGAGGCAGTTCCCATGGCAACGGCCAATCGGAAAAGAGGATGCTGCCAGCCCAGGCCCAGCCAGCTGGGCAGGCAGGCTTCATGGATAGGTTGGGTAGGGGAGGCAGGAGGAGGAGGAGGAAGAAGAAGAAAGAAAGAAAGAAAGAAAGAAAGAAAGAGGGAAGGAAGGAGGAACAAGGGAGGGAGAGAAGGGAAAGGAGGGAGGGAGGAAGAAAGGAAGGAAAGAAGAAAGGAAAAGAGAGGGAGGGAGGAAGGAAGGAGAAAGATGGATTATCTGCCTCAACCAAGAAAAAATGTACAATTGCATAGATCTTCCTTCCTTCCTTCCTTCCTTCCTTCCTTCCTTCCTTCCTTCCTTCCTTCCTTCCTTCCTTCCTTCCTTCCTTCCTTCCCTCCTTCCTTCCTTTCCCTTCCTTCCTTCCTCCCTCCCTCCCTCCTGACCTCACCCTCCTCTTGCAACCGGTCTTGGCTTCTTTGCAGAAGAGGCAAGGCAAGGATGGATGGCTTTGCCACCATCCATCCTCATCTGTATGGAGGCAGTTCCCATGGCAACGGCCAATCGGAAAAAGAGGATGCTGCCAGCCCAGGCCCAGCCAGCTGGGCAGGCAGGCTTCATGGATAGGTTGGGTAGGGGGGGGGAGGCAGGGGAGGGGAGGGGAGGGATGCGCTGGCTTTGCCACCCACAGGGAAGAAGGGCCCCTTTTCCTGCGTACCCACAACCAGCTTCTGATTCCCAGGGGTGCAAGGGACCCCCAATTTTGAGGGGAAATCCTCGTGGCATCACCCCTCATCATTTTTCCGACTTCTCTTGCCTCTTTCGGGGGCCCAGACCCTTTTCTGTACCACAGGCCGATGGCCCTGGGTTCGAATGTTGGCGGGTTTTTTTTATTATTATTATTTTTATTTTTTATTTGCATTTATATCCCGCCCTTCTCCAAAGACTCAGGGCGGCTTACACTATGTCAAGCAATAGTCTTCATCCATTTGTATATTATATACAAAGTCAACTTATTGCCCCCAACAATCTGGGTCCTCATTTTACCTCCCTTATAAAGGATGGAAGGCTGAGTCAACCTTGGGCCTGGTGGGGCTTGAACCTGCAGTAATTGCAAGCAGCTGCTGTTAATAACAGACTGTCTTAGCAGTCTGAGCCACAGAGGCCCTGATTGGGGAATCTTCCCCCCCCCCAAATAATTTTTATCAAAAGTTTGACTAAAAAAATAAAAAGAGAGAGAGAGAGAATAAGAAAAGAATTGCAAGAAAAAGTAACGCATGAAGAAAAAGAAACCCTTTCCTTTCCTACTTTCTTCATGCAAAGTATAAATAATTCACTAATCTTTCCACCTCCTCTTAACTCACAAACATAAAAATTTCATTCCATATCCCATTTCTTAACAATAAAAAAATTATAGGCGGTTCTCAACTTGCAACCGTTCGTTTAGTGACCATTTGAATTTATAACAGCACTGAAAAAGTGACGTAGGACCGTTTTTCACACTTACGACCGTCGTAGCATCTTTCTGGTCATGCCATTCAAATTTGGGCACTTGGCAACTGGCATTTATTCAGGACGGTTGCTTTGTCCCAGGGTCACGTGATCACCATTTGCAACCTTCCCAGCCAGCAAGCAAAGTCGGGGAAGCCAGATTCGCTTCATGACTGTGATTCACTTAATGACCGCAGCTTAATAACAGTGACCAAAAAAAAGGGGGTTAAAACTCCCTTAACAACTGCTTTTTTATTATTATTTTTATTTACATTTATATCCCGCCCTTCTCCGAAGACTCAGGGCGGCTTACAGTGTATAAGGCAATAGTCTCATTCTATTTGTATATTTTACAAAGTCAACTTATTGCCCCCCCAACAATCTGGGTCCTCATTTTACCTACCTTATAAAGGGTGGAAGGCTGAGTCAACCTTGGGCCTGGTGGGACTAGAACCTGCAGTAATTGCAGGCAGCTGTGTTCTAATAACAGGCTTCTTTACAGCCTGAGCTATCACGGCTTTCCATAGCAATGGAAATTTTGGGCTCCATTGTGGTTGTAAGTTGAGGATTCTTCCCTATAAGTAAAACCTTCAATCCAATTATCAGCAAAAGCTCTTAAGATATTAGCATTGATTAACAAACAGGTGGTCCTTGACGTACAATTACTGTTGGGGGCCAGAATTTCTATTGCAAACCAAAGTGCTAACAGAATAACGGAGTTGGAAGGGCCCTCAGAGGTCTTCTAGTCCGACCCCTTACTCAAGCAGGAGACCCTTACAGAATTACAGAGTTGGAAGGTCCCTTGGAGGTCTTCTAGTCCAACCCCTTGCTCAAGCAGGAGACCCTTATTACAGAATTACAGAGTTGGAAGGGTCCTTAGAGGTCTTCTAGTCCAGCCCCTTGCTCAAGCAGGAGACCCTTACAGAATTACTGAATAACAAGAGCTGGAAGGGCCCTTGGAGGTCTTCTAGTCCAGTGGTCACCAACCACTGGTCCGTGGAACAATGGTGGTCTGCGAGAAAATTTTGGGGGTCCGCAGAAAAATTATTTGCATTTTTTATATTGCACTAAATACTATTTATCTTTTTTAAAAATTCATATTAGTGGTCTTCGGGAATTTATGAATTTAGTGGTCCCTGAGGTCCGAAACTTTTGGACTGTGATCATTTACTTATCATCAAATAGTGCTCTCTTATACTCTATACAATATTACTAAATCTACTATCTGTTATTTCCCCTTTTTTTCTAATTTCGATCCAATGATACCATTTCCCTCACATCCAGGACATAAACTGTTTCAACTCCTACCCTCAAAACGACGCTATAGGATCTCTATGGCTCAGACTGCTAAGACAGTCTGTTATTAACAGCAGCTGCTTGCAATTACTGCAGGTTCTAGTCCCACCAGGCCCAAGGTTGACTCAGCCTTCCGTCCTTTATAAGGTAGGTAAAATGAGGACCCAGATTGTTGGGGGCAATAAGTTGACTTTGTATATAAATATACAAATAGGATGAAGACTATTGCTAACATAGTGTAAGCCACCCTGAGTCTTCGGAGAAGGGCGGGATATAAATGCAAATAAAATTTTTTTTAAAAAAACCCTGCACACCAGAACAACTAGACACAAGAACAGTTTTTTCCCGAAGGCCATCACTCTGCTAAACAAATAATTCCCTCAACACTGTTAAACTATTTACTAAATCTGCACTACTATTAATCTTCTCATCGTTCTCATCACCAATCTCTTTCCACTTATGACTGTATGGCTGTAACTTTGTTGCTGGCAATCCTTATGATTTATATTGATATTATTTTTTTTAATTTTTATTATTTATTAGATTTTTATACCGCCCTTCTCCCAAAGGACTCAGGGTGGTTCACAACCACAGTAAAAACAATAGCAATGTACAATTAAAATAAACAATTAAAAAACTTATTATAAAATTGGCCGAAAATTTAAAACATAGTAAAATCTAAAAACCCTTAAAATTCATCTAAAAATTTAAAATTTAAGCCATATATATATATATATATATATATATATATATATATATATATATATATATATATATATATATATATATATATACCATCATTTGTGTTGTAAGTGTTGTACCTTGATGAAGGTATCTTTTCTTTTATGTACACTGAGAGCATATGCACCAAGACAAATTCCTTGTGTGTCCAATCACACTTGGCCAATAAAAGAATTCTATTCTATTCTATTCTCCCATATTATGTAAAAATTCGAATTCCTTAGTCCTTTTAATTCCAGTGTCATTTTGTCCATCTCAGCGCAATCCAATACTTTTCTAATTATTAAATTTTCAGAGGGTATATTGGAGCTTCTCCAACATTGCGCAAATGCCAATCTTGCCGCCGTTGACATACATAGAATAATATATGTTTTTTTTTTCATCTTTCCTTTTCATTATTCCTAAAAGAAAGAGTTCTGGTGTATATTCTATTTGGAAGCCTGTTACTTCTTGTATCCAACTATGTATTTTCATCCATTATTTTTTTGTTTCGGAGCATAACCACCATGTATGGAAGAAGGTACCTTTTCATTTATTTATTTATTTTGTCAAACACAACAATATATATATAAGTATAAGCATGAAATAACCACACAAAATGAATGCAACCAAAGGGAACATTAGGACAGGGACGGTGGGCACGCTGGTGCTCTTATGCACGCCCCTTACACACCCCTCTTAGGAATGGGGTGAAGTCAGCAGTAGACAGTCTTAGGTTAAAGTTTTGGGGATTTGGGATGAGACCACGGAGTCAGGTAGTGCATTCCAGGTATTATGTTGTGACTCCAGCCCCCGAACCTGGCCCCATGCCCGAAAGTGACTCCGAGAGTGAGGGGGAAGGGCCGGTAAGGCTTACCTTGGGAGCACCGATTCCTTTGGCTCAGCTCCAGGAGCCAGAACCAGACCAGTCGGAGGACGTAATGTGGCCGTCATCCCCTGATTCCTCCCTTCCCCAGGCTACGCCTTCAGACCCAGCTGATAATAATAATAATCAAGCTTGGCTTGACCCGCGCTTCAGAAGATTAGAGAGGCGGTGTCATCAAAGGGAAGGGTGGGGCAGGAGCCCCAGCCCACAGGATATATAAGGAGCTTTGGGACTGCTCTCACTCCACGGGAAGCAAAAGTTTAGCTGAACCATTTCAAAAAGAGCTGAAAGTCTTGCTACGTGAGTCATTTGGTTTGAACTTTGGCAGGCAGCTGCGATTTCTCTGCCAGGACTGATAAGAGCCGTGAATCCACTGGCTGAAGGCCAGCTCGTTACTCCGAAGTGGGGAAGGAGACAGAACATATTAACAACTCTGTTACTGAAGTCATATTTTCTACAATCAATCAACCTTGCTTTTGTCCACATTTCCAACAATTGGGGTTTAAATTTGGATATATTTTTGGCAACCTAGAAGGTGCCAAAAACCAACCAGATTCACTTAACAACCGTGTTACTAACTAACGGCGGTGATTCACTTAACGACTGTGGCAAGAATGGTCATAAAATGGCGGGGGAGGGGAAACTCATTTAACTTTCTCGCTTGGCAGCAGCAATTTTTGGACTCGGTGGTGGTCGTAAATCAAGGACTGCCTATAATTCTGTGTAATCCAGTCTGATTTGTCCACTTGCGCCCTGCAGGACTGATGGCCGCGGCCGGAGAGCACGTGTGTGGCTGCCAGCGGGGTCCAAACATGGAACAGGGCAAATGGTATGGCGTCCGTTCGTATCTGCACCTGTTCTATGAGGATTGCACTGGCATCCATTCGGAGGAGAGTTTTGAAGACGCTGCTACGTCTCCTGCCAAGGGTGGCTGGAAACCAGTCTTCTGGAAGGTGAGAGCTTCAACCAGGAGCTAGAAACCTTGCTTTGTGGCCCGTTCTCTGAGCACATACAGAGGGCCTTCCCACCAACGCTCAGATTGCGAGTGGGGAGATTATTTTATTTATTAAATTTATAGAACGTCTTGCCCAGGGGTGGAAATGTAAAATTTGTTACTACCGGTTCTGTGGGCGTGGCTTGGTGGGGGGCGGGGAAATGTGACTGGGTGGGCGTGGCCAATTTTTTTTTTTTTTTACTTTTAAAAGCATTTTTTTCTACAACCTCTTTGGCCGAAAAAGTTGTAGAAAAAATGCTTTTAAAAGCCTGTGATGATCAGGCAACTCGGCTGGGATCGCCAGAGGGAAAAAAAAAGCTTTTAAAAGGTTCTGATGATCCCAGCTGAGTTGCCTGATCGCCAGAACCTTTTAAAAGCATTTTTTTTTTACAATCTCTTTGGCAGAAGAGGTTGTAGAAAAAATGCTTTTAAAGGGTTCTGATGATCCCAGCTGAGCCGCACGATCATCAGAGGCATTTTTTTTCCCTTAACTTTTTAAGCATTTTTTGGGGCGAAGAAAAAATGCTTTTAAAAGTAAAAAAAAAAAACACCTCTGATGATCGCGTGGCTCAGCTGGGCATGTTGGGGGTGGGGCAGAGATTTTTGCTACCGGTTCTCCGAACCACCCGCCGCCATCGCTACCGGATTGGGCAATCCAGTCCGAACTGGGAGCATTTTACGTCACTGTACAAAGGAATCCTGGCTATCTTACAATACAATTTTTAAAAAAAGGATCCATAATGGGTCCTTGGTGGCCTGTACCCCACTCCTCCAGCTTAGCTCTGTACCCAGTGGTGGGATTCAAATAATTTAACAGCCGGTTCTGTGCCCTAATGATTTCTTCCAACAACCAGCTCAACAAACTGCTCAGAAAATTAACAACTGGTTCTCCCGAAGTGGTGCGAACTGGCTGAATACCACCACTGTCTGTACCCTATTCTCTAGGTCAGGGGAGGGGGTCTCCAAATTTGGCCACTTTAAGACTTGCGGACTTCAGCAGACTTGTGGCTGGCAGAGGAATTCTGGGAGTTGAAGTCCACAAGTCTTACAGTGGCCACATTTGCACCGCCCGGGTGACTCTGAGGACACAGATAAACCTCCAAGTGCTTCAACGACCCTCTAAAACAGGGGTGTTAAGACTCGATTTCATTATAGTCCGTAACAGGGTTGTGTTTGACCTCAGAGGGCGGGGGAGGTGTGGCCGGGGGGGGGGGCATGCATAACAGGGGACTTGTGTGTGGGCACCTGTAGTGGCCAAGTGCTAAGGCAGGACATCCCTCAGACCCTCCCTTCCTCTCATTATAATCTTCCTTCCTTCCTTCCAAACTCCCTCCCCTTCCTTCCTTTCTTCCTTCCTTCCATCCATCCATCCAACCTCCCTCCCCTTCCTTCCTTCCAACCTCCATCTTCTTTCTACCTTCCTTCCTTCCTTCCTTCCTTCCTTCCTTCCATCCATCCAACCTCCCTCCTTCCTTCCTTCCTTCCTTCCTTCCATCCATCCATCCAACCTCCTCCTTCCTTCCTTCCTTCCTTCCAACCTCCCTCCCTCCCTCCCTCCCTCCCTTTCTTCCTCCCTCCCTCCCTTCCTCCCTCCCTTCCTTCCCTCCTCTCTCCCTTCCTTCCTTCCTTCCATCCATCCATCCAACCTCCTCCCTCCTCCCTTCCTTCCTTCCTTCCATCCATCCATCCAACCTCCATCCCCTTCCTTCCTTCCTTCCTTCCTTCCTTCCTTCCTTCCTTCCTTCCTTCCATCCATCCAACCTCCCTCCCCTTCTTTCCTTCCTTCCCTCTTCATTCTTTCTTCCCCTCTTCCCTTGCTCCCTTCCCATCTTTCCTTCTGTTTCTTCGCCTTTCCTCTTTCCCTTTCTCCTTTCCTGTCCCTTCTTGGATGCTCAAAAGCAAAAGGGGAAACTTTTCTCCTTTGGTTTTGTTTTTAAGTTTTGTTCTGCTAGCTCTCCGCCAGCTAAAACAGGACCCCTCCCTGTTTTTGCTGGCAGAGGCACAGTTCTTTCTTATTTCCCGGCTGGCCCCGTGAGCCAGATCTAAGCACCCCGTGGGCCACATGTGGCCCGCAGGCCTTGAGTTTGACACCCCTGCTCTAAAAGGCTGCAAATGACCAGCTGCCTGCAAGGAGTAGAAATCCTTCCCTTCCCCACCATCCAGTCAGAACTGAAGAAGCTTTTTGGATGAGAAGCGAAACGTCTTCAAAAGGAAAAAATATAAAAGTCCAGTTGCCTCTTGAAAAAGCACCTTTGGGTTAAAGTGGCCAAGTTTGGAGACCCCTCCCCCCCCCTGTTTTAGGTCAGGCAGCTAAGAGGGAAAACTACTGACTCGGAGGGGGGGGGAATGTTGAGTTGTTGGCAAACATATGGTGGAAGTTTATATAGGACTTTTGAGAAATTGGAGGAGGGGGGTTAAGGGGGCTGATTTGCAGCCCCCTCCCCTTTCTGCTCAGGACACATCTGGAATCCCCTTTGGTTAGCCTCTGGGATGGCTCTGGCGCCACCTGCAGGCAAGGAGTGGATCTTCAGGTCATTATTGCCCCCCCTTGACCGCTTAAGACAACTGGACTTCAACTCCCAGAATTCTCCAGCCCGAAATGCTTTTATCTAAGATTGATTTCAGTGTAGGAAGGTAAGAAGGCTTCTGAGAAGAGGATCGTGCATGGAAAGGCAGGTTCTTCACATACAGACAGTGGTGGGTTGCTACCGGTTTGGACCGGTTTGGACAAACCGGTTGTTCCGACCAAGGCTATATAATCGCCGGTTTTTCTACGCTGTAAGCGCTCACATTTTCGGTTCTGGGCAAACCAGTTGTTACAACTGGCAGGAGCCCACTCCTGCATACAGCCTTGCCCGCCCGCCCCCCCTAGCAAGTCATGCATTCACACAACTCAGCCAATCAGCTCACTGAAAGATTTTGTAGAGATTCTCCGTCATCCACAAATCACGGTTGTCCCAAAGTTCTTTTTTTTTCAGGAGGCAACTGGACTTTCGTGGACTTTTTTTCCTTTGAAGATGTTTCACTTCTCATCCGAGAAGCTTCTTCAGCTCTGACGGGGCGGTGGGGAATGGAAGAAATTTCCCTTGTTCGTTCCCAGCACGGAAGCAGTCACCGATGCTGAGAAGAAATAGACATGGAAGCCAGCTGCCAGAAAAGGGATCCTTTAATTCAGGGGTCTCTAACCTTGGTCCCTTTAAGACTTGTGGACTTCAACTCCCAGAGTTGCTGGCTGAGGGACTCTGGGAGTTTTTTTTTATTTTATTTTTTTATTTACATTTATATCCCGCCCTTCTCCAAAGACTCAGGGCGGCTTACACTATGTTAGCAATAGTCTTCATCCTATTTGTATATTTATATACAAAGTCAACTTATTGCCCCCAACAATCTGGGTCCTCATTTTACCTACCTTATAAAGGATGGAAGGCTGAGTCAACCTTGGGCCTGGTGGGACTAGAACCTGCAGTAATTGCAAGCAGCTGTGTTAATAACAGACTGTCTTACCAGTCTGAGCCACAGAGGCTCAGTCCACAAGTCTTAGACCAAGGTTGGAGACCCCTGCTTTAATTCAGGAAGGCAAGAAAAGTTTTGAGCTTTGAGCATTCCTGGCCCTGGGTTTTGTTTTCCTGGATTAATCTTGGTCTTTTGTTTCTCCTGTCCTAGGATTCATCCTATCAGGGAAGCAGGAAAAAGGGAGTTTTGGTTTACCTTGGGGAGTTAACTTAAGTGTTCCTTTCAGCTGGTGCTTTGCCTGGGGTTTGCTTAAAAGGGGAAGGGCACTGTTTTCTGAGGTTTTCTAGCACTGTCCTTTTGGGGTATACTTCTTACAATTCCTTGCAGATAGCTGGTCATTTGCATCCTTCTAGAGGGTCGTTGAGGCCACTTGGAGGTTTATCTGTGTCCTCAGGATCACCTGAGTGGTGCAAATAGTTCCCGTAGTCTGCAATTTTTCTTCTGGAAATCCATTCCTACTCCCTACGCCATTCCTAAGGTCTTCATATGAAAAGTGCATGGCTAAAAATCTATGGAGATTCCAAGTCATCCAGGTCATGGTTGTCCCAAAAGTACTTTTTTCAGGAGGCAACTGGACAAATGACCAGCTGCCTGCAAGGGATATGAATCAGAGGTGGGTTTCAGCAGGTTCTTTTTTTAAAAAAAAAATTTAAATTTATTTTTAAACATAAAATTAAAAAAACCCTCATCAAATCAATTCCAATACAACGTGCTGTAAGGGTGTTAACATATCTTCCTGTGCATTCACAAAATAATCATCTCTTCCATACATATATCTTATACTCATTTTTCCTAACGTATCTTTCCACTTAACCAATTATAGAATAAATCCCATATTTTATAATATTGTTTATCTTCTTGTTCTCTAATTTCAAATGTTAATTTACTCATCTCTGCACATTCCAACATTTTTCTAATTATTTCATCTTGCAAAGGTAACTTTTCATTTTTCCATTTTTTTGCAAATACAATCCTAGCTGCTGTAATAATACAGTATACACAATCAAATATTTTATATCTCTAGTATATATCTCTGGTATAATTCCCAACAGAAAGATTTCTGGCTTAAAGTCAATATGCTTTTTAATCATTTTAATCATTTGTGTATTTTAGTCCAATATCTTTTAGCTTCAATGCACGTCCACCACATAGAATAGAATAGAATAGAATTTTTTATTGGCTAAGTGTGATTGGACACACAAGAAATTTGTCTTGGTGCAAATGCTCTCAGTGTACATAAAAGAAAAGATACGTTCATCAAGATACAACATTTACAACACAAATGATGGTCAATATAAATATAAATCATAAGGATTGTCAGCAATAAAGTTATAGTCATACAGTCATAAGTGGAAAGAGATGGGTGATGGGAACTATGAGAAGATTAATAGTAGTGCAGATTTAGTAAATAGTTTGACAGTGTTGAGGGAATTATTTGTTTAGCAGAGTGATGGCCTTCGGGAAAAAACTGTTCTTGTGTCTAGTTGTTCTGGTGTGCAGTGCTCTATAGCGTCGTTTTGAGGGTAGGAGTTGAAACAGTTTATGTCCAGGATGCGAGGGATCTGCAAATATTTTCACGGCCCTCTTCTTGATTCGTGCAGTATACAGGTCCTCAATGGAAGGCAAGTTGGTAGCAATTATTTTTTCTGCAGTTCTAATTATCCTCTGAAGTCTGTGTTTTTCTTGTTGGGTTGCAGAACCGAACCAGACAGTTATAGAGGTGCAAATGACAGACTCAATAATTCCTCTGTAGAATTGGATCAGCAGCTCCTTGGGCAGTTTGAGCTTACTGAGTTGGCGATGAAAGAACATTCTTTGTTGTCCTTTTTTAATGATGTTTTTGATGTTAGCTGTCCATTTGAGATCTTGCGATATGATAGAACCTAGAAATTTGAAGGTTTCTACTGTTGATACTGTGTTGTCAAGTATTGTGAGAGGTGGAAGTATGGAAGGGTTTCTCCTAAAGTCTACCACCATTTCTACGGTTTTGAGTGTGTTCAGTTCCAGATTGTTTTGGTTGCACCACAAGGCTAGTCGTTCGACCTCTCGTCTATATGCGGATTCGTCATTGTCTCGAATGAGACCAATCACTGTTGTGTCATCTGCGAACTTCAGTAGCTTAACAGATGGATCATTGGAGATGCAGTCATTGGTATACAGAGAGAAGAGAAGTGGGGAGAGCACACAGCCTTGGGGGGCCCCTGTGCTAATTGTACAGGTATTTGATGTGATCTTGCTTAGCTTCACCTGCTGCTTTCTGTTTGTTAGGAAGCTTGTGATCCACTTACAAGCCTGTAGCTGGTTTAGCTTAGTTAGAAGAATGTCTGGAATGATGGTATTGAATGCTGAACTAAAGTCTACAAAAAGGACCCTTGCATAGGTCTTTGGAGACTCAAGATGTTGTAGGATGTAGTGCAAAGCCATATTAACAGCATCATCTGTTGATCTATTTGCTCGGTATGCAAATTGCAAGGGGTCTAACAGCGGATCCGTGATGGATTTCAGGTAGGAAAGCACTAGCCTTTCAAAGGTTTTCATGACTACAGATGTTAGAGCAACTGGTCCGTAGTCATTCAGTTCCTTGATGGTGGGCTTCTTCGGCACTGGGATGATGGTAGAGCGTTTGAAGCAAGAAGGAATATAACACATCTCTAGTGATTTATTGCAATCATGTGGTAATATGATCCAGGTATCTGATAACATTTCCAACATTTTTCAGATTTGTCCTTAGACATTCTAGCAATTCTTGTCGGGGGGTAGATGCCACCTGTAAAACATCTTATACAAATTCTCTTTAAGGTTTCAGCAGGTTCTGACCAGTTCTGGAGAACCAGTAGCAGAAATTTTGAGTAGTTCTCTGCCTCCTGAGTCCCAGCTGAATCGGGAGGAAATGGGGATTTTGCAGTATCCTTCTCCTGCCACGCCCACCAAGCCATGACACGCCCCCCCCAAGCCACGCCCACAGAGCCGATGGTAAAAAAAATTTGAAACCCACCACTGATATAAATCCTTCCATTCCCCACTGTTCTGTCACAGCTGAAGAAGCTTCTTGGATGAGAAGTGAAACTCGGTATGCCTAGTTTAATGAAAAGAAGGACCAAAGGAGACATTATAGCAGTGTTCCAATATCTCAGGGGTTGCCACAAAGAAGAGGGAGTCAAGCTATTCTCCAAAGCACCTGAAGGCAGGACAAGAAGCAATGGGTGGAAACTGATCAAGGAAAGAAGCAACTTAGAACTAAGGAGAAATTTCCTGACAGTTAGAACAATTAATAAATGGAACGACTTGCCTCCAGAAGTTGAGAATGCTCCAACACTGGAAATTTTTAAGAAAATGTTGGATAACCATTTGTCTGAGATGGTGTAGGGTTTCCTGCCTGGGCAGGGGGTTGGACTAGAAGACCTCTAAGGTCCCTTCCAACCCTTCTTATGTTATGTTTTATCTTCAAAGAAAAAACAAGAAAGTCCAGTTGACTCCTGAAAAAACACCTTTGGGACAGTGAAAGAATTAATAGCGGCTTTTATGCAACACACTAAACTCGTTTAGTAGTCATTTGTTGATTTATTTAATTTTGGGCTTAGCCAGAATGTCAGGCCTAGTTTGATAAATTAGCTTATTAGTACAGGTAATCCCCTAAACTAGGGGTCCCCAACCTTGGCCACTTTAAGCCTGGAGGACTTCAACTCCCAGAATTCCCCAGCCAGCAAAGCTTTGCTGGCTGGGGTATTCTGGGAGCTGAAGTCCTCCGGGCTTAAAGTGGCCAAGGTTGGAGACCTCTGGACTAGACTCAAGCTTTGCTGGCTGGGGGATTCTGGGAGCTGAAGTCCTCCGGGCTTAAAGTGGCCAAGGTTGGAGACCCCTGGACTAGACTCAAGCTTTGCTGGCTGGGGGATTCTGGGAGTTGAAGTCCTCCAGGCTTAAAGTGGCCAAGGTTGGAGACCCCTGGACTAGACTCAAGCTTTGCTGGCTGGGGGATTCTGGGAGTTGAAGTCCTCCGGGCTTAAAGTGGCCAAGGTTGGAGACCTCTGGACTAGACTCAAGCTTTGCTGGCTGGGGGATTCTGGGAGTTGAAGTCCTCCGGGCTTAAAGTGGCCAAGGTTGGAGACCCCTGGACTAGACTCAAGCTTTGCTGGCTGGGGGATTCTGGGAGTTGAAGTCCTCCGGGCTTAAAGTGGCCAAGGTTGGAGACCCCTGGACTAGACTCAAGCTTTGCTGGCTGGGGGATTCTGGGAGTTGAAGTCCTCCGGGCTTAAAGTGGCCAAGGTTGGAGACCCCTGGACTAGACTCAAGCTTTGCTGGCTGGGGGATTCTGGGAGTTGAAGTCCTCCGGGCTTAAAGTGGCCAAGGTTGGAGACCCCTGCCCTAAACCAGTGATGGTTTACCCAAATTGTGCGCTCGAATGCATATGCACACGCCAGAACCCCAAAATGTAATGGGGCACGCGCTCCACCCCCATGTATGTGCGCATGCCCCTGCGCATGTGCCTTGCCCCCCCCCATGCATGCCCCCTGCCCCCTGTGCCTCGTTTTGGCTTCCAGGTTGGTGCAGGAGGCTTTCCAGGCGCAAAATGGGGCACAGGGGCTCATGCAAGGGGTCCTCCGCATGCGACCCCCCCACACACACACATGGCCAGCAGGAGGTGCATGCGCATGATCTGTGGAGCTGGGCTGGGGCAGCAGCTGGCATGGCTGCAGAGAAGTTCTGCGTGTCATAGGCTCTAAACATTTGTTTAGAGCAGGGGTCTCCAACCTTGGTCCCTTTAAGACTTGTGGACTTCAACTCCCAGAGTCCCTCAGCCAGCAAAGCTTGAGTCTAGTCCAGGGTTGGTGGCCAAGGTTGGAGACCTCTGGACTAGACTCAAGCTTTGCTGGTTGGGGGATTCTGGGGGTTGAAGTCCTCCAGGCTTAAAGTGGCCAAGGTTGAAGACCCCTGGACTGGACTCAAGCAAAGCTGGCTGAGGAACTCTGGGACTTGAAGTCCACAAGTCTTAAAGGGACCAAGGTTGGAGACCCCTGGTTTAGAGACCATTCAAAGCTGTAACGCAGGGGTGTCCAAACTTGGTCCCTTTAAGACTTTTGGACTTCAACTCCCAGAGTCCCTCAGCCAGCAAAGCTGGCTGAGGAACTCTGGGACTTGAAGTCCACAAGTCTTAAAGGGACCAAGTTTGGACACCCCTGCTGTAACGGCAGTGAAAAAAAGCGACTTTTGATTGTTTTCCACACTTAACGACCATTGTAGCGTCCTCCTGGTCACGCGATCAAAATTCAGGCGCTTGGCAACTGACTCACACTTACGACGGTTGCTGTATCCTAGGGTTCTGGGACCCCCTTTTTCGACCTTCAGACAAGCAACCGTAATGCTCACTTCACAACTGCCGTGATCGGCTGAAGAATACCGTGGCAAGGCAGGTTGCAAAAAAGGGGGCAGGGCTCACTTAGTAACCACAGTCTTGCTTAGCAACGGAAATGTCGTGTGCTCCGTTGTGGTCGTTAAGTCGAGGACTACCTCTAAAAATCTCAACCCACGACCACCAGAAAGCGTTCTTTGGAATTAGGGCGCAAGGATGCTACCGTTATCTCTCACTCTGCCTTCTCCTTTCAAGGTGACTCTTTCAACCGCGACTCTGCTGTTGCTGGCCGGCCTGGCGGCTCTAGCCACGGGGTCCCTCCTGCCCTCCAAGTTGGAAGACATCGGTGACACCGAGTTTGTGGTGCTGGACCAGCGAGCCGTAGAGTACAACGGTGCCCTGGGCATCTCCCGAGCCGTCGGGGTGGTGCTGTGCGCCGTTGCTGGGGTGCTGTTGGTAGCCTCGGTTGTACTGTCCAGGTTGAGCAGAAGGAACTGGATTGGCGAAGATGGCAAGGAAGAGCAGCTCTCTCCCATCTTGCAGGAGAATGGTCCCCATCCGTGGGGTACCATCGTCTCAGCGGCCCCCGCCCCTTTCCAAGTGTCCTCGGTGCAGGGTATCCAGCCAAAAAGAGAGATGTGAATTCAGATTCACCAAAAGTACTCTTAAGGCCCGAAGTTTCTCGACTTTCAAAATCGGTGGACTTCAACTCCCAGAATTCCCCTGGGGAATTCTGGGAGTTGAAGTCCTCCTATCCACAGCTGCGCGCAGGTGGAAAACTGTCTCCCACCTCCAGAGACAGATGCTTGGTTTTCATCGTTAACAGCCTCCCTGGAGGATCTGTGGTAGGAGGAAAGTTGCCCTCCCCCCTCGCCTCTGCAGAACTCACAGGTAGACTGCTCTTAAACCTGGAGGTTCTGTTTCACCTTAGGTAAGCAGAACCTTCCGTACCAAGGAGGAGTCGGACAGAAACTCTTAGCAGGGAAAAAAGAGAACCCGACTTTGAGAAAGCGACATGATATTTGGTGCGGTTTCTGTATGTGTAAAAAAAAAAGAGAGAAATTTTCCAAAGTCAGAAAGAAACCTGGAGGAGAATCCCATGTTGCAAAAACTCAAATACTATTATTCTGATCTGGATAAAGATTGGGTACAGATTAACAGTTGGAAGGGACCCTGTAGGTCATCTAGTCCAACCCCCTCCCCCAAGCAGACCTTAACATTTTTTTTCCCAGTTCAGGCCTGCTAACAGCTGAGTTGATGATCCGTTCAAGACAGGTAATCCTCGTTGAACGACCGTTCCAAGTTACAACGGCATTGGAAAAAAGTGTGTTAGGGACGTCCTCACCCTTACGACCTTATGGTCACATGAACTAAATTCGGGTGCTTGGCAATTGGCATGTATTTAGGATGGTTGCGGCAATCCAGAGGTCATGTGATCCCCCTGTGCGACCTTCCCATCCAGCTTCTGACAAGTAAAGTCAATAGGGGAAGCTGGATTTGCTTAATGACCGTGTGATTCATTTAACAACTGCGGTGATTTGCTTAACAGCCATGGCAAAAAAAAGTTTGCCATAATTGGGCATGCCTCGTTTAACAGCCACTTTGCTTAGCAGCTGAAATTCTGGATCCCATTGTAGTCGTAAGTCGAGGACTGTCTATTTGCAAAGCGAAGGCAGGGTCTATCTACTTTGGTATCTTCCTTCTATTCCCCCTTGTTTTAACTTGGGAGAGGCCCAAAGTGGGGCGGAACCAAGCAGAAAGATCCTCCCCTTTATTATTGCAGTGCCCTGATTGGCAGGTATCTTCTTACTGATTGGGGGTGTGTGAGCAGAAGGAGGCGGGCAATGAAGCCAGCGGAGAAACCAATCACGAGCAGCGGATGCACCAATGAGGAAGAGGCCATTTGACAGAGACAAATGGAGGTGGGAGGAGCATCAGCTGCCGAGGCAGCCAACTTTCAGGCTGTACCATTTGCTGACTCGAGGAGGGGGGTGAAGAGCTTTTTAACTCCATAGCGGGAAAGACCATCAGAGACACAGGGGAGGGGCAGCTGTGTAAAAGCTTTCTCCCTTCATGTGGTCATCTGCTTGAATGAAGAGACTAATTTAAAATAATAAAAGACTGAAATGAGTGCATTTGCTGGGATTAATCATGACTTGGTGTGGGAGGAGTGCATAAGTGCACAAAAGTGCCTACCGTTCCTCTCCTATTGTTTCCTTTCAACATATGTTCCTGTATATAATGTTGTGACAAATAAAAATAAATAATAATAATAAAAAAGAATTCCAGAGCAGTCCGGAGTGTGCCTGGATGTCCCTTCCTGTTATTCCCACAACAACCCTTTGAGGTAGGCTGACCCGAATGAGCCTTTCATTGCATACAGCTCTCAAAGGATCACCACCTCCAATATACACTACATAACCACGACAGAATAAATTCAGAATTACACATATTATACCCACATATATGATAGAGAAACAATGCAGACCCCTTGCTACAGAAACCCACTTGCAAAATCCGGCAATCAGATGGCCACCCAAATATTTCCTGACCTTCCTCCCTTCTGCCCGGCGTATAAAAAGCCTACCTCGCTCCTGTAAAAATAGTCCTCTATTTACAACCATTCGTTTAGTGACCAAAGTTACTGGGGGAAAAAAAGTGACTTACGACCTGTTTTTCACACTTACGACTGTTGAGGTCTCCCCGCGGTCACGTGATCAAAAATTCGGACGCTCGGAAACTGACTCCTATTTACGACGGTGGCAGTGTCGTGGGGAGGGGGGGGTGTCATTCCCTTTTGTGACCTTCTGACAAGCAAAAGTCAATAAGGGAGCCAGATTCGCTTAAACCAGGGGTCTGCAAACTTGGCCGTTTTAAGACTTGTGGACTTCAACTCCCAGAGGTCCAGGGGTCTGCAAACTTGGCCGTTTTAAGACTTGTGGACTTCAACTCCCAGAGGTCCAGGGGTCTGCAAACTTGGCCGTTTTAAGACTTGTGGACTTCAACTCCCAGAGTTTCTCAGCCAGCTTTGCTGGCTGAGGAACTCTGGGAGTTGAAGTCCACAAGTCTTAAAACAGCCAAGTTTGCAGACCCCTGGCTTAAACGACCGTGGCAAGAAAGGGTGCAAAATGGGGCAAAATTCACAACTGCCTTGCTTAGCGACAGAAATGGTATGCTCAATCGTGGCCGTAAGTCGAGGACTTACCAGGTAGTCCTTAACTTACAACAGTTCCTTTAGTGACCGTTCGGATTTAAAATTGCACTGAAAAAATGTGACGTGACCGTTTTTCATGCAACCTTTTGAACCATCCCCATGATCCTCTGATCAAAATTCAGAATACTCGGCAACTAGTTCTTACTTAGGACCGCCGCTGTGTCCCAAGGTCACGTGAGCCCCTTTTGCAGCCTTCTGACGAGCAAAATCAACGGGGGAGCCAGATTCACTTAATAACCATATTACGAACTTAATAATACCTTGATGAAGGTATCTTTTCTTTTATGTACACTGAGAACATATGCACCAAGACAAATTCCTTGTGTGTCCAATCACACTTGGCCAATAAAAAAATCCTATCCTATCCTATCCTATCCTATCCTATCCTATCCTGTCCTATTCTATTCTATTCTGTTCTGTTCTGTTCTATATTCTATATATATATGATTGCTTATTTGTAGCCTATGACTATCATTAAGTGTCATCCCTTATGATTCTTGATGAAGGTATCTTTTCTTTTATGTACACTGAGAGCCTATGCACCAAAGACAAATTCCTTGTGTGTCCGATCACACTTGGCCAATAAAAAAATTCTATTCTATTCTATTCTATTCTATTCTATTCTATTCTATTCTATTCTATTCTATTCTATTCTATTCTATTCTATATTCTATATATATATGATTGCTTATTTGTAGCCTATGACTATCGTTAAATGTCGTCCCTTATAATTCTTGATGAAGGTATCTTTTCTTTTATGTACACTGAGAGCGTATGCACCAAGAAAAGTTCCTTGTGTGTCCAATCACACTTGGCCAATAAAAATTCCATTCCATTCCATTCCATTCCATTCCATTCCATTCTATTCTATTCTATTCTATTCTATTCTATTCTATTCTATTCTATTCTACTCTACTCTATTCTATTCTATTCTATTCTAACTGAATAGCTGTGGCAAGAAAGGTCGTAAAAATGGAGCGAAACTCACTTAACCAATGTCTCCCTGAACAACAGCAATCTGGGGCTCCGTTGTGGTCGTAAGTCGAGGATGACCTGCATTGCATTTGGCAACAGGAGATCACGGGACTGGGATGCGTTCGAGGAAATTCGCTTGAAATCCCAAATGCAGCAACTCTTGACAGGACGTTCATCCGTTTCCCATTTCAGCTGACCCGCATTTCCTGAAAAACTGTTCAACTTTTCTGGTTTTTCCCACACTCCGAGGTCAGCGAAGTAGCGGAGGCCACGTCCGCTGGCTAATTCTGGACGGAAATGCTTCTCTTAAAACAGGGGTTCCCAACCAGGGCTGCTCGCCCTATTTTTTGGGGATGGGAGACGATATTCCAGGGGGTGCAAAAACTTTTTTTTTTAATTTGAATTTATATCCCGCCCTTCTTCGAAGACTCAGGGCGGCTTACACTATGTTAGCAATAGTCTTCATCCATTTGCATATTATATACAAAGTCAACTTTTATTGCCCCCAACAATCTGGGTCCTCATTTACCTACCCTAAACTTCAGTTTAGAGGTTTCAAAACTATAGCGTATATGTATAATTATATCCAAGGGACGTGGTGGCTTAGTGGGTAAGATGCTGTGCTTGTGGATTGAAAGGTCGGCAGTTCAGCGGTGCAAATCCCTAGTGCCGCGTAACAGGGTGAGCTCCTGTTCCTTGTCCCAGCTTCTGCCAACCTAGCAGTTCGAAAGCACTTAAAAAAATGCAAGTAGAAAATAGGGACCACCTTTGGTGGGAAGGTAACAGTGTTCCATGCGCCTTTGGTGTTTAGTCATGCCGGCCACATGACTACGGAGATGTCTTCAGACAACGCTGGCTCTTTGGCTTTGAAATGGAGATGAGCACCGCCCCTAGAGTCAGGAACGACCTATGTGCGAGGGAAATCTTTACCATATAATTATATCCATATACCGTATTTTTCGGATTTACAGGAGGAAAACAAGAAAAAAAATTAGTTTTTGGCCTCCGTGCGTCACATTTTGGCCCTTCCCAGTCCACTGAAGCACTCTGCAGTGCTCCGCATGTCCTGTTTTCTCCAAAGACGGGCTCATTTTTGTCCTGCAGATTGCTTTTGGGGGCTGGGGAGGGAGAAAACAAGAGGCGCGGAAGGTTCAGAACAGGGGTGAAATCCAAAAATTTTCCCTACCGGTTCTGTGGGTATGGCTTGGTGGGCATGGCAGGGGAAAGATACTGCAAAATCCCCATTCCCTCCCTAATCCTGGGGGAAGGATATTGCAAAATCCCCATTCCCTCCCCACTCTGGGGCCAGCCAGAGGTGGTATTTGCCGGTTCTCCAAACTACTCAAAATTTCCACCACCAGTTCTCCAGAATCTGTTAGAACCTGCTGGATTTCACCCCTGGTTCAGGAGCCAAAAAATGTGCCCATTTTTGGTGCAAACAGGCCGTGCGGAGCACTGCAGAGTGCTTCTGGGGGCAGGGAGGGCAAATACGTGACATGCAGAGGGTTTGGGAGCCCAAAAATGGGCCTGTATTCAGTCTATAAGACCTGCCAAATTTTTCACCTGCTTTTAGGGTGGGGAGAAGTGCATCTTAAACTCTGAAAAATACGGTAATTACTTAATTTTTTTTTTAAAAAAGAGGTGCAAAAATATATCAGAAGCATTCTAGGATGCATGCAGGATATAGAAAAGTTTGGGAACCCCTGTCTTAAAGTGCGACCGAAACAATCTGGAACTGAACACACTCAAAACCGTAGAAATGGTGGTAGACTTTAGGAGAAACCCTTCCATACTTCCACCTCTCACAATACTAGACAACACAGTATCAACAGTAGAAACCTTCAAATTTCTAGGTTCTATCATATCGCAAGATCTAAAATGGACAGCTAACATCAAAAACATCATTAAAAAAGGACAACAAAGAAACTCAGTAAGCTCAAACTGCCCAAGGAGCTGCTGATCCAATTCTACAGAGGAATTACTGAGTCTGTCATTTGCACCTCTATAACTGTCTGGTTCGGTTCTGCAACCCAACAAGAAAAACACAGACTTCAGAGGATAATTAGAACTGCAGAAAAAATAATGGCTAGCAACCTGCCTTCCATTGAGGACCTGTATACTGCACGAATCAAGAAGAGGGCCATGAAAATATTTATAGATCCTTCACATCCAGGACATAAACTGTTTCAACTCCTACCCTCAAAACGACGCTATAGAGCACTGCACAACAGAACAACTAGACACAAGAAGAGTTTTTTCCCAAAGGGCATCACTCTGCTAAACAAATAATTCCCTCAGCACTGTCAAACTATTTACTGAATCTGCACTACTATTAATCTTCTCATCGTTCCCATCACCAATCTCTTTCCACTTATGACTGTATGAATGTAACTTTGTTGCTGGCAATCCTTATGATTTATATTGATATATTGACCATCAATTGTGTTGTAAATGTTGTACCTTGATGAACGTATCTTTTCTTTTATGTACACTGAGAGCATATGCACCAAGACAAATTCCTTGTGTCCAATCACACTTGGCCAATAAAAAATTCTATTCTATTCTATTCTATTCTATTCTATTCTATTCTATTCTATTCTATTCTAAAGGCTTCTTGGGGCACAAGAAAGGAGGAGGCAACCTGCTTTTCTATCAACGGTAGAACTGCTGGGTTGGCAGCATCCATGAGTGGCTGAAGTTGCCAGCGAGAATTGCAGGCAGGGAGGACCCAAAGCTCCATAACGTGACTAAATCCAAGCAGTTGCACGCCCAATGCATGTATTATCACATCCAGTTTTGGTTAGCACAACATAAAAAAAAATGTCGAGACTCTGGAAAAAGAGCAAAGGAGAAGAATCCGAATAGACGATCACTTAAACATGAGTTTGCATTAGCCAAAAAAGCTAATAGAATCAAAATCATATGATAGCAGGGTACAAAAGTAGGTCAAAAAAGATTGCTCTTTAGATTACAGAAATGTGTGAAGAGAATGGAAAATGTCAAACCTCGATTTCACAAGTTGTGCCAGCATTGAGGTAGCTGCAAGATTAAACGTAGGTAATGCTTGCAAGAAACCTGTAACCTCATCCTGGAGGTGGGGTGGGGGCAAGATATCTAGCTGCACAAAAAGCAGTGGTGGGATTCAGCCAGTTCGCACCACTTCGGGAGAACCGGTTGTTAACTTTCTGAGCAGTTTGGCAAACTGGTTGTTGGAAGAAATCATTAGGGCAGAGAACTGGTTGTTAAATTACTTTAATCCCACCACTGACAAAAAGCAATAACCAATCAATGCTGATATGCTGTATTTCCATGTTTCACTAGTTTTGAAAAGTATATGTTGTGCTTCGTCCTCCCTCCTCTCCTCAGCCGGGCCCCTCCTGTCGCCTCCCGGGCCTGCTATCAGATTCAGAGTCTGATAATGAAGAGGAATGGCCTGTTTAGTTTAGTTTATTTAGATTTTTATATCGCCCTTCTCCCGAAGGACTCAGGGCAGTGTACAGCCAGATTAAAACAATAATATACAAAATTAAAATAACAATTAAAATACATATTCAAAGATGGCCAAAAATTAAAACCGTCAAATTGACCTATATTAAAATACCCCAATCTAAAATTATTAAAAAACCAGAAATTTGAAAATTTAAAAATCAAGCCAGTCCCGCTTGGATAAACAGGTATGTTTTCAATTCATGGCGAAAGGTCCGAAGGTCAGGTAATTGGCGTAAACCGGGGGGAAGTTCGTTCCAGAGGGTGGGTGCTCCAACAGAGAAGGCCCTTCCCCTGGGGGCCGCCAGCCTCCAGCCCCCAGCCTTGGCCCCATGCCCGGACAGAATGTCAGGAATGAACAAACAAACCTCACTCCTACAGCGTTTGAGCAGGGAGCCAGCCACGTGCTGGAATTACCGGCAGCAGATCCAGAGGAAGGAAATTCACAGTGGATGGATCCCCGCTTCCGGAGATCTGAGAGGCGACTTCAGCAGAAGGAAGGGAGGGGCAGGCCTGGATAAGTGCTGAGTCATGGAGCCACACCCCACAGCCTATATAAAGGATCAGCTTGAGTCAAGCAACTTTGAGTCAAGCAAAGTCTCCTTTAGTTTGCTGAAGTCACAACTTGGATTCCCGCCTGCCCTGAGAAATCTGAAAGGAATTTGGCAAAGCTGCAGAGGCTTCGTGGCCACGCTTGATATGGACTTCCTAGACCCAGTCATCGGAGGGGGAGGGGGACACGACAGTTTATAAGTGCTTGTTTGTCCATAAGGAAGCGGTTCGGATGTTGCTATGGCTATTTATTTATTTATTTATTTAATCGCATTTTTATACCGCCCTATCTCCCGGGGGACTCAGGGCGGTTTACAGCCTAATAAAAACATACATATAAATACAAAATAAAACACCAATTAAAAAACTTATTAAATAAGGCCGAATATTAAAAAATTGCGATAAAAATAATAAAACCCCGTTAAAACCAAATTTAAAATTTAAAATTCTAGTCCAGTCCTGCGCAAATAAATAGATGTGTCTTAAGCTCACGGCGAAAGGTTCGAAGGTCAGGAAGTTGGCGGAGTCCTGGGGGAAATTCGTTCCAGAGGGTGGAGGCCCCCACAGAAAAGGCCCTTCCCCTGGGTGTCGCCAGTCGGCACTGCCTCGCTGACAGCACCCTGAGGAGTCCCTCTCTGTGAGAGCGCACGGGTCGGTGGGAGGCAATCGGTGGCAGCAGACGGTCCCGTAGGTAACCCGGCCCTATGCCATGGAGCGCTTTGAAGATAGTTACCAAAACCTTGAAGCGCACCCGAAAGGCCACAGGTAGCCAGTGCAGTCTGCGCAGGAGAGGTGTCACATGGGAGCCACAAGGGGCTCCCTCTATCACCCGCGCAGCCGCATTTTGGACCAACTGGAGCCTCCGGGTGCTCTTCAAGGGGAGCCCCATGTAGAGAGCATTGCAGTAATCCAGACGAGATGTCACGAGAGCATGAGTGACCATGCATAGGGCATCCCGGTCTAGAAAGGGGCGCAACTGGCGAACCAAGGCGAACCTGGTAAAAAGCTCTCCTGGAGACGGCCGTCAAATGGTCTTCAAAAGACAGCCGTCCATCCAGGAGAACGCCCAAGTTGCGCACCCTCTCCATTGGGGCCAATGACTCGCCCCCAACAGTCAGCCGCGGCTGCAGCTGACTGTACCGGGGTGCCGGCATCCACAGCCACTCTGTCTTGGAGGGATTGAGCTTGAGCCTGTTTCTCCCCATCCAGACCCGTACGGCCTCCAGACACCGGGACAGCACTTCGATAGCTTCGTTGGGGTGGCCCGGTGTGGAAAAGTACAGCTGAGTATCATCAGCGTACAGTTAAAATTGCTCTGAACCTTTTTTGCGCAAATACAGCTCCTTTGATTCCAAGGTCTGAGTCTCGTTATTCCTGCAACAATATGAAGTATTAGTACCGTTTTATAAAGCAAGTGTTGGTCACCGCATTGCAAAAAAAAAAAAAAGTTGTTGAGAGTTTGGACCAAGTGCAGAGAAGAGCAACTAAGATGATTAAAGGCCTGGAGACAAAAACATATGAAGAACTGCTGCGGGATTTGGGTTTGGCCAGTCGAGAGAAAAGAAGGACTAAGGGGGGACATGATAGCAGTCTTCCAGCATTTGAGGGGCTGCTCCAAAGAGGAGGGGGTGGGGTCAGCCTATTTTCCAAAGAAACAATAGATGGAAACTAATGAAGGAGAAAAACAACCTGGAACTAAGGAGAAACTTTCTAGCAGTGAGGACAATTAACCAGTGAAACTGCTTGCCACCAGAAGTTGTGAGTTCTCCATCTCTGGAGGTTTTCAAGAAGAGATGGACAACCATTTGTCTGAAATTTAAATTGGTTTTAAATTTTAAATTGGTTTTAAATTTTAAATTGGTTTTAATATTTTTATTATTTTTTAATAATTTGGCTTTTAGAATAAGTTTTTTTATGGTTATCTTATACTGTACATAAATGTTTTTATTTGCCTGTGAACCGCCCTGAGTCCTTCGGGAGATAGGGCGGTATACAAATACGAATAAATAAATAAATAAATAAAAATGGTACAGGGCAGTGGTGGGTTTCAATTTTTTTTACTACCGGTTCTGTGGGCGTGGCTTGCCAGGTATGGTATGGCTTGGTGGGCGTGGCTTGGTGGGCGTGGCAGGGGAAGGATACTGCAAACTCTCCATTCCTACCCCATTCTGGAGCCATCCAGTATTTGTTGGTTCTCCGAACTACTCAAAATTTCTGCTACTGGTTCTCCAGAACCTGCGGGACTTCACCCCTGATCCCCTCTTCTCTGCCCCCCACCTTCCAAGCAAGCCGGAATGATTGGGAACTGCTGCTTTAGAACACAGAATAGGGAATCCCAGGGCTGGAAGGGACCTCAGAGGACTTCTAGTCCACCCCCTTGCCCAAGGCAGGAAAATCCATACATCATTTCTGGAAGCAACGTCTGAATGTCCAGTATTTTATTTTTAAAAGTGGGGTTTTCAGCCCGTGGATTTGGGAACTTTTAATTTTAAAAAGTAAGCCAGATCAGTGAAGAACTGAAGGGCTGTTCCCCCCCCCTCCTCCCCCCCCCCCCGTCCCTGCTGAGTTGAACTGTTCTCCACCCATCCTGGAGCCAGCAAAGAGCTAGATTGGCACATTTGCTATCCTGGTGCCAATTCGTCTCCGGCCACAGTTATTTCCGTGGCCTGTCCCTGCTGGACTCCCAGTTTCCTCCCAAGGAAATGGGGGACAATAACAGATTTCCCCCCCCTCGCTCCGGATTGAGACCTTCCCCACCAGGGGGAATAACACCAATGGAGCTACGAGTGACTTAGAATTTAGAATCGGAATAGAGTTGAAAGGGACCTATAGGTCAGCTAGTCCAGGGGTCTCCAACCTTGGCAACTTTAAGACTTGTGGACTTCAACTCCCAATGGCCAGGGTCTTAGGACTCTTGAGTCCCATCTCAACAGCCCCCAATGGCCAGGGTCTTAGGACTCAAAATCCCATCTCAACAGCCCACAATGGCCAGGGTCTTAGGACTCCGAGTCCCATCTCAACAGCCCCCAATGGCCAGGGTCTTAGGACTCAAAATCCCATCTCAACAGCCCCCAATGGCCAGGGTCTTAGGACTCTGAGTCCCATCTCAACAGCCCCCAATTGCTAGGGTCTTAGGACTCCGAGTCCCATCTCAATAGCCCCCAATGGCCAGGGTCTTAGGACTCCGAGTCCCATCTCAACAGCCCCCAATGGCCAGGGTCTTAGGACTCCGAGTCCCATCTCAACAGCCCCCAATGGCCAGGGTCTTAGGACTCAAAATCCCATCTCAACAGCCCCCAATGGTCAAGGTCTTAGGACTCCAAGTCGCATCCCAACAGCCCCCAATGGCCCGTGTCTCAGGACTCCGAGTCCCATCTCAACAGCCCCCAATGGCCAGGGTCTTAGGACTCAAAATCCCATCTCAACTGCCCCCAATGGCCAGAGTCTTAGGACTCAAAATCCCATCTCAACAGCCCCCAATGGCCAGAGTCTTAGGACTCAAAATCCCATCTCAACAGCCCCCAATGGCCAGGGTCTTAGGACTCCAAATCCCATCTCAACAGCCCCCAATGGCCAGGGTCTTAGGACTCCGAGTCGCATCCCAACAGCCCCCAATGGCCAGGGTCTTAGGACTCCGAGTCCCATCTCAACAGCCCCCAATGGCCAGGGTCTTAGGACTCAAAATCCCATCTCAACAGCCCCCAATGGCCAGGGTCTTAGGACTCCAAATCCCATCCCAACAGCCCCCAATGGCCAGGGTCTTAGGACTCCAAATCCCATCTCAACAGCCCCCAATGGCCAGGGTCTTAGGACTCCAAATCCCATCTCAACAGCCCCCAATGGCCAGGGTCTTAGGACTCAAAATCCCATCTCAACAGCCCCCAATGGCCAGAGTCTTAGGACTCAAAATCCCATCTCAACAGCCCCCAATGGCCAGGGTCTTAGGACTCCGAGTCGCATCCCAACAGCCCCCAATGGCCAGGGTCTTAGGACTCCGAGTCCCATCTCAACAGCCCCCAATGGCCAGGGTCTTAGGACTCCGAGTCCCATCTCAACAGCCCCCAATGGCCAGGGTCTTAGGACTCAAAATCCCATCTCAACAGCCCCCAATGGCCAGAGTCTTAGGACTCAAAATCCCATCTCAACAGCCCCCAATGGTCAGGGTCTTAGGACTCCGAGTCCCATCGCAACAGCCCCCAATGGCCAGGGTCTTAGGACTCCAAATCCCATCCCAACAGCCCCCAATGGCCAGGATCTTAGGACTCAAAATCCCATCTCAACTGCCCCCAATGGCCAGGGTCTTAGGACTCTGAGTCCCATCTCAACAGCCCCCAATGGCCAGGGTCTTAGGACTCAAAATCCCATCTCAACAGCCCCCAATGGTCAAGGTCTTAGGACTCCAAGTCGCATCGCAACAGCCCCCAATGGCCAGGGTCTTAGGACTCCGAGTCCCATCTCAACAGCCCCCAATGGCCAGGGTCTTAGGACTCAAAATCCCATCTCAACAGCCCCCAATGGCCAGAGTCTTAGGACTCAAAATCCCATCTCAACAGCCCCCAATGGTCAGGGTCTTAGGACTCCGAGTCCCATCGCAACAGCCCCCAATGGCCAGAGTCTTAGGACTCCAAATCCCATCGCAACAGCCCCCAATGGTCAGGGTCTTAGGACTCCGAGTCCCATCGCAACAGCCCCCAATGGCCAGGGTCGTGGGACTCCAACTCCCATCGCCCGCAGAGAGCCCTGCCGCCTGGGGATGATGGGAGTCGGCGAGGCTGCCCTTTGCAAAGCGTCCCCCGCAGCGCAGCGAAGCCACTGGCGCAATCGGGCTGCAATCGGCGAGGCGGAGCCGGCGGCCGTTCCTGCTGCAATCCCCGCTGCCGGCCGCATCAGCCGGCCGAGGAGGAGCCGGAGGCGGAGGGAAGGCGGCGCTGCCAGCCGCCCAACCCCGCCGCGGTCGTGGGGTTACATCATCCCCGCGGCTCGGCCAGGAGCGGCGGCGGCGGCGGCGGCGGAGCTCAGACAAAGCCGCTCGCGGGGGTCGGTCGCAACGGCGAGGATGGCCGCGAGCCGCCGCTGAGACCCCCCACCACCACCATCCCCGGCCAGGGGTCTTTCCCGGGGGTCGCTCCTCTGGGCGGAGGAAGAAGGCAGAGCAAGCCCCCTACCCACTGCAGGGCTCCGGCGCTAAGGTAGGGGCAGGGGAGGGGGAAACGGGTGGTGGTGGTGGGGGTCGTGGACTAACTGGGGTGCTGATGCTGATGGGGGGGCCATGACAACGCGTTGGACCCCCTCCAAGCTACTGGGGAGGGGGGGGTTTCTCCCAATTCTCCCTCTGCCCGGTACTTCACCAGACCTCTATCTCCGGGGTGGGTGGGGTGGGGAAGGGGGGCTCCCTCCCCCACCCCATAGAGCCCTTTGTCCATGCTCAGAGGTCCCCTGTTCATTGAGGCGCCTTTCCCCACCGCCTCCAAGCAGTGTAAGGACCCTTTTCTCAGTCCCGCAGAATTGCAGGTTGATGCGGGGGTTTTTTTGGGGGGGGGTGGGGGGCTAGATTAGAAACGCAAGGGAGGGAAAGAATTGAGGAGTGGGGAGCAGAAGGGGAGGGGGGCTGGGTTTCAAGAGAGAGAGGCAGAAATCCACCCTTGCAAAAAAATAATAATATCTCCCTGCCCTTGGAAAGTTACCCCAGGTGCCACAGGTGCAGACGGGGGCGGGGGGGGGGCGGGGGGGGAGAGAGGATGATGACTACAGGCCCCATAATCCTCAATCAGCCTGGATTTGGAGTCCGGGAGGTTGGCAGGTTAGGGGGGGAAAGGGGCTGAGCCACCTCCTGGCACAAATGCTTCAATGGTGGGAGGGAGGGAAGAATTGGGAGTTGCTGATTCAGCTCCAGCGCATTGCTCAGTATGTATGCATCACCCATGAGTGGCCCGTGAAGGAGTCGCCCTCCTGTGCACTTGGCACATGGGAAGAGGGCAAAGGCCAGGCCAAGCTGGCCTTTATATATATATGTTTTCTGAGGTCTTCACGGGTGTTTGTATGTAGGTCTTTGGTTATTCGGGTTTTCTCCCGCGTAAAATTGGAAGTGTCTTGGCGACGTTTCGACGAAGTCTCATTCGTCATCTTCAGGCTTCAGCTTCGTGCTTCTGGGAGCAAATTGCTCCCAGAAGCACAAGCTGAAGCCTGAAGATGACGAATGAGACTCAAAGCGCCAAGACACTTCCAATTTTATGGAGAAAACCCAATAACTAAAGACCTATATATATATATATATATATATATATATTTGTTTTCTGAGGTTTTCACGGTGTTTGTATAGGTCTTTGGTTATTGGGTTTCTCCCGTAAAATTGGAAGTGTCTTGGCGCCGACGAAGTCTCATTCGTCATCAGCTGAAGCCTGAAGATGACAATGAGACTTCGTCAAACGCCTAAGACACTTCCAATTTTACACGGGAGAAAACCCGAACAACCAAAGACCTATATATATATATATATATATATATATATAAATTATATATATATATAATAAATATATATAAAGTATATATTATACTATAGTATAATATATAGTATATATTATACTATAGTATAATATATACTTTATATATTATATCTGGCGCTTTCAGGGCGCCCTAGACAGGGATTGAACCTGTTCTGCAACTTTGAAATAACGCCCCATAAAATGATTTGCTGTTACAGGTAGTCCTCGACTTACGACCACAATGGAGCCCCTAAATGTCTGCACTAAATGAGAGGGTTAAGTGAGTTTTGCCCCATTTTACGACCTTTCTTGCCACGGTCGTTAAGTGGATCGCTGCCGATGTGAAGTTAGAAACACGGTCGCTAAGTGAATCAGGCTTCCCCATTGACTTGGCTTGTCGGAAGGTCGTAAAACGGGATCGCGTAACCCCGGGACACTGCAACCGTCATAAATAAGAGGCAGTTCCCGAGCATTTGAACTTCGATCACGTGACCAGGGGGAATCCTGCAATGGCTGTAAGTGTGAAAAATGGCCGTAAGTCACTTTTTCCCCCACACTGTCGTTTCATTTTCAGACAGTCACTAAACGAACTGTTATAAATCGAGGACTAGCTGCATTTAGATTAGCCGCTGCTGATGTGCAGGGACTTTCTACAGAAAAATGAGGCAGGGGGAACATTGTTGCGTGCGCCACTGTTGATTGGAGGTTTTTTTGTCGGTGATCACGTGGGGGTGAGGAAGGAACTCTGCCACAGGTGAGCAAAGGTGAGATGCTTTGCCAACCTCTTGCAACATGTCCTGGGTGACTCACTCACCTGTGTGCGGCAAGGGAGAATGACACCTGAGTTGGCGTCTTGGCAGGGCTTCGACTTTGAATGGGCAATCCGGAAGGGGTCCTTGGTGCTCTCTTGAGTGGGTTGGTTTTTTGGCAGGTGTTTCAGTACCCAAATTAAGTAACCCAACTACCGTAGGTAGCACCGATGAGGTTACCTAGTTTGGGTAATGAAAAGGGTGAGAATATTTTCCAATACGAAATATTGCAAAACAAGAAGCAATATTTTTCCAAAACACCAGAAGGCAAAACAAGAAACTTATCGAGGGGAGAAGCAACCTGGAATTAAAGAGAAACTTCCTAACAGTGAGGACAATTAACCAGTGGAACTGCTTGCCACTAGAAGTTGGAGGTTTTCAAGAAGGGACTGGACAGCCACTGGTCTGGAATATTATAGGACAGGCAGGGGTCTCCAACCGTGGCAACTTTAAGACTTGAGGCTGGCTGAGGAACTCTGGGAGTTGAAGTCCACAAGTCTTAAAGTTGCCAAGGTTGGAGACTCCTGTTATAGGATACAGGGGGTTGGACTAGAGGACCTCCAAGGTCCCTTCCGATTCTGCTATTCGGTTGTTCTGTAACGCTGTTCACACACGGACTTCAGGCTCCACCACCGAGGGCTAGAAGACATTGTAGCAGTGGTTCTCAACCTTTATAGTGCTGCGACCCCTTTAATACAATTCCCCATGATGTGGCGACCCCAACCATAAAATTATTTTCGTTTTGAATTTATCGCGCCTGAAGCCGTCTTGGCTAGCGATCTGAACTGCTTGCGATTGCCTTGAGGACAGAGGCATTAAAGCGGAGACTCCTCCCCTATTAAGTTTATGGCGCCTGAAGCCAGATTAGGCTAGCGATTGGGAGTGATTGCAGCTGGCTTGAGAGGGAGACATCAGAGCAAAGATTTCTCTCTTTTTTAATTCATCGCGCCTGAAACCGAATTCGGCTCGCGATTTGAAGAGCCTGCAGCTGGCTTGTGGAGTCAACCATTGGAGTGCGATTCTTCGACTCGCAAGTATACTTCCCATATTTCCGATGGTCTTAGGCGACCCCTGGAAAATCGTCATTCGACCCCCAAAGGGGTCGCGACCCACAGGTTGAGAACCGCTGTGTTATGGCAACATGGGGAAGAGCAGTTGTCTTTTAAGGGTCATCATTGTCCGAGCGTTTTCTTTTGTTAACGTTGAAAGAATGCGGCTATTGTTCAGGAAATCCAGACTGAGATTGTAAGCAAGAGAGCTTGCCTTGTGCTCAGTCTCCTGAGTCAATGCCAGGAGAAACTTGCTCTGTCTTTACATCAGCCACTGTGGCTGCAACGGTGACCCGTCCTGCGGCCGAACCTTCCCGGCTGTTGCGTGACTTTGGACACCCTCCTCCTGCTCCTCCTCTTCCTCCCCACTCCCTTCTGCACTGATATTGTTACTTAGTTGGGTCATAAACAGTGGTGGTATTAAGCCGGTTTTGGGTGAATCGGTAGTGGTGATCCGGCGCTATTTTTTTTTGCATTTATATCCCGCCCTTCTCCAAAGACTCAGGGCGGCTTACACTATGTCAAGCAATAGTCTTCATCCATTTGTATATTCTATACAAAGTCAACTTATTGCCCCCAACAATCTGGGTCCTCATTTTACCTATCTTATAAAGGATGGAAGGCTGAGTCAACCTTGGGCCTGGTGGGACTTGAACCTGCAGTAATTGAGCCACAGAGGCCCCTATGCCGTATTTTCTAAGCCGCGTGCAAGCTGCGCACGTTAGCAAAGTGCTTGCGTGGAAGGCGCGCTCACGTTTTCAGTCCACGGCAAACCGGCGGTAAAATTATGTGAAAACCACCTCTGGTCATAAAATGTCTGCAAGAAAACCTCAGAGAGCACCAAGAACCCCACAGTCCTCCTCCTCTTCCTCCTCCTCTTCTCTGCAAACCCCACTCCCTTCTACATTGATGCTGTTACCTAGTTGAGTCATGAAACGTCTGCAAGAAAGCTCCAATTACAATCCCAACGGCCAGGCACAGAACTTGGAAAGGGATCTGAATCCTTTCCAGCCATGACTTTTTTTGACCTAAAATGCCTTGAACTGACCTTAACCCAGGGGTGAAATGCTCCCGGTTCGGACCGGATCGCCTGATCCGGTAGCGATGGCGGTGGGTGGTTCGGAGAACCGGTAGCAAAAATCACTGCCCCCCTGCCTCAGCTGAGCCGCACGATCATCAGAGGTTTTTTTTTTTTACTTTTAAAAGCATTTTTCCTTCAGCTGAAAAAATGCTTTTAAAAGTTTAAAAAAAAAAGCTTCTGATGATTGTGCGGCTCAGCTGGGATCGTCAGAACCCTTTAAAAGCATTTTTTCTACAAGCTCTTCGGCCGAAGAGGTTGTTAAAAAAAAAAAAAGCTTTTAAAAGGCTCCTCTGGCGATTCCAGAACCTTTTAAAAGCATTTTTTTACAACCTCTCCAGCCGAAGAGGTTGTAAAAAAAATGCTTTTAAAAGGTTCTGGCGATCAGGCAACTCAGCTGGGATCGTGAGACCCCTTTAAAAGCCTTTTTTTCCCCCTCTGGCGATCCCAGCTGAGTTGCCTGATCATCACAGGCTTTTAAATTCTTTTCTAAAAAAATTCTATTCTGAAGGAATTTTTTTTACAACCTCTTCGCCTGAAGAGGTTATAGAAAAAATGCTTTTAAAAGTAAAAAGTAAAAAAAAAAAAGTTGGCCATGCCCACCCAGTCACATTACCACCACCCCCCAACCAAGCCATGCACACACAACCGGTAGTTAACACATTCTACACTTCACCTTTGCCTTAACCCTTTCCTCTCTCCTGTGCTCTTCCCAGATGAGCCTCTTGGTGCCGAAGCCTCGCGCAGAGGGCCACGTGCCAAAAAGGCGACTGTGTTGTGAGAAAGCATCAAAAGCGGGCGGCTCGACACCCAAGCGCCCGCGTCTGGACAAGCTTCCGGGGCCATCACCCTGCCTCCAGCCCCTGCCTCAGTGCCCTCCTGCTGCAGATCAGGGTTTGACCATAACTCAGATCGGCTCCTACATCCTTCTGGAACCCACAGAAGGAGGATGCGCCTACAGGGCTGTGAACAGACAAACCGAGGCAGAGCTCACTTGTAAGGTATGAGATAGTGGGTCTACAGGGGTCTCCAACCTTGGCCACTTTAAGCCTGGAGGACTTCAACTCCCAAAATCCCCCAGCCAGCAAAGCTTGAGTCTAGTCCAGGGGTCTCCAACCTTGGCCACTTTAAGCCTGGAGGACTTCAACTCCCAGAATCCCCCAGCCAGCAAAGCTTGAGTCTAGTCCAGGGGTCTCCAACCTTGGCCACTTTAAGCCTGGAGGACTTCAACTCCCAGAATCCCCCAGCCAGCAAAGCTTGAGTCTAGTCCAGGGGTCTCCAACCTTGGCCACTTTAAGCCTGGAGGACTTCAACTCCCAGAATCCCCCAGCCAGCAAAGCTTGAGTCTAGTCCAGGGGTCTCCAACCTTGGCCACTTTAAGCCTGGAGGACTTCAACTCCCAGAATCCCCCAGCCAGCAAAGCTTGAGTCTAGTCCAGGGGTCTCCAACCTTGGCCACTTTAAGCCCGGAGGACTTCAACTCCCAGAATCCCCCAGCCAGCAAAGCTTGAGTCTAGTCCAGGGGTCTCCAACCTTGGCCACTTTAAGCCTGGCGGACTTCAACTCCCAGAATTCCCCAGCCAGCAAAGCTGGAGACCCCTGGTCTAGAAGTGTGTTTCTCAAACTCAGCCGCTTTAAAACATGCGGACTTCAATTCCCAGAATCCCCCAGCCATCCTAAGCAGACCTGGGAAGAGAATAAACGTGTGTAAGGTTTAGCTGTTGAATGTGACAGATCGAGAACAAGATCCTTGCACCGATGAGATCACATAGAGAAAACTAGGTCAGCCATGCAATTAGTCTTCCCTTCCTGGCGTGGCTGTGCTAAAGAGAATAGAGGTCGTCCTCAATTTAACAGCAGTTCGTTTAGATATATTTCAGCAAAGGAGGAGAAAACAGTAGTCACACCTATGCGTAGGTAATAGGTGATGTTAAGGATAGATGTTCAGAATTAGCAAACTTCAAGTTATGAATCTGCCCTTCGACTGTTACTATCCTCAAAGAATTATTATTGTAATGCAAAGAAACATATCGGTTCTGTTGCCATACAAATTTTGGTAAGAGGTACTCTGTCATTTCTCTTTCTCTCTTTCTCTAATCTATCTGTCTGACTGTCTGTCTGTCTATCTGTCTGTCTATCTATCTATCTATCTATCTATCTATCTATCTATCTATCTATCTATCTATCTATCATCTAATTATCCATCCATCCATCTATCAGCTCTCATCCATCTGTCTATCTGTCTATCTATCCTATCTATCTATCATCTAATGTCTATATCATCTGTCTTTTTGT